>NW_004444074.1:6649868-6675147 GCF_000243295.1 Trichechus manatus latirostris
ACGCTGGAAAGCATGGCCCCTGGATTCTCTATCAGCCCAGAACTAAAAGAATTTCCAAGGCCAACTCTTCAGACAGGGATCGGACTGGACTGTGGGACATAAAGTGATAATCGTGAGGAGTGTGCCTCTTAGCTCAATTAGATACAAGAGACTAAACAGGCAGCTTCTGTCCGGAGGTGAGATGTGAAGGCAGAGAGGGTTAGGAGCTGGTTGAATGGACATGGGGAATCAGGGGTGGAAAGGAGGAGTGTGCTGTCACAGTATGGGGAGAGCAATTAAGGTCACATGAAAAGAAAGAAAAAAAAGAAGAAATTAACTTGAGCGGTAACTTTCACCTAAAGCACAATTGAAAGAAAAAAAAAGAATCTGCATTTTAACAGGATCCACATCATAGACTGAGAAGCCCTGCTCTGCAGTATTACTTTCGTTCCGCCTCCCTCTACCTGCTGAGTTGCTGCCCCATTGCCCCTCTCCTCACTAGACCCCAGCCACCTGGGGCGACAACAGAGTGCTTATCACAGAGGGGCAAGGCCACCTGGCCTAGCTCTCATGGAGCGCAAGGTGAGACTTCCACAACTTGAGGCTCTAGCTCACTAGCTGCTGAGAAAGGTAAATCTTGTAGAACTGCCCAAGGCCACGCTAATCTTTAATTATCCCATTAATGTCTGTCTGCCCCCAGGTAGCCGTTACGCCGGCAGTAACTGTGTGCCCTAGCTTTAAACAGCTTGCAGATTTCCTGACAGTATTAATGGAAGTTTGCAAATTGATTTGGGGAGATTAGATGGAGAGAGGCTGGCGTGACTTGACGTGAAACTCATTCTAAGTGGCTCCAATCCTTCTGCGCTTGATCCCTGCCCAAGGCAAGAGGAAAGAGCAGGAGTCAGCAGACCTGGGTTCCAGGCCTGGCTCTCCTGAAGTAGGCTCGTGACCTCAGACCTGTCACTTCCTCTTTGGGCCTCTTCTTTGAAATGAGCAAGTTGGACTAGTCTAGATTCACTAAGTGGTCTCTCCAGGCTTTTGTAACTGATTTCTGAGTCTTAGAAGCTGGCAGAAGGGTTCAACTTAAAGGGCCCACTTCCTTCCTTCCCTCATCCACTCATGGATTCACTCAACACACACGGTTGAAGATCTATATGAGGCTCTGCAGTAGGCACTGGGGACACAGAGATGAAAAAACTGCTTCTGGCTAGCAGTGCAGTCACACTCAGGAAAATCAAAGGCAAGCAGTGCCCCCATGGACTGGATCTGCTCAGCTTCCCAAGGTCAGAGAGCACTGGCCCTGCCGCCTCCAACCCCACTGCTCCAGGACCCAGCAGAGCGGGAGGACCAGAAGAGGCAATGAGATGTTACAGAAAGAGAATTGGCCTTGGTGCCAACAGGACTGGGTTCTCGAACCAGCTCTGGCTCTAAGTGCAATGTGACTTTGGGTAAGTCACTTTCTAGACATGAGTTTCCTTCTTTGGAAAATGGGGGTGATAATTCCTGTTCTTCCTTGTTAAGGGGATGTTAGAAAGGACAGGATTAGACAGTGCATGTGAGGGCCTTTTGTGAACGGATTGGGGAGGGAAGGTTCTTCAGCTGGAGGTTCCTGCCCCTCTCCAGAGAATCCAGCTAGGGGACAGAGTATCCAGGGGCCCAAGACATGGCCCTGCCCTCATCTCATTAAATGAGTGACCTCAGAGCTTTTAAAATGTTCCCAGGAAGACAGGCAGGGTGGAGACAATGGGAACATGGGCCCAGAGTGGGGGGAAGCAGAGCCAAAGCCAGGGTAAAGACTGGGGGGTCCGCCCACTCCCTGCAGAGGGCCCTCAGTGGTATGCCTGGATCCTCAGGGTATCCCCATTGCTGTGAGGAAGAGCATTCCAAAAACTAAGGCTCTTGACAGACTGGGACTTCTAGCTAGAGTCTTGGCTAAACCTCTGCTTGTCCTAAGTGACTCCATCTTAGATTTCTAAATGCAGCTTCTGTCATATAATGCAACATGTCACTTCTGTAAAATTTTCCACTGTACCTCTGACCCAGATACCAGCAGTTCTACAGAAAGATGTGGTTTTGCCCACCTTGCTCTGCTTATTTCAAAATTGTGGTTGAAAATGGCCAATTCTAAGAAGAGATTACATAGCTTTGTACAGGTGTTAGATATAGTGTTAAACATGTGACTTTAAGCGGCTTTAAGACACCTTCAACCATACTTGTAATTTTCCAAACCTTTGTTCTAACTAACTCAACTTAAAATAAGCTAATGTTAAATAAAGACAAAGTTATAGCTTTTCTGTATCAAAACGTTTTTCTCTCTTTAGGCGTTATAATACTTGGTGTTTTCACTTATAATCATCCTATTCCTTCAACAAACTCTTTGCTTTTATATTTCAACAGAATTCACCATCATAATACTAAAGTAACTCAGTTTAACACAGACTGCAGATGTCTAGATGCCAGGAAACATGTGATTTTAGCGGTCAGCCAGGATCTTGTCTCCTGGAGCCACCCTTGCAAAGGAGGCCAACTCCTGCGAGGACAGTCAACTGAGACCCTGCAACCTGCAACTTTGTAAATGTTGGTGTTGTTGTTAGGTGCCGACTCATAGGACCCTATGTAAAACAAACAAATACCGTCCTTCACCATCCTCACAATCGTTGCTATGTTTTAGCCCATTGTTGCAGCCTCGTTGAGGGTCTTCTTTTTTGCTGACCCTCTAGTTTACCAAGCATGTTGTCCTTCTCCAGAGACTGGTCCCTCTTGATAACGTCCAAAGTACATGAGACGAAGTGTCGCTATCCTCGCTTCTACGGAGCATTTTGGCTGTACTTGTAAACGTTAACCAATCAAAAATGTTTTAGCTGTACCCTTCTGTTTGCAGTTTTTTCCTTCATAAGCTTCTGTATCATGGCAGCCCCATGAAGTGCTTTGTTCGGATTATTCTGGCACTGTGTTTTCCATTTTGCAATTTTTTTTTTTTTTTTTGCCATAATAAAACTCTGTTTTTAAACTTAAGCAGACTCGTAGTTTTTCCACTACAACAGCTGAAAGCTGGGACCCTGGTTCCACTGTCCCAGGGTGGGAAGTGACAGGCTTGGGGAAGTGCCCTGGTCCCACACCCAGTCAGGGTAGTTAGGAGGCAGCTCGGGCATGCTGGCTCCCTCCATGCCCGAGGTGTATTCCTCCAAGCTGTGCTGCCTGGTCGTGTCTGCCCTATGCCTCTAGCTGCCAGCTTCTGGTTCTTAGCTCCTTTCTCCCCCTATCCACCACAGCCCCTTGTCTCCACTCTGACAGGCTAGCTAACACAAGCCTCCTAAATTCTGTCCAGCACCACAGTCCCTGACTCCAGAGCCTCTGTTGGCTATGGGCTCACCAGGCTCACCCCTCCACCATCCCTGCCGCTAAAAGCACGACCGATCTATGGGCCTAGGTTTTATTCTTAAAATAAGTTTTCAATTAAAGTTAAAAGGTATGCAAGAGAATGTTGCCTTGGGCAAGCAGCCCCTCTCTGAGGCTTCCTCTCAAACAGAGGGTTTGTAGCATTTTAATTAATGAGAAATGGTGCAGATGGGGGCCCTTAATAGCCTGCAGCAAAATGTAGAGGCTGGGAGGAATGGAGTGGGGCTGGCCCTGATGCCAGAAAGGGGGAAGGGAGCCCTGCCCTTCAGCCCTGACTCCTCCATGGCTGACCGGCAGCCAGCACCTGGGGTCAGCCCTAGTCAACCCTGAGGATTAAAAAAAACCTTCTGCCCTGGAATCTCTGCCCTGAACCAGCACACAGGCAAGGAAGAGACTGTGGAAGGGCAAGCTGCTCTGATACAAATCACATGGACCTGAAGGGCCTTGCTTGAGGACATTTTATGCCTCTCTCATCTAAATGCCCCCCCCCCATCTCCACCTTGAGTAAGTCTTAATATCTCTGTGCCTTAGTATCTTCATGGCGAAGATAGGATTGAAGAATCATAAACCTGCAGGTTTGAAAGGATCATAAAGTCCATGCAATTCAACCACCAGGGCCTGAATAAAAATCAAAATCAAATCCTTTGCTGTTGAGTCGATTCCAACTCATACCGACCCTATTGGACAGAGTAGAACTGCCCCATAGGCTTTCCAAGGAGTGGCTGGTGGATTTGAACCACCAACCTCTTGGTTAGCAGCCATAGCTCTTAAACACTGCACCACCAGGGCCTGAATACCTGGCACCAAAACTCTCCTGCCAGGGGCCTCACTATCTCCCAGTGTCACACAGCAGCCAGTTTTACCTGTGGACAACTCTTTTCGAAAAGTCTCCTTAGAATAAGGTGGACTCTGCCTCCCTGAGATAATTATCATAGCTGTGAAAATTAAAAGGGAAACAATGCATATGAAGTTGCTTTTTAAACTGGTTGTTGTTGTTGTTAGTTGCGTCAAGTCTACTCATGGCGACCTTATGTATAAAAGAACAAAACGTTGCTTGATCCTGCACCATCTTCGCGATTGCTGGTATGTTTGAGCCCATTGTTGTGGCCGTTGTATAGCACCTTCCAACCTAGGGGCTCATCTTCCGGCACTATATTGGACAGTATTCTGTTGTGACCCATAACGTTTTCATTGGCTAATTTTTGGAAGTAGATTGCCAGACTTTTCTTCCTAGTCTGTCTTAGTCTGGAAGCTCCACTGAAATCTGTCCACCATGGGTGACCTTGCTGGCATTTGTAATACTGGTGGCATAGCTTCCAGGATCATAGCAACACACAGGCCACCGTGGACTGATAGGTGTTGAAAAAGGATTGTGACTATCTTTAATTACTGGAGCAAACAATCTGGGGCCAGGAGAGGAGAAAGTAGGGATCAGCCAAAATGGAGTCGCAGCACAGCATCCCAGTCCTTGTTTCTGATGCCCACCAAGTGCGCAAACCACCCCAACCCATCTCACCCCAGAGTTCATCCCCACCTTTTGGGGTCTTTTCTCATCCCTCGAAACAGAAAATGGTCAGAGAATGTGTCCCTAGGTCAGCATTAACCAGCCATTCACTCAGTCAACAAAAGCTCACTAAGCTCTTTATTAGGGGCCAAGTATTGCTCTAGGCACTGGGGATTCACCTGGGGATAGAAATCATCTTCCATTCTATTGTGGGGAGATGAATGATAAACATTTCAGGTAATGATGAGTGGTCAGAATTAAAATAAAGCAAAATACACAGAATGTGGCAGGAGGCGGGGCTACTTTTTTAAAAAGAAAGTGAAACTAAATTAAGTGAGGGAGTAAACCATGCCGGGGGTGTAGGAGAAGAGTGTTCTAGGCTGAGCAGAAAAGCAAGCTTCAGAGGAGGCAGGCAGGGTGGCTGGACAGAAGTGAGCAGGGTGTGGGGAGGATAAGAGATGAGGCTGGAGAGCTGGGTGTGGACTCAGCCACTGATGATGGGGGCTGGGAACAGGAGACCTTTCCTGACAGGAGCCTTCCTTCCATTCCCTGCCGCAGCACCCCACCCCCTCAAGCCCATCCTCTGCTGCTGCTTAAGGTTCTGTGAGGACAAGGAGGTGGCAGACTATTTGTCATCCACTGAGGCATCACCAGAGAGAAGCGGGATGGTGAGGGAGGAGTGGCTGGCTACAGGGCCTGAGGAAGAGGTGCTTCTTTATTCATGAGAGACATGAGGACGTGAATTTCAGTGGAAAAGGGAAAAATAACATCAAATGTAGACAAAGTAGGCAGAGGGAAGGAAGATGCCAAAGAATAATTTAACAGCAGCTAAACCTATGTGCCAGACACTGTTCTTAACACTTTATATGAAGTCTCTTCATCTTCCCAACAACTCTATGAGGGGGATACTATTATGATCCCCGTTTTATAGATGAGGAAACTGAAGCACAGAACAGTTAAGAGTAACTTTACTAACAGCGTCAACTAGTTAAGGGCAGAGCTGGGATTCGAACCAGGCAGGATGGCTTCAGAATCCACACTTGTAGCTATGTAGGATGCTCAGGACAGGAACCTGGATAAAGATGGCTTGAAGAGAAGCAGGCTGAGCAAGGCGGAGGAAGACTCGGGACAAATTTTGCCTTCCATATTGTTTTTCTCCCCATAAAATTCAGTGGTGTTGCTATCCATTTGATGCTTGCGAAGTTTACAAAGTGCTTTCATATTTGATCCTTTCAATGACTCTGCGCAGTAAGTACTACACAGACAAAGACACTGAGGCTCAAGAGGTTAATTAAGTAACCTTACTAGGAAGTGGCAAAGACAAGTTTGCCTGACTCCAAAACCCACGCTCTTTCATTTATCCAAAAAGCACTTATAGGCAGCCGTGGAATGGCAGGCACTGAGCTAAGTACCTATTATGGAAAAGACTCATGGGAAAGATACTAACCTCAGAGGGATTCCTTGTTACTGCCATCAGAGAAATCCCTTGGTTAGTCCCCTGTCCCCTACACCCCATACGCACAGCCCTATAAGGAGCGTTCATCCTACTCCTGGCTAAAGCACACAGGCCAGTGGGGAAAAAAACATTCAGGAGCTCCTTCTCTGTGGTTGGCCTTTATCATGCATTACATCACTGAGCACTTCCATCAGCTTGGCAGGGTAGATGTGGCTGAGACTGCTTACCCACACAGTGCCATTCTTCCCTATCTCCATGGCATGGAAACTCTTTTTTTTTTAGAGAGGCAATCTACCTAACCAAAGACTACATTTCAAAGCCTCAATTGCAGTTAGGTGTAGCCATATGCCTAAGTTGTGGCTAGTGAAATGTAAGAGGAAGTCACTGTGTGGGACTTCTGGAAAAGCTCCTTAAAAGGAGGAGAGACTGCTGAGGTGAGCCCTTTGGGCCCTTTCTCCTGCTTCCTGACTGGAACTCGGTTATGACAGCTGAAGTTCCACGGCCATTATGGATCATAAAGGCAGCTTTGAGGATGGAAATCGTGCTCAGTGGAGCAAAAACTCGCGTGCCTGTGTCCCAGGTGACATTGAGGAACTACAACATACAAGCCCTGATCTCCCTGCCTCTGAACATGAGAAATAAACATCTGTATTGCTTAAATTAATATTATCTTGATCTCAGCTGCTGGCAGTCAAACTTAACTGATAACAGCAGTCATTATCATTTGGAAACTGACGCTGACAGGTTGCCCAAAATTCCACAGATAAGGAAGGAAAAGAAGCAGGATTCAAACCTGGATCTGTCTGGTTCCAAAGGTCATGCTTCTACCGTCCGCTTGGTAAAAGCCTTGTGGACAGTTCACTTTCAGCGATTCATGAGGAGACACAGGCGTAAGTTTAGAGCTGACCACCTCTACATCCCGTGCTCTTGTCTTAGGAATGCACATCAGAGCAGATTGTCTTCCTCCCTACCTACGCCACTCTAGTAGATAAATAAACCATATACCAGGTAGCAGGCAGAGTTTTAATTTCCTTGTTTAACATCTCCTCTGCCTCCAAGTCCTAAGTTGCCAGGCTCTTTCAGGGCCCCTGGAGGAAAGTCCCATGAACTCATTCTCATGCAAACTTGCAAATGTGCTCTTCTCTCAGAAATACTTGTATTATGAATTTCTTAGAATTTTCTAGATACAGGATACTGTCATCTGTGAATAAAGACAGTTTTACTTCTTGCTTTCCAATTGGATGCCTTTTATTTCCTTTCTTGCCTGATTGCACTAGCTAAAACCTCTAGTACTATGTCGAATCATAGAGGTGGGAACAGATATTCTTGTATTATTCCTGGTCTAAGGTGGAAAGTATTCAGGCTTTCACCATTAAGTATGATGTCCCCTGTAGGTTTTTTGTAGGTAACCTTTATCAGGTTAAGGGAGTTTCCTTCTACTCCAAGTTTGTTGAGAGTTTTTATTATTAATTTTGTAAATGATTTTTTGTGTGTATCGAGACAATTGTGTGGGTTTCATTCTTTACATTAATTGATTTTCAGATGTTAAATCAACCTTGTATTCCTGAGATACAGCCTACTTGGTCATGATGTATAATCTTTTTTATATGATGTTGGAATTGGTTTGCTAATATTTTGTTGAGAATTTTTCCATCTATATTTAAGAGACATTGTTCTGCAGTTTTCTTGTGATTTCAGGAATACTTGCTGTGTCGGAAGCCCTCAAGACCACCGCAGGTTTGATGATTTGCTGGGAAGACTCACAGGACTCAGCATAGAGTCATACTCATGGCTATAATTTATTACAGCAAAGGATACAAAGCAAAATTGGCAAAAGGAAAAGGTGCATGGGATGAAGTCCAGAGGAAACCAAGTGCAAGTTTCCAAGGTTTGTCTCCCAGTGAAGTCACACAGGATGTTCTTAATTCTCCCAGCAACAAGTTGTCACAGCATGTGTGAAATGTTGTCAACCAAGTGAGCTCCTTGGAGACTGAGTGCCCAGGGTTTTTATTGGGGGCTGATCACATAGGCACCCCTGCATGACGTATAGCCAAATTGCAGACTCCCAGAAAGAAAGCAGGTGTTCAGCATAAACCATATTATTTGTATAAATAATTTAGGCACGATGAGCTACTCTTATCAGTCAGGATAGTGGGAAATCCCTGTTCTCAAATGCCAGCCCAAAGTCAACCTTACAAGCAGGGCTTTCAAATGACAGCACTCAGGCTTGCAATGCTAACTCTTTTCTGCACACTTAACATTTCAAACAAAATCCCAGAAAGGCAATAATGCATTCCCCAAAAGAATTTTAGCCACAGGAGGTAGGGAGGTGTGAGTGCCAGAACATTCTCAGTTCCTTGAAACCATACTCCTTCAGCTTCCCAATGCATATGTTGTAAGGTCAAGTCTGTGTCTCTAGAAAGTTTAATCTGGAGTGACAGAAAAGGGCTCTCAATTCATGTCAGGCAGTGCTTAGGGCAGAAATATTTTCCCTGCACTGGAGGGAAAATGGCTTTATAGGCCTTTGGCCTTTCAGCAACATTAAAACCAAACTAAACCAGTTGCCGACAAGTCGATTCTGACTCATGGCAACCCCATGTGTGTCAGAGTAGAACAGTACTCCACAGGGTTTTTGATGTCTGATTTTTTGGAAATAGATTGCCAGGCCTTTCTTCTGAGGTGCATCTGGGTGGACTCGAATCTCCACCCTTTCAGTTAGCAGTCAAGCATTTAACTATTTGTGCACCCAGGGACTTGTCAGCAACATTAGGTCCACCAAAACTGCACAAGTTCATCAGTCACAGTTCTGAGGAGGAGATTGAGAGTATGCCACAAGAGGAGACAGGAAAGCAAACACGCATTTGGCACACCCCCTTGGCATCCTCTCAAGCATCCAACCTGCCTCCAGGTAGCACAAGGCTGATCCTACAGCCAAAATAGCACTGACATTTCTTGAGCTCCACTGGCTAGAGCCAGAAGCTTGCAGCATTATTGTCTCTAGTTGATTTTATTCTACTTATATCACAGACTGCACCCCATCCCCTTCTCTGATACATACACTTGATGGTAACAAAAATCACAACAGCTAGACAGTTGTTAAGCGCTCGCTATGGACCAAACACCGTGTGAAGCAATTTACACACTAACTTATCTGCACAACAATCCTGTAAGATAGGTACAGCTATCACCCCCTTTAACAGATGAGAAAACTGATGCTAAGTAACTTATAAGTTAAGTAAGAAAACTGATGTTAAGTAACTTTTCCAAAGGCACACAGCTAATAGATGGCAGAGATGGAATATGATTCCAGGTACCCTGGCTTTAGAGCCAGCATTCTTAACTGCCAGCAGAACCCCACTCCACAAAGACAAACCCATGCCAGAGGAGTTTTATACCATTATCCTCCCCATAGGATGTCCCACTACATTCTCAGACCGGGATTGGGGGATGGGGTAGAAAATGAGTACTTCTGGAAGCTGAGACTGAGTGAAGACAAAGAATCAGGCAACCCAGATGTCCATGCACAAGTGGGTAAATGCATAGATTCCTGAACAGTTAAAGTTTGCTTCAGTGGTACCATCTTCTGATGCACATCTGGAAATGCAGAGGCATTTCTGGCTGTCACAAGGAATGGGGGCAGGGGCTTGTTACTGGCCTTTAGTGCTTAGGTGCCAGGGATGCTAAACATCCTACAATGGACAGAACAGTCAAGCGCAATGAATGCTGCCTCCCATATGTCAGCAGCGGCCCCGTTAACGAACACTCCATGACAAACTAGCCCTTGTCTACAGCTCCACAGCTACAGAAAAAAGACGCAATCTTCAGGCTTATGCATCTTCAGGTTTTGAGAAGCACCTGCCAGGCAAGCATATGGCCCAAACCTGTTCCTCAACCTCTGCATCTAGGTTTATCTCCAAGGTATAGGCAGGAGCCAGATCCAGGTCCAAAGGCTATTTGTCCAACAACACACTTGGCTGCAGCCTGGCGCAGACAGTGAGCAGACACTGGGCTGTGCCAGCTGATTCTTGGACTAAGCAATTGAGAAATGTTGAGAAAGTCTCAGAAGGAAGGGAACTGCGGTCGTTGCTCATTGTGACTGTCATCTGCTCAGTTCTGTACTGTTAAGTACTCTGCAGAGCACAGAGAAGTTGGCAAGCCAGGCCCAGGGAAAACTATTCTTACTATCTGTCGGCTCTAGGGAAATGCCAGCACCCGGTAGTCCGTTAGGAAAAAGTCCAACTCAGGTCCGCAAGTCTTCTCTTTGGAAGAAGTGCTCATATTTATGGAATAACTAAAGAGCAGGGTAGTCTATGGTGCAAAGCAGTCTTCATAAATAGCAGCATATGTTTGTTTTTCACTAAAATTAACCAAAACACTGATCTTCCAGTTTCCCATCTTTGTCCCTTTCCTATAAACCCCAAAACATCTGGCCAGGAAAAGTATGACTGAATATTAAATCTAATTCATGAAGCACTTGATTTCCTCACTGATAAGCTTAAACACCCCAATCTAGAATAAGGAACCGCCAGCCTTTTAGTTAGCAGCCATAGTAACCACTATGCCACCAGGGTTTCCAGAATAAAGAAAGCAAGACTATTTACAGAATCACTGTGAATGTCCTTAATGATTGTATCCTTGTTCCCCAAGACACTCTGGCAATTATATAGGCAGCTGTAAAGGAAGAGTGACTAGATTGTTGCAAGACCTTAATACTTGGAGATATTAAACTGAAATATGTTCAAGAGCCAAAACCCTGGGATAATAGTGATATTGTGAAAGGCTGGGAGGGTAGTAACGTATGACTATCAGACAGGATCAAAACATAAATGTTGGCACCAATAAAATGATCTCAAAGAAACAGTTATTGTTACGAAAGGGACTGTAAAAAAAAAGAAATAGGTAAGAAGCAAACGGTTAGGAGAATGGCAGACGGGGATAACAATTCTTGGCTCATGACATTTTCACTGGAACTGGGAGATTTATGAAGCAATCTTAGGATAAAACCTTTTTTATTTTTAAGGGAACTGTCATGAATTTTTTTATGTACTTAAAAGTGGGCTACTCTCCAAAAGGTAGAAAAATTAGGTAAGCAATTTGCATTAAAAATAGATAGGTCTGGCAGTTCTAGCACACAGCAGCCTTAGCTAACATGGACCATTCCCATCCTACTCCACATTTACAAACACATAAAAATGTTGGACAAAATACAGCATCTTTTAATACTATATGGCTGAGCTTAAAACAGAGAAAGGGAAATTTTCTTCAACAGGAAACCAAGGCAGAGTAATAAGCTTTAAAGGTAAATGGTAGAAGCCAGGAAAGATAAGGGACTAGAGGTAATACCTAGTCCAGGAGTCCGGCTTTTAATGCCCGCACAGAATCAGGGCCACTTTGAAGGAAGGGGCTGAAACTGAGATGCCTAAGTGAAACAGGGGCCTTGGAAAGGTTGTCCTCTCCACAATGGGAAAGCTAGACAAACTCTACCCACCAGCCACCGGAAGCAGCAAGGAAACTTGCTCTGCTCAGGGCTCCTGCAAGAAATCAAAGCCCCAGATCTGAATCATGCTCAGATGCAAATGATGAATTTATACTACCTGAGTAAAAAAAAAGTTAAAAATGAGTCCCACACTCTATAAATTTCTGGGAGCGCAAACTGGTATAACCTCTATGGGGGGCAACATTCGTTAAAATTACAAAGCAAGTACTTAGCAGCAGTACCAGAAGACAGTGGGGTAATATCTTAAATGTGCTGAGAAAAAATAACAGTTAACTTAGAATTCTCCACCCAGCTGAACTGGGTAGGCACTCGATAGTAAGGGGCAATAAAGACCGTTAAGGCAAGCAAAACTCAGAGAGTATCACTATTAAACTTTCACTAGAAGGACAAGGAAGAAAGAAAGTGGTCCCAGAAGGAAGGAGAGAATTGCAAGAAAGAATAGTGAGCAAAGACATGGAAAATCTTAACAGGAACTGATTATATAAAACAATAATTATTATTATCACTAATTTAGAGGATTTAAAAACAAGATGGAATTAAAATACTGAGTAAGCGCATATAAAAAAAGGTAGGAATGACTGTATTTTAAACTTCTCAGGACCTTGTACTGTTAGGGAGGAGCAGAGAGTTTATGTTAAGTACCACAAGTTAAAAATTTTAAGAGTTACTCTACTGTAATAAAAATAGGATATGTCATTTCCAAACCAGTAAAGGGAAAAGAGGGGGAATAAACATAATTGCATTAATCCAACAGAAGGTAAAGAAGAAAAGGCATAGAAAAAGAGGGGTAAACGGAAAATGCCAAAATAATATAGTAGAAATAAATCCAATATATTAGTAATCACAAAAAAATTAACTAGACTTGCCAGTTAAAAGATATTGCCAGACCGAATTTTAAAAAGTAATAAAATCTAGCTCTAGGCTATTTTTAGAGACACGCTTAAAACCTAAAAACAAAGTAAGAGGATAGGAAAAGATATAATAGAAAAATATTATCCCCTGCACCAAAAAACAGCTGGCATTGCTAGAGTAATATAACACAAAATAAGAGCTTAAGGGGAAAAGTATCATTTTATAGCGTATCTATAAAAACATAAATTACCAAAACTGACTCAAAAAGAAACAGAAAACCCGAGACCTAAAACAATGACAAAAATTGAATCAGTAGTCAAAAATCTTTCCTTCCCATTTAAAAAAACTACTAGGCTCATACCTAGCTGTCAACAGATAACCCCCCCTCTTACCGACTCTGTTTCAAAGAAAAGAAAAAGAGTAGTAATTTCCCAACTCATTTGATAAGGTTAGTATGTCATTGATACAAAAATTAAATATGGATAGTAAAACAAGTAAAATTATAAGCCACTGCTACTTTGAAAACACACAAAAACTTAAATAAATATTAACACTGAGCCTAGCAATGTATAAAAAGGTAGTATCATATTTCATTGAATTTAAAATGTCATTGATTGTAGTAAGATGCACGATTACTCTACATACTAAGAAAGAAAAATGCTGTCACTTGAACCATGACATTATGCTTTCTTTTATCATGTATACATTTTTTCTTACTTATAGAAGGAGCTTTTATATTTATTTATACAGATTTTTATCATATATCATTCTTGTGCATTCATAACAAGAAAAATATAAGCAAAATAAATAAGGTAAGGTGATTTTTAAAATTCACATTCGGCGCCCAACTCTTCTAAATCACTTTTCAACTCAGAGTCTTTGATATTTATTCTTGCCATCAACAGGTGGTGGTGCAACATTTTATGCTATTCTACTACTGTCCCTGGTGTTTTCATCTGAGCCACTGACACACGTTCTGAAAGGCTGATGCTGAAGTTTTCTTTAACTTACCAGAAGACAACAACACAAAGTTTACAGACAATACCCAAGACTCATATTCCTTCCTCAAATGGGTCCTAAAATGGTTATTGACTAAAATACTACAAGATTACAGGTGACCAAGAGCAAGAGCAATTAGAAGCTGTCATTGACTTTAAGTGGGGGCACTGGTGGTTCAGTGGTACAATTCTTGCCTTCCATGTGGGAGACCTAGGTTTGATTCCCAGCCAGTGTACTTCAAATGCAGCCACCACCTGTCATTCAGTGGAGGCTTGCATGTTGCTATGATATTGAATAGGTTTCAGCAGAGCTTCAGACTAAGTCAGACTAGGAAGAAAGGCCTAGAGATTTACTTCTGAAAAAGCAGCCAGCGAAAATCCTATGGATCACAACAGTCTGATCTGCAACTGATCACGGGGAAGGTGCAGGACCACAGTGCATTTTGTTCCGGGGTTGCCATGAGTCAGGGGCTGATTCAACAGCAATGAACAATAACAACAATAAATTGACTATAAAGCACATTCTAATCACACAAATGTTAAAATGTGAAAAAAAAATATGAATCTCAGAATCAATGAAATATAGTATATCACAGTCAACCAGGGTTTATTCCAGGAATGCAAAGATGGTTTAACATTAGAAAACGTATTAAATTAGGTCAAAACATATATATCCCCTTGTTCCATTTGCACAACTGCCTCTTGGTCTAAGTACAGGTTCCTCATGAGCACAATTAAGTGTTCTGGAATTCCCATTCTTCGCAATGTTATCCATAATTTGTTATGATCCACACAGTCGAATGCCTTTGCACAGTCAATAACACACAGGTAAACATCTTTCTGGTATTCTCTGCTTTCAGCCATGATCCATCTGACATCAGCAATGATATCCCTTGTTCCATATCCTCTTCTGAATCTGGCTTGAATTTCTGGCACTTCCCTGTTGATGTACTGCTATAACTGCTTTTGAATGACCTTCAGCAAAATTTTACTTGTGTGTGATATTAATGATATTGTTCAATAATTTCTGCATTCTGTTGGATCTCCTTTCTTTGGAATGGGTACAAGTATGGATCTCTTCCAGTCATTTGGCCAGGTGGCTGTCTTCCAAATTTCTTTTCTAAAGGTCTTAGCCAGAACTCAAGAAAAGGTTTAAACACAGAAGAAAATACTCTTTGATGGTTACAAGGGTGGGGAGGGAGGGAGAAGGTTATTTACTAACTACATAGTAGGTAAGAATTATCTTAGGTGAAGGGAAGGACAGCACTCACTACAGGGGAAGTCAGCACAACTGGACTAAACCAAAGCTAAGAAGTTTCCTGAATACAATCAAACACTTTGAGGGACAGAGTAGCAGGGGTCGGGGTCTGGGGACTATGCTTTCTAGGTCAACTGGCATAACAAAGCTTATTAAGAAAATGTTCTTCATCCTACTTTGGTGAGTGGCATCTGCGGTCTTAAAAGCTTGCAAGCAGCCATCTAAGATGCATCAATTGCTCCCAACCACCTGGAGTAAAGGAGAATGAAGAACACCAAAGACACAAGGAAAGTAGTAGCCCAAGAGACAGAAAGGGCCACGTAAACCAGAGACTTCATGAGCCTGGGACCAGAAGAACTAGATGGTGCCCGGCTACCACCAATGACCGCCCTGACAGGGAACACAACACAGACTCCCAGACAGAGTAGCAGAAAGGTGGGGTGCAGAACTCAAATTCTAGTAAGAAGACCAGACTTAATGGTCTGACTGAGATTGGAGGTATGCCGGAAAGCATGGCCCCTGGATTCTCTATCAGCCCAGAACTAAAACAATTTCCGAGGCCAACTCTTCAGACAGGGATTGGACTGGACTGTGGGATATAAAGTGATACTCGTGAGGAGTGTGCCTCTTAGCCCAAGTAGATACAAGAGACTAAACGGCCAGCTTCTGTCCAGAGGTGAGATGGGAAGGCAGAGAGGGTTAGGAGCTGGTGGAATGGACATGGAGAATCAAGGGTGGAAAGGAAGAGTGTGCTGTCACAGTATGGGGAGAGCAATTAGAGTCACATAACAATGTATGTATAAATTTCTGTATGGAGAAAAAAAAATAAAGGTCTTAGCCAGCTCAATAAAATAGGAAAAGAGTAGAGATTATATAAGGATTGGAAAAGAAAAAAGAACTACACTGTTGGTATTCTTAGACAACTTGATTATCAACCCAGATATTCCAAAATAATCTACCAACTACTGCACGAATAAGAGTGTTTAGCAAGGCTGTAGAATACAAAAGCCAATATATAAAACGCCACAGGGTGCCTACAGTACAGCAAGAAACAATTTAAAAATATAATTTTTATTAAAGATCCTATTCATAATAGTTTCCAAAACAAGATACCTAGGAATAAACCTAACAAAAGATGTAATGCATTTTTACAGGAAACATTTAAAACTTTATTGAAACAAAACATTTTCCAATAAAAGAAAACTTTATTGAAGCACTTAGGAAGATATAAATGAAGTGATATAAAAATTTATGAGTGGGAGAACTCAATATATTAAGATGTCAATTTTTTCTGAAATAATCTATACTATCATTGCAATTCCAATCAAAACATATAACTCTACAAGCTGAACCTAAAATTCATTTGGAAGAGGAAAAAGATCCAGGAACAGGCAATACTGAAGAAAATAAAGGGGTGGGGTAAAGGGACCTACCAGCTGTCAAGGCTTTTTATAGGTGTAAGAATTAAAACAATGTGGTATTGACATAGTGACAATCTACCAGACCAGTGGAACAACATATTGAGATCAGAAACAAACCCAAATAAAATTTGATCAATCTACTGGAATGCAACAAGACCTTGGTATATGATAGAGGTGGTATAAGAAATCACTGGGTGTGAGAACATTTGGTTAGCCATGTGGGAAAAAAAATTAGATCCACACCACATACCATGCACAAAAATAAATTATAGATGAATTAAAGGCTCAAATGTAATAAGCAAAAATTTTCAAGTCATAAACTATAGGAAAATATATTTATGACTTAAGTAGAGAATAATTTCTTACAGAAGCACAAAAAGCACAAACTAAAAAGAAAATATTCGATAATTTCAGTACATAAAAATATGTGTATCAAATTCTGTGCACTTTTCAAGAGTGAAAAAGAAGCCTCAATCAGGAAAAAATATTGTGAGATATATATATACATACATACACATATGTATGTATATCACATCAATGAGAATGCTAAAAAAAAAACTCCAATAGGAAAAAAAATGGGGAACAATAGGAACAGGCAATTTTATAGAACTGGAAATGGCCAATAGACATATGAAAATAAGCTCAATATTACTAGCAATCAACGTAATTGCTGTTACGATACAATTTTATAACACTCAGATTGGCAAAAATTACAAGTTCAGTAATACCAAAATATAACAAGGTTGTAGGGAAATGGTAACTAGTATACACTGTAGAGGAGAATGTAAACTGGTATAATCACTTAGTAAATATAAGGATGAGGAGCCCTAAAACCCGCAACTCCACTTCTAGATATAATCCAAAGGAAAACTCTCATGTATGTGCCCAAGGAGACATGTATAAAGCAAGTCAATGCAGTGTTGTTTAAAATAGTGTAAAATTAGAAATAACCTAAAGGCCCATCAGTAGATATATATGGATAATACAGAAATACACTGCAATATTCTGTAACACCTAAAATTAACGAGTGGATAAATTTCAAAACCAAAATGTTAAGTGGGGAAAAACAGCAGTAAAAGTGTATCAACGGAATGATAAGAATGATACTACTTATGTACATTTTAAAAACCCAAAAAAGGAATATTTTACATTATTCTAGGTATACGCACATGTATTAAAAGTTTTTTTTTTTTTTTTAATTGCATGGGAATGATATGTGTCAAAGATTACCTCTAGGCAGAAAGGATGAAAAAAGTGTATGACAGGGAGTATATGGGGGTATGTGGCACTTTTAACAATATCTGTGCCTTTTTATTTCTTTGAAAAAAATCTGAAGCAAACATGGCAAAATGTTACTATCTACTAAATCTACATGGAGAATATAAAGGTGTTTATTATATTATTTTCTGTTCTTTGAACATATTAGAAATATTTTATAATTTAAACATTTTATATTAAAAAGGCCTGGGAATATGACTGGCATGCCTGTTTTAAAAAGCTTATCCTATAGAATAAGGACAAAGACTAAAAACGGAACTTTGTAATGGCAAAAAAAAAAGGAAAACAATTGGTTAAATAAACTGCAATATAACCATATAATGAAATGCCATGTAGCCATAGAAGTGTGATTATTAGCTTGGAAAGACACTGAGAACATATTAAGTAAAAAAGATAAGCTATAAAATGATAGGCTCTCAACTAAGGCATTAAATAGTTACAGGGATCCTCTCCTGTATGTACAAATAAGGAGAAGCTCCATTAATGCAGCTGCCATATTTTAATCTCCTATCAACTGGCATCCATGGAAAGAAGTTAACGACAGAAAGTCTAATAATATTAAAAAGTACAACAGATTAATTCTAGAGCTTGGAACAAAAAAAATATACTGCTATAATACCTATAAGGAATAGGTGCATTCAAAGCCAAAACTAATTATTTCCCAGTGTTAATGCCAACAATCCCGCCTTTCCAAATGAAACCTGCCCTATTTCACCATCTAGTCAGAGAGCTACCAGAGCTAGCACAGTAGCATAAGTTGCTGATTATATGTACAATAACCCCCCCAAAAAAACCAAACCCATTGCCCTCGAGTCTATTCTGACTCATAGCTACCCTACAGGAAAGAGTAAAACTGCCCCCAGCGTTTCCAAGGAGTAGCTGGCGCGGTGGATTCGAACTGCCAACGTTTTGGCTAGCAGATTAACTCTTAACCACAACGCCACCAGGGCTCCATACATACAACAAAAAAACCAAAGCCAAACCCACTGCTGTCAAGTCAATTCCGACTCACAGAGCCAGGTAAAATAAACTATATACAAAGTAAACTGGGCCAGATATGGTAAATCAATGCAACCCAAAGCAATACTCACAACGTGATGCCGTATTTATGAGAGAAAAGAGTGGTGACACGGAGATACTGAAGGGGTTTTGAGAGAGAATAAAACATTTGGCCCTGCTACATTGCTACCCTTCTGATACACTGGAAATTGACTTGAGTGCTCTAAATCCTATGCTGCATATTTTGTTAATTAAAAGTTGCCTAAAAGGTCTAAGAATCACAATAGATTCTATCTGATGGAAACTGCAATAGTACACAATAAAGGGTAGGGAGTTAGGACTCTCAGGCAAAAATATTTCCATTAGTATTCATTTACTGTGAAAATATTTCTTGTGTTCTTTATACTTGGATAAAATATTTTCGAGACTGCTAAGACCAACAAATACAAACTGCATTTATTGTGTAAAAATTAAGAACAGCTTGGGCTACATAATGGTAGTTGGATGTCAGTTGTGTTAAATCTCAGCTTTCAGAGAGGTGATTTTGAACTCAGTCACCCTTTGACAGAAGACATCCCAGCTCGCATAATTTCATCAACCAGGAGAATGTTGGCGGCAATCACCGTGCTAAGGAAAAAGATGACAAGGTGAGTGAGTGATGCCTACCAACCCAATCTGAAGAGTACTTTGTTCTTCAATGAAGTTAGTGTGAAATTTTGTGAGACAAAGCTTTGTAAATACAAACATTACCTCCTGTATTATAATTTCAAATCCTTTGCTGATAAAGTGGAAGCCCAATTTTATATTCCAGCAAAACTGAGCTCATTTTTAGCATATCATTTGATTTTCCCCACACCCTACCAAATAAGCAGTAAGATTAACCTTTCCTATAACTTACAATTGCAGAACTAAAATATAAAGGGGACTGTAAAATGACAAAAGCTAATCTTCATAACTGGACACATCTTTTCATACACTTTATAATTTTTCCACTGTAGGGCAACCAAAGTAATTAAAAATTTTTAATGTTACCAGTTATGTCCCTAAAGCTTTTTTTTACTCTTCATATTAATACAAACTTACCAGGAGTGAAGAAGTTGTTTTTTCACACAGTAATTATCCCAGATTCCTGCATCTGCTGCTACCATTGGTTCACCTGCAAAGTAAAAACAAATCATTTGAATACTACAGTCCTGAAATATTCTATTAATATTAGGTGGTATATTCTAATAATATATAAAACATCACCAAAATGACTATTATCAAGGTCACCAATGACCTTCTGCTGTTAAATCCAATGGTCAATTCTCAGGCTTCATCTGTCATTAGCATTTGACAGAGTTGGTCACACCCTCCTGACTACTCTGTTCTTTACTTGTCTTCCAGGACACCACACTCTCCTGGTTTTCTTTCTTTTGCACTAGCAGCTCCTTCTCTGTCTACTTTGCTGATGTTCTTCCCTGAGTTCTTAATGTAGGAGTACCCAAAGGTTTAGTTCTGGGCTCTTCTCTCCTCTATATACACTCACTCCCCAGGTGATCTTAACCATTCTTCTGGATTTAAATCATCTACACTCTGAGACTCTCAAGTTTTTCTCTCTAGCTCAGATCTCTTTCTTGAGCTCCAGACTCATATATCCAACTACCTATTTTATTTGGAAGTCTATAGACACTTTAACTTTGCCAAAACTGAATGCTGACATCCTCTGCCAGAACCTGTTCCACTCGTAGTCTTCTCCAACTCAGTTAACGGCAACCCCAACCTTCTAGATGTTCAGTTGACTCCTCTCCAGAGTAGCCAGAGTGATCCTTTTAAGCATAACTCGACCATGTCACGCCTCTGTTCAAAATCTCTCCCTATTCCACTAGAGTATAAAGCCAAAGTCCTGAGACTGGCCCACATGCTGGCCTACATGATCCGACCTTCTATCACTTCTCTTGCCTTCTTCCTCCTTTTCAAAAACATCAGATGCTGGCTTTTCCACTAGCTGTTCCTTATCCCTAGGACACTCTTTCCCCCAGATAACCACACAGCTAATTCTTCACTTCCTTGATTTTTTTCTTTAATAGCTGTCTTCTCAATGAGGTCTACCCTGACCACGCTAAAACTGCAACCCTCTCCCTGCCCTCCTGTGCTAGCATTCACAGTCATCTTTATACTGCTCTTCTTTTTTTTACAGCGTTTACTACTTTCTAAAATGGTACTTATTTATAAGCTTATTATTTACTGCCTGTCTACTCCAACTAGAACGTAAACTCAGAAGGACAGGGATTTTTGTCTATTTTGTTCGGTGACGAATCCCAACAGTCAAATAATAAGCACTCAATATCTATGTCGCAAATGAATAAATATTTTCTTTTAAGAAGTTCAAGAGTAAACTAAAGGCACCTAAAATTTAAATATTAAGATCACATAAACACAACGGAATACTACGCAATGATAAAGAGCAAAAGGATGGAAACAACCTAGATGCCCGTCAACAGATGAATGGATAAACAAACTACGGAATGGAGTACTACGCAATGATAAAGAACAATGATGAATCTGCAAAGTATCTCACAACATGGATGAATCCGGAGGGCATTATGCTGAGTGAAATAAGTCACAAAAGGACAAACATTGTATGAAACCACTACTGTAAAAACTCATGAAAAGGTTTACACACAAAAAGAAACAATCTTTGATGGTTATGGGGGGGGGATGGGAGGGAAAAACACTAAACAGACAATAGATGTAGTAACTTTGGTGAAGGGTAAGATGGCACACAGTACTGGGGAAGTCAATACAACTTGTCCAAGGCAAGGTCATGGAAGCTCCACAGACACATCTAAACTCCCTGAGACACCAAATTACTGGGCTGAGGGCTGGGGACCATGGTCTCCAGGAACATCTAGCTCAACTGGCATAACATAGTTTATAAAGAAAATGTTCTACATTCTACTTTGGAAAGTAGTGTCTGGGGTCTTAAAAGCTTGTGAGCGGCTATCTAAGATACTCCATTGGTCTCACCCTGTCTGGAGCAAGGGAGAATGAAGAAAACTAAAGACACAAGGGAAAGATTAGTCCAAATGACTAATGGACCACAACTACCACAGCCTCCACCAGGCTGAGTCCAGCACAACTAGATGGTGCCCAGCTACCACCACTGACTTCTCTGACAGGGATCACAATAGAGGGTCCCGGACAGAGCTGGAGAAAAATATAGAACAAAATTCTAACACACAAAAAAAAGACCAGACTTACTGGTCTGACAGAGACTGGAGAAACTCTGAGAGTATGGCCCCCCGAACACCCTTACAGCTCAGTAATGAAGTCACTCTTGAGGTTCACCCTTTAGCCAAAGATTAAACAGGCCCATAACACAAAACGAGACTAAATAGGCACACCAACCCAGGGGCAAGGACGAGAAGGCAGGAGGGGACAGGAAAGCTGGTAATGGGGAAACCAAGGTCGAGAAAGGGAGAGTGTTGACATGTCATGGGGTTGGCAACCAATGTCACAAAACAGTATGTGTATTAACTGTTTAATGAGAAACTAGTTTGCTCTGTAAACCTTCATTTAAAGTACAATAAAAAAAATAAAAATAAATATTGGAATCACCGAAACCTTCACCCTCTTATTATAAAACTTGGGTCACTATATTAAAATATCTTTCTTTATTAAGCAGCTAAATTTTCTTCACTTTCTTACCTGTATTCAAATCTATACCAACAAGTTGTTTTGATTGTGAATGCTCAGCCTGAACTTTTAATAGTGTTTCCTGCTGGTCAAAACCAGAATTCTGAGCAAGAACCTTTCGGAATAAAAGGAATAATAAATATTTTTGTGGAATACCTACATATATATACTTGAATATAAAATATGAAAAATACGGCATTATTTGCTAGATTTGTGAAAATATATCTGTAACATGCTAATCACGTACTCTCATTTTGAGGAACTTCATTCTTAATCTAAATCAAATTATTATTTTGTCTATCTAGTAGTTTTTATATTTAATTAATCATTTCTCCTAAACCCATCACACTAAATTCTGAGGAGGACATTTTAAAAGCCCCATCCCTATCCCACTACATTGATTTCCCTGCTCGCGAAAGATTTAAAAAAAAAAAAGAAAAAAAAAACTAGGAAGGAGGAAAGTAGCATGGTATTTTTGTTTCTGCTGATCCCTCCAGCCACACATCCTCCATTTGCTCCCGGACATCTTCATATTTACAGCACCTATGTGCCCCTCATCTCCCTGATGTGGCAACACAAAGATACCTGCACTCCAAACTAAGTTCATATTTCTAGTGGTCCCAAACTTGATCAGGAGAAAGGCACCACCAATGGGTACTGCGTTTACCAATTTGTGTCAACTAGAGGATCATTCCTTAGGTAAAAAAAAGATAACTGATTCACAAAGATTCCATAAATTATGGATAATTCAAATAGCAATCATTAAGGAGAAATCTTTGCTGGCATTATTAGTAATGTTTTAATTCAAGGTAATAGCATATTTGACACAGTTTTTCTGTATTTCTAAGTAGCTCACAACCAGATTAAGCACAGAAAAGAGGAACTGTATTTCTCTGCCCTTCTGTTGCCACATGGAAAAAATCTGGTTTCTCTCCTTTCTATAGGAATTATAATCACAATGACAAATGCAAGCTAGTATTTGGGAGTGCCAAACAGCTTGAAGTCCTTACCTTTCACCATTTAAAACTACAACACTTTGGATACCACTAACAAATAAAGATCTACCTTAAAATAAATCTAATTAAATTTTAAGTTCTAAACTTTTTCTTCATGATTAGTTAATCATGGACCACTTCTGAAGGAAACTTTTAGAGCTACTTTCAAGAAGCATGCTTCAGCAAAGGAAGCAAGGGGGTAATCTGGCTATTTCATGAAGCTTCTGCAAGTGATTCCAAACTTTTATCACAGAAGTTTCCCTGGTTTTGCTGCAAAATTATGTAGGAGAAAAACTATCTGAGGATACTCAAATAACTACCTGTCTTTCTATTCTGCTAACTGTTAAATTATATGGGCAATGTATAATCAAACACCTTTATGTCTACCCAGTTGTTCTTTGGCCATTGAGTAGGTGTACCTTAGGAATAATGAGTAAGGCATCAGCAAAAGCTTGGACTCCAAGACGAGCTCTTCCTTTTACACTGTTCTTGTATGTAACAAGAGTATCAGCTATTGCCACTTCAACTGCACCAGCCCCTGGAACCACACAGCCTATTGGAAGACGAAAATGATTCACAAGACATGCCATACAGAAAGAAAAAAAAAAAACAGAAAAAGAGCAATTCACCATTCAAGTGTTCTATTATCTTGCCCGCATCTAAAATGTATTTAAATATATACAGAAATCAAATACGTTGCACAGCTCAGTGATTACTCAATTGTCTTACGAAGCATCCTGAAGTTATATGCCATTAAATAATTATGTATGGTACAGACAACTGGCTATAAACAGTTTTATTTCATTGTTTATCCTTTGGCTAATAAGAATAGACATTTCTTCTACCTTTATCTTACTCCTTTATGATTATGTTTAAAAAGCTATAATTGTGGCAGGTAACTGATTGTAATAGCTGATTTGAAAATTTTTTAGGCCAAGATAATTAGGCCACAGTTTGGGGTATGGAATTCTTGGGATGCAATGAAATGTTTGTTTTCTATAATGGAACAAAACCCAGTCTGCAAACTGAGAAAAATGTTATTATTCTAAGGCACGAATCTGGTTAAACACATAAATTTTCACATCATGATGTAAATTTGGACCTGCTTGTGTAGTTTTATAAAGCATATGACTCTTCTTTGAACCAGAAAACTTACTTTGGAATCACCCATCTTTAAAACAAAACAATACAAAAAGAATTTCTCCTTTTATTCCACATCATTTTTTTCATTACTATCCAGTTTGTGTGCTTCACTTCATAAATAACTGCTCAAAAGAGTTGTCTACCCATAAGGTGATCACATCCTCATCTCCCAGTCACACTTGAAAAAAAAAAAAAAAAAGTTTCTTGTTAAATACCAAACACATACCAAAAATATTTGTAAGGTATAAGTATGAAAATATGTATAAAAAACACCCATATACCAACCACCCAGCTGAAGAAACAGAACACTACCAGTATCTTTTAAAACCTCTCTGATCCCATTCCCCTGTGAAAACATAGCAAAATTTGTGAGATGCCATAAAAGGGGTACTTAAAGGGCAATTTATATCACTAAACACCTATACTAGAAAAGATGAACGGTCTCAAACCAATGACCTCAGCTTCCACCTTAAGAAACTAGAAAGGAAGAGCCAATGAAACCTAATGTA
Source organism: Trichechus manatus latirostris (assembly GCF_000243295.1). Taxonomy (NCBI): domain Eukaryota; kingdom Metazoa; phylum Chordata; class Mammalia; order Sirenia; family Trichechidae; genus Trichechus; species Trichechus manatus. The sequence goes on from NW_004444074.1 coordinate 6,674,835, forward strand.
AATAGAAGAAACGAAATAATAAAGATCAGAGTGGAAGTCAATGAAATTAAAAACAGAAAAATAATAACGAAAATCAATAAAAATAAAAGTTGGTTCTTTGAGAACATCAATAAAATCAGTAACAGCTAGACTTGCCAGGAAAAAAAAGAAAACACTACTGACCAATATCAAAAATGAGAAAGATGGCATCACTTAAATATTCTACAAATATTAAAAGGACAATAAGGAAATATTATAAACAACTACATGCCAGTGGGGAGCCCTGGTGGCGCAGTGGTTAAGAGCTCGGCCGCTAGCCAAAAGGTCGGCAGTT
>NW_004444074.1:6675247-6722821 GCF_000243295.1 Trichechus manatus latirostris
GGGGCAGTTCTACCCTGTCCTATAGGGTCCCTATGAGTTGGAATTGACTTGACAGCAACCTTTTTTTTTTTTTTTTTTGATATGCCAATAAATGAAAAAACTGAGACCAGGCATTGGCAAACTTTCTGCAAAAGGTCAAAGAATAAATATTTTAGGCTTCATGGGCCATACAATTTCTGTTGCAACTACTACTCAATGCTGACACTGTAGCACAAAAATAGCCATAGACAATATATAAATGAACAGTACTGGCTATGTTACAAACAAACTTTATTTACAAAAACAGGCAGCAAGTCAGGCTTAGCTCATGGGCAATAGTTTGATAACCCCTAACTTAGAAGAAATGGACAAATTCCTTCAAAAACACAACTACTAAAGCCCACTACAGAAAAATAGATAATATGAATATCTCTATATCTATTAAAGAAATTGAATTTGTAGTTAAAAGCTTTCCCACTTCAAGAACATAATGGGCTTCACTGGTGAATTCTACCAAACATTTAAGGAGGAAATAATACCAATTCTACACACTTTCAGAAAACTGAAGAGGAGGAAATAATTTCCAACTTATCTTATGATGACAGCATTATTTTGATACCAAAACCAAATGAAGGAATTATATATAAGGAAAAAAAGTAGATATAAATATTCTTAACAAAATTTTAGCAAATCAAATCTAACAATATATGAAAAGAATGATACCTCATGACAAAGTAGGGTTTATTCCAACAATGTAAGGTTACTTTAACATTTGAAAATCAATCAATGTAATTCACCACATTAAGAAACTAAAAATGAAAAACCACATGGTCATCTCAATAGATGCAGAAAAAAGCGTTTGACAAAATCCATTCTTGATAAAAACTCTCAGCAAACTAGGAATAGACTTTCTTCAATCTGATAAAGGGCTTCTATGAAAAACCTACAGCTAACATCATACGTTAAGCTGAAAGAACTGAAGAAAAAATTCAAGCCTTGAGTTGCAATAGTGAAGGATCCTATGGGGAAAATATTAAATGACGCAGGAAGCATCAAAAGAAGATGGAAGGAATACACAGAGTCATTATACCAAAAAGAACTGGTCGATGTTCAACCATTTCAAGAGGCAGCATATGATCAGGAGCTGATGGTACTGAAGGAAGAAGTCCAAGCTGCACTGAAAGCATTGGCAAAAAAAAAGGCTCCAGGAATTGACGGAATATCAATTGAGATGTTTCAACAAACGGAAGCGGCGCTGAAAGTGTTCAATTGTCTATGCCAAGAAATTTGGAAGACAGCTACCTGGCCAATTGATTGGAAGAGATCCATATTTATGCCTATTCCCAAGAAACGCAATCCAACCAAATGTGGAAATTATTAAACAATATCATTAATATCATACGCAAGTAAAATTTTGCTGAAGATCATTCAAAAGCAGCTGCAGCAGTATGTTGACAGGGAACTGGCAGAAATTCAGGCCGGATTCGGAAGAGGACAGGGAACCAGGGATATCACTGCTGACGTCAGATGGATCCTGGCTGAAAGCAGAAAATACCAGAAAAGATGTTTACCTGTGGTTTATTAACTATGCTAAGACATTTCACTGTGTGGATCATAACAAACTATGGATGACATTGTGAAGAATGGGAATTCCAGAACACTTAATTGTGCTCATGAGGAAGCTGTACATAGATCAAGAGGCAGTTGTTCAGACAGAACAAGGGAATACTGCGTGGTTTAAAGTCAGGAAAGGTGTGCGTCAGGGTTGCGTTCTTTCACCATACCTATTCAATCTGTATGCTGATCAAATAATCCTAGAAACTGGACTGTATGTAGAAGAACGGGGCATCAGGATTGGAGGAAGACTCATTAACAACCTGCATTATGCAGATGACACAACCTTGCTTGCTGAAAGTGAAAAGGACTCGAAGCACTTACTGATGAAGATCAAAGACCACAGTCTTCAGTATGGATTACACCTCAACGTAAAGAAAACAAAAATCCTCACAACTGGATCAATAAGCAACATCATGATAAAGAGAGAAAAGATTGAAGTTGTCAAGGATTTCATTTTACTTGGATGCACAATCAACACCCATGGAAGCAGCAGTCAAGAAATCAAACGACATATTGCATTGGGCAAATCTGCTGCAAAAGACCTCTTTAAAGTATTGAAAAGCAAAGATATCACCTTAAAGACTAAGGTGCACCTGACCCAAGCCATGGTATTTTCAATCTTGTCATATGCATGCGAAAGCTGGACAATGAATAAGGAAGACGGAAGAAGAATTGACACCTCTGAATTATGGTGTTGGCAAAGAATATTGAATATACCATGGACTGCCAAAACAACAAACAAATCTGTCTTGGAAGAAGTACAACCAGACTGCTCCTTAGAAGCAAGGATGGCGAGATTACGTCTTACATACTTTGGACGTGCTGTCAGAAGGAACCAGTCCCTGAAGAAGGACATCATGCTTGGTAAAGTAGAGGGTCAGCGAAAAAGAGGAAGGCCGTCAACGAGATGGATTGACACAGTGGCTGCAACAATGGGCTCAAGCATAACAATGATCGTGAGCATGGCGCAAGACCGGGCAGTGTTTCATTTTGTGGCACATGGGGTCGCTATGAGTCGGAACCGACTCGATGGCACCTAACAACAACAACAACATCATACATAATGGAGAAAGACTGAATGACATCTCCCTAAGATCAGGAACATGGTAAGGATGTCCACTCCCATCATTTCTATTAAACACTGTACTAGAAGTTCTAGTCTGCGAAACAAGGCAAAAAAAGAAGTAAGAGGCATCCAGGTTGGAAGCAAAGAAGTAGAACTATCTTTATTGGATCGTTTATGTAAACAATCCAATCAAATCTACAAGAAAACTACTAGACCTAATAAGTGGGTGTAGCAAGGTTACAGAATTCAAGATCAATATGTACAAAAATCAACTGTATTTGCATATATTAGCAACTAACACTAAGAAACTGAAATTTTAAAAATACCATGTACAATAGCATCAAAATATATGAAATACTTAGGGACAAATCTGAAAAAAAGATGTACAAGACTCGTACACTAAAAACTAAAAAATCTTGCTGAGATAAATTAAAGATGACCCCAATAAATGAAGATATATACCACATTCATGAGTTAGAACACTCAATATTATTAAATAGAGGTCAGTTCTGTCCAAATAAATCTACAGATTCAATACAATTCCAATCAAAATCCCGGCAGACTTTTTTGGTAAAGACTGACAAACTGATTCTAAAATTTACATGGAAATGCAAAAAGACTTAGAATAACCAAAATAACTCGAACAAAATGGGAGGATTAACACTACCTAATCTCAAGACTTTTTATAAAAGAAATAAATCAAGATAGTACGGTATTCATATAGAAACAGATCAATGCAACAGAATAAAGAATCCAGAAATAAAACCACACATATACGGACAACTGATTTTTGACAAAGGTGCAAAGTTAAGTCAGGGATGAAAGGATAGTCTTTCCAATAAACGGAGCTGGAACAATTTGATATCTAAGCAAAACACACCCACACATACACACATGAGGGTAAGGCAAAAAGTATTGCTACAAAATCATAGAAACCTTTATTAAACAAAAATATCAAAATGTGAAGCTATTGTTTCTCGACATAGCCTCCATCTAGGTCTATACACTTCCGAAGGCGGTGTTTCCATCTCTCTAACCCTTTCCCGAAGAATTCTGCACTCTCCGATTTACACCATGTCAAAACGGCATTTTTGGCATCCTTGAGGGACTCAAATCGTGTTACTTTTAAATGTTCTTTGGGGAACAAAAAGAAGTCTGAAGGGGCAAGATCAGGTCTGTAGGGTTGACAGGGTAAGGATTCCCAACAAAATTCTTGTAGGACAGCCCTTGCTACCCTTGAAGAATGAGCAGGTGCATTGCCATGATGGAAAAAAGCTCCTTGGTGCAACTTTCCTGGCCTTTTTCTCACCAATGCAGTTCTCAATTTTCTTGAAACTTCTTTGTAATAAGCCCCCATGATCTTCCCGTGTCCTCTGAGAAAAATCTATCAAGATTACCCCTTTGGAGTCCCAAAAAACAGTCACCATAACTTTCTGAGCAGTCTTCTCTCTCTTGGCTCATCTTTGAGGTCTTCCCAACCTTTCTTAAAATGCTTGATCCATCTAAAATCTGTTGTTTTATGTGGGGCAGCATTCCCATAAACTTGTTGCAAAGCTTCAATGATTTGGGAAGATGTCCACTTGAGTTTTGTTAAAAATTTAATATTAGCCCTGTCCTCAAAATCGGTTTTTTCCACGTTTTGGGGTTGTTAACCAATGTCATAAAACAATATGTGTACTGACTGTTTAAAGAGAAACTATTTGTTCTGTAAACCTTCACCTAAAGTACAATAAAAAAAAAATCATTTTTTTCCATGGCACAAAAAGTATCCTTTTTTTAAGGCTCCCTAACCTAAGACAAGTGTTTTACTGAGAGAACTTGTGTGCAACCATCCACTGATCACAGAGACATGTTTAAACACGTTTTGTTTGGAATAAACCTGTGCATGTATGAGCTGGAACCCTAGTAGTAATACTTTTTGACTTACCCTTGTATATATGAACTTGGACCCATACCTTGCACCATATGTAAAAATTAACTTAAAATGAATAATAAACCTAATGTAAAACCTAAAATTATAAAACATCTAGGAGAAAATCTTTGTGACCCTGGAGTAGGCAAAGATTTCTTAGATACCACACCAAATGCATGAGCCGTAACAGAAAAAACTGATAAATCAGATTCATCAAAATTAAGAACTTCTCTTCAAAAAACACTACTAAGATAAAGAGGCAAGCCACAGAGGTGAAAATTATTTGCAGATCATCTATCTGAAAAAGTGCTTGTATCCAGAATATACAAAGAACTCTCAAACTCAACAATAAGAAAACTAATAACCCAATTTGAAACAAAAACAGGCAAAAGATTTGAAAAGAAACTTCACGAAAGAGATATGGATAGCAAAAAAGTTCATGATAAGATGCTCAACATCAACGGTCATTAAGAAAATGCAAATTAAAACCAGTTTGCTTGTTTTCAGTTCTGAATGGCTAAAATTAAAAAGACTGACTATACCAAGTACTAGTGAGGACGAAGAACAACTCCAACTCTTAAACTTTGTTCCAAACCAAACCCATTGCCACTGAGTCAATTCCTACTCATAGCAACCCTACAGCACAGAGTAGAACTGCTCCATACAGTTTCCGAGGAGCAGCTGGTGGATTCAAACTGCCAACCTTTTGGTTAGCAGCCGAGCTCTTTACCACTGTGCCACCAGGGCTCCAAACAGTGCCCTTGTTTGTTGTTGTTAGGTGCCGTTGAGTCGGCTCCAACTCATAGTGACCCAGTGCAGAACAGAATGAAACACTGTCTGGTCCTGTGCCATCCTCACAATTGTTGCTATGCTTGAGCCCATTGTTGCAGCCACTGTGTCAATCCATCTCATTGAAGGTCTTCCTCTTTTTCGCTGACCCTCTATTTACCAAGCATGATGTCCTTCTCCAGGGACTGATCTCTCCTGATAACATGTCCAAAGTATGTGAGATGTAGTCTCGCCATCCTTGCTTATAAGGAGCATTCTGGTTGTACTTCTTCCAAGACAGATTTGTTCGTTCTTTTGGCAGTCCATGGTATATTCAATATTCTTTGCCAACACCACGATTCAAAGGCATCGATTCTTCTTCAGTCTTCCTTACTCATTGTCCAGCTTCGAATGCATATGACGTGACTGAAAACACCATGGCTTGGGTCAAGCGCACCTTAGTCTTCAAGATGACATCTTCGCTTTTCAACACTCTCGAACTGCCAACCTTTTGGTTAGCAGCTGAGCTCTTAACCACTGCACCACCAGGGCTCTGCTTGAAATTGCTCTAGGGAATGTAAAATGGTACTTTGTAAAACTGTCAGTTTCTTAAAAAGTTAAACATACACCTACCATAGCCATTGCATTTCCCAAGAGAAATGAAAGTATATGTCCATACAAAGACTTATACACAAATGTTCATAGCAGCTTTATTTGTAATAGCCAAAAATTTGAAATAATCTAAATTTCCATCAACAGGTGAACAGATAAACAAATTGTAGTATATCCATACAATGGAATACTATTTGGCAGTACAATGGAATTAACTACTGTTATATGCAATAACATGTCAGAATCTCAAAATAATGAGGCTGAGTAAAAGAATCTGACGTAAAATGAGTACATTCCACTCATATAAAACTCTAAAAAATGCAAACTGATCTTTAGTGACAGAAGGCAGACCAGTGGTTGCCTAGAGATAAGCTGAGACTATGAGAGGCAGGAGGGAAGGATTACAAAGTGGAATTGAGGAGACTTTGAGATGACAGATATCTCCATTATCTTGACTAAGGTGATGGTTTCTGGATGTACACTTTAAATATGTGCATTTCATTATATGTCAATTATATCTCAATAAGATGTGTTTTAAAGAAACAAAAAAATCTAAGTGGTTGAAGTGATAAAAAAAAAATAGTAGTCCATCCATTCTTCTATGTATTCTAAATTCTAAGTATCAGGTTGAACTACTAAAGGCTTCATATCTGTAATAGATATATAATATATATATGTATACACACTCCTGAAAAAAATGCTGCCAGATTTTATCGGGTGACAGTAAAAAGTAGGCAGTGACCCTTATATAAAGTCCCATCTTATTTCCACTTAGGAATTTAGGTATTTTCTCCTTTCAGTAATGCAACCTATATAACTAATTGTATCTCTTTATATTCTAGCCACTTAAATATTTATAGTGACTATCATGTTTGCTATATTTATATTCTTTTTTCCTAGGTTCTAATTTTCCATTTCAACTTGTATTTTACCATTATTTCACTTCTATGTTTTTGCCTATTAGACAAACCTGACCCCTTGTTTATAAAATTTCTTATTACTCTTTTTTTAAATTGAGATATATTCCACATACCATAAAATTCACCCTTTTAAAATGTACTTGTCAGTGGTTTTTAGTACATTCACAACGTTGTTCAACCATCACTACTAGCTGATTCCAGAGCATTTTCATCACCCCAGAAAGAAACACTTACCTATTAGCAATCACTCCCTGTCCCCACCCCCCAATCCCTGGCAACCACTAACCTGTTTTTTTTCTGTATGGCTTTGCCTATTCTGAACATTTCATATAAATGAAATCATACAGTAAGTAGCTTTTGTGTCTGGGTTTTTTCAATAGCATAATGTTTTCAAAGTTCATCCACGTTCTAAGGTGCCAGCAGTTTTACCTACCATTGTTTTTGCACCATTAGTGCAAATGTCAACATAGTAAAAAGGGCATTATTATTAATATTATGAAAATAGTTTTGACCTCACAGACTCCCTAAGGTTATATATGTATCAATCTTTACAAGCATGTATCAATACTTGTAGGGACTGACATATACAATACTGTATTTTATGGGTATACCACATTTTGCTTATCCATTTATCAGCTAATGGACATTTGGGTTGTTTTAATTTTTTTTAATTATAATATTTTATGTGTTTTTGGTGAAAGTTTACACAGCAAATTAGGTTCCCATTTAACATTTAATATCCTACTCAGTGACATTGGTTATATTTTTCACAATTTGTCTACAATCTCATTATTTCCATTCTGGTTGTTCCATTTCCATTAATCTAGCTTCCCTTCCTCCCATCCCCACTAGCTTTGCATCTTTGATTTAGGGTAAATGTTGACGTCTCATATAGATGATTTTTTAAAGGCACACAGTACTCACGGGTGATGCTGTTTATTTTATGAGCCAATCTGTTATTTAGCTGAAAGGTGACTTCCAGGTGTGGTTTCAGTGCGAAGTTTAAAGGGTATCTCAGGGCGATAGTCTCAGCAGTGCCTCTAGTCTCTACCAGTCCAGTAAGTCTGGCCTTTTTTAAGAATTTGAGTTTTGTTCTACATTTTATTCCCATTCTATCCAGGACCATCTATTGTGTCCTTGGTCAGAACGATCAGTAGAGGTAGTTGGGCACCAGCTAGTTCTTCTGGTCTCAGGATAGATAAGGCCACAGTTCAGGTAGGCTATTAGTCCCATAGACTAGTTCTTCTTTGGTTTCCTTCTTTCTCTTTTTTGCCAGATGAATACAGGCCAATAGTTGTATCTTAGATGGCCACTTGCAAGCTTTTAAGACCCCAGATGCTACTCACCAAAGTAGGATGCAGAACATAAAGTTTATTAACTATGTTATGCCAATGACTGAGTTGTCTCATGAAACTATGGTTTGTTTTTACTTTTTGGCTATTATGAATAATGCTGCTATGAATATTAGTATACAAGTTTTTGTGTAGACATATGTTTTCAACTCTCTTGTGTATACACCTAAGAGTGGAATTGCTGGGTCATACATTAACTCTATGTTTAACTTTTTAAGGAACCGCCAAACTGTTTTCCAAGGCTGCCGTACCATTTTACATTCCCACCAGCAACGTATGAAGGGTTCCAATTTCTCTACATCCTCACCATCCTAGTGGTTGTGAAATGCTATCTCTCTGTGGTTTTGATGTGCATTTCCCCAATGACTAATGATGTTAAACATCTCTTCATGTGCCTATTATTCTATTTTAAATATGTGTATTTTTATTGAATTATCTACCCCAACTCCTTTTAGAAGGAATTTGTTTATAAATTATCAATAAATAATAAAGGCTGATATTCTTTCCTAATCTTTCTTAAAATTACACGGCACTGAGGTAATGCGATGAGTTTTAGCTGATTTTTACTTCATTTTTGGAAGTTTTAAAAATAAATTTCTAAAAATAAAGTGACACTATAGTATTAAAGTGCTTTTTAATTTCATAAACAGAAGTTAATTAAAAAGGCAGCAGACTATTAAGAATACTCCAAAGGATAAACCTCACAATCCAAACTACAAATTGTCCAAAGTGAAATCAGAGAATAATAATCACTCATATCTTTTAAACTATCATACATATCATGATAGACTATTACTACATAGAAAATATATGAAGTTCATATTCATCACAAAAGAGAGCTTACCATCTTCAATTGCGTTTTTGACAGCCCGAAGTCCATCTCTTATGGCATTCTTGATTTGTGTGAGAGTATGCTTATTTGGTCCCTTAACCAACAAGGTGACAGAGCGAGGGTTAACACAGTCCTCAATAAAAGTAAACTTTTCTTCACCCTAAAGGATAATACGAGATGCTATAACTTTAATATTTAATATAATTACAAAATCAAGACAAAGAAATATTAGAATCCAATCTTCATGTCAATTTTTCTTATAAAGCATAACTAAAGATATGTTAAATGTAGTTAAGTTATATTTGAACTCTTAAGAAACATTTAGGTAAATAAATTGCAAAATCTGTCTGTGGATTATTCAGACTTCAAAATGCAAAAGCTGAATGAAAAGGGTCAGTGTTTAAAATTAAAAGGTTTAGCACTTTATAACTACTGCTCACAGAAATACTCACTAATGTATATTCATATACAAGACCAGCATGTCCCAAGCAATCTACACTGAGATCTTCAAAAGAATTCACAGCCACTCCACCACAAGCAAGAGACAATCTGAAATTACATATATGTCACCATAGCTTTGGTTATGGAAAACATAAAGACTAACTTCTTAAAAATGGAAAGATATCTAACTCAGAAGACAACATTGTCACAATGTTCTTGAAATCTGATTTAAGAAGATAAAAACCTTCCTCGTACTTCAACAAAATTCTGAGTTAGGTTAACAACCTTGATTTTTGACAGTTTAATTATTTACTGAAATTAAGAACAAAATTCGGACTTTAGACACTACTATTTTGCTCAATAATGTTTATATATAAGCTGAAAGGAATACACATGGGACAATTTCAATATAATCTGTTAAAAAAACTTAGGATACATAATTATTTGCAAGCTTACCTTTCCATATTTCTTCTTTTTGCTCTGCGGAGAGCTACTATGCCATGTTTTGCAAGAGCGTCTAAGGAAAGGGGATCAATTCCCTACAATCAAATTAGCGTAAAAGTTATATGCATGTTTTAGGCAAGTAGTTCTCAAACTTCTTAGTCTCAGCATTACTTTACACTCTTAAAAATTATTAAGAATCCCCAAAGTGAGTTTGTTTATGTGAGCTGTATCTATCGATACTTATCATATTATAAATTAAAACTGAGAAATTTCAAAAATGCTTATTAATCCATTTAAAAAGTAATAATTCCATTTCATATTAACATAAATAACATTTTTAATGAAAATATACTATATTTTCAAAAACAAATAAAATACAGTGAGAACAGTGGCATTGTTTTACATTTTTACAAATCTCTTCAATGCCTGTCTTAACAGAAGACAACTTAATTCTCAGACCTGCTTCTGCTTTCAGTTTGCTGAGATATATTTTTTTCGTTAAAGTATGTGAAGAAAATCTGCCCTCACCAAGATATGTACTGGAAAATGGGGTATTTTAATAGACTTTTCAGATAAATGTGGATATTCTTTTTTGATACTATACCAAAACTCAACAAGTGGTAGTATCTTAATGGTTAGTTTCAATGTGGAATTATGAAACTCTATCAATAACTTTTCATACTCTCTTGCATTAGAATCCATTAGTGTGTCTTGTGCTTTGGGAATGGATTATTTATCCATGTATGGTTTCATGAAATCATGCATTTGTTTAGTCATTTGGAAAATACTGATTCACAGAGTTAGGCAGATCTTCCAAATGCTGACACAGTTCATGGTTATACAACATCAAAAAATCACATCTGTTAATATCACCAGTGATATTATCAGAAAATTTTTTAAGTATTGGGAAGCTGTAAAGCTCACAGCAGCAGATAATGAGTTTTCCAAAATTCTAATTTTTATTTGTAAGCTCAAATATTATCACTGGCAACAAACACTGTCAGTTGTTTCCCTTGAAGTGACAGAATCGCTCCATTTTTGAAAAAACATCTATCAAATACCCAAGTCTAAATAACCGTAGTTTTTCTGTCAGTCATTCTTTCAAGTAAGAATGGAGTTCCATGAAAAAGTGGCTAGTTTAGCTCACAACTCAAACAATCCTGCCAGAACTTTCCTTCAACACAACCATCATATTTTGGTATGTAGCAGAAGTGCTTTGTGCATATTTCACATTTTGTTACACAGAATTATAAAAGGATGCATATTTAAGAATCAAATTTTAATAAAACTAATACTTCTTACTGCTTCATCAAGACATTCTTAAATGAAACTTTTTTTTTTTTAACTGCAAGTGTCTGGTACAGTTTGGTACCACTGGTTTGATCTGTTCTAAGGCACCAGCAGTTTTACCCACCATTGCTTCTCTACCATCAGTGCAAATATCAACACAGTGAAAAGGGCATTATTATTAATATTATGAAAATAGTTTTGACCTCACAGACTCCCTAAAAAGCTCTGAGGGACTCCTAGGGGTCCAAGACCATACTTTGAGAAACACTGAAGAACAATTACAAATAATTAAAGTCTAAACTTTCTTTCTTACCTTTTGATTAATGACAACAAATCCTTTGTCGGAGTGACCACAGACTTTGTCTTTCAGGTCTATTATTTTTTGCACTCTATCTTCAATAAATTTTCTTTCAGTTTTTACTAATTTCTCTTTCTCTTCCGCAGTCTTATAAAAGAAGCCAGAGTTCACCTCTCTAAAGGATTAATAAAAACAAGCTACTAAAGGCAGGAGGAAAAGGTAGATGGAGTCTACACTAAACATTTGGGAGGGAAGAGATTAAAAAAACACTTTTGGAAAAAAATATTGCAAAAAAATTATAAAGAGAAACTGGCATACATACGTTTTTTCATATTCTAGTGATACATTGCAAGTAAGGATAAATGCATCCTCTACTCGCTTCTTCATATCTGGATGACGGACACCATGATCCAAAACTAATCCTCTGATCAACCTATCAAAAATACATAGTGTTTCTTACTCTGAATAGACACTCTAAAATTTGGTATAAAATTAGAATTGTACTCCTAAAGTTGTTAACAAAACTGGCAGGGCACACACATTGTTTCCTTGCACCAACTTTTAAACCTAACATGTAATCAGTAAAATTAGGAAGGAGAATCTACTTTAACACAGTATGACTCTGAAGTCACAATAAAAAGTCAACCCAGAGACCATGGTCTTGGGGAACATCTAGCTCAACTGGCATAGCACAGTTTATAGACAATGTTCTACATTCTACCTTGGTGAGTAGCGTCTGGAGTCTTAAAAGCCTGTGAGCAGCCATCTAAGATACTCCACTGGTCTCACCCTTTCGGGAGCGAGAGAGAATGAAGAGAACAAGATACAAGGAAAAGATCTGTCCAAAGCACTAATGGACCACAGCTACCAAGGCCTCCACCAGACTGAGTTCAGTACAGCTAGATGGTGCCTGTCTACCACCGACTGCTCTGATTGGGATCACAATTGAGGGTCCTGGACAGAGCTGGAGAAGGATGTAGAACAAAATTCTAACTCACAAAAAAGGCCAGATTTACTGGCCTGACAGACTGGAGAAACCCTGAGAGTATGGCCCCTGACACCCTTTTAGCTCAGTGGTGAAGTCACTCCTAAGGTTCACCATTCAGCCGGGGATTGGACAGCCCCATAAAACAAAACAGGACTAAGGAGGCACAGCAGTCCAGGTACAAGGACTAGAAGGCAGGAGGGGACAGGAAAGCTGGTGATAGGGAACCCAAGGTTGAGAAGGGACAGTGTTGACATGTCGTGGGGTTGTTAACCATTGTCATAGGGCAATATGTGTACTAACTGTTTAATGAGAAACTATTTGTTCTGTAAGCCTTCCTCTAAGGTACAAAAAGAAAAAAAGAATTATCTATCTGAGATCAAATTGACAACAGCAACTCAAAAGGTTTGATGGGAAGCCTAGGGGGCAGTGACTTGAAGATAATGGTGATGGAATAATTTGGAAAACGATAGTGAGAATAGCAGCACAACTGGAAGAATGTAATCAATGTCACTGAATTGTACATGTAAAAACTTCTGAAATGCTATAACTTTGGCTATTTATATTTTCACCAAAAAAAAAAGAAAAAAAAAGGTCCTCCAAGGTCGAGAAAGGAGAGTGTTGACATGTCATGGGGTTGTTAAACAATGTCATAAAACAATATGTGTATTGACTGTTTAATGAGAAACTATTTGTTCTATAAATCTTCATCTAAAGTACAATAAAAAAAAAGTCAACCCAGAATTATTGTCTAAGTTTTGAGGCTGAAACATACAACAGAGCTGATCAAGTAATGAAAGGTAGGCACATGATGGGTTTCTCAGGAACATCAGTTCAAAATAATTATAGGGAATAGCTAAAAATTGTTAGCCTAAATGTCCAACAATGGGGCATTGTTCAGTAAATAATGACTCAGCTATTTGATGGTCCTGAAAACTGTGTAATAACATGGAAAAATATTTACAGTGGTAACTGACAAGCACAGAATGACAAATTGCATATAAAGCATGATTATAGGTATTCTTTTTCAAAAATAAGCACCTTGATATTAAAAAGGAAAGGAGGGAAGAAAACTGAGGGTAGGGTTATGAGTAGGTGGTAGGAATAGATGCAATTTTTTTTTTTTTTTGGCTTTTTTACCGTTTCTGAAATGTTCTTCCAAGAGTGAATATTTTTATAACTTTATAAAATTCATATAAACAAATTTACACCTGTTGCCATGGAGTCTATTCCAACTCATGGTGACCATATGTGTTACACACTAGAACTGCTCTACAGGGTCTTCTTGGCTGTAGTCTTTATGGAAGAAGTTCACCAGGACTTTCTTTTTCAGAGCCCCTGGGTGGGTTCAAACTACCACCCTTTAGGTTAGCAGCCAATCACAAATCATTTTGCTACCCAGGCTCCTATAAACACATTTAGGGAATGTCATTTCTACTTAGGCATCTTTTATAACCAATATTTATTATAAATTGAAGTGAAAAAATAATCATTTAAATAGTTAAACATAATTAATAAGTAAGTTTTCAAATTTTTAATGTAACTAGATTACTCCAACTCCTAGCTGAAGTGAAGTTATTTTATTTATGAAGAAACAAGCAATCTATATGTTCAATATTCTTCACTCTTCAAGCCTATAACACCTCTTCCACCCTCCTAACTCCCAGCAAATGACGTTGCTTCTTTAAGAAAACAGAAACACTGTCCATCACTGTATCTACCAATCCACCTGACTTGAACCTGAACTTCCTATTACTATGGATGAACTGTCTATGCTCCTACCTCTTAACCCCCGTCCACTTGTGTACTGAATTCCATTCTCCCTCTCTGCTCCTGCATTGTCCCCTATTCCCCCATGTCAATTCTTCCTGCCTACAACAGCATTCTCATCAGCATACAAACTTGCTGTAATAATTCCCATCTTTGAAACAAAGAATTCTTTCCTCTCAATCCCATTCCCATATTCCCTTCTAGCTACTGCCCCATTTCTCTAGTTTTATAGCTCCCTTTTATAGCTAAATTCCTCTGATTTGTCTGCATTTGCTTTCCCACTTCCTCCCTTCTCGTTCTCTCTTGCAAAGCCCATCTTCAATCTGACTTTCATTTCCACCTCTTTATCGGTTCTCGTTAAAAGCCACCATAAAACTAAATGTTTTCCAAGTCTAATGGTCAATTCTCAGTTCACAACAACTTACTCAAATTACCAGCGGCATATGACCTAGCTGATCTTTCTCCCCTTGAAACATTTTCCTATCTTGGCTTCTGGGGACCTACTTGAACTTGGTTTTCCTCTTACCTCATGACCACCTCTTCTCACTCTCCTCTGCTCTATTCTCCTCATGTTCTCAAACTCTGAACATTGGAGTTCCCATAGCTCAAACCTTAAACTTCCTTTTTATCTATATTAATTTTCCAGATGATCTCATTAATGCTTTAAATGTCATCTATACACTGATGGGAGCCCTGCTGGTGCAGTGGTCAAGAGCTCAGTTGCTAACCAAAAGGTTGGCAGTTTGAATCCACTGCTCCTTGGAAACCAAATGGGGCAGTTCTACTCTGTCCTATGGGGTCACTATGAGTTGGAATGGACTTGATGGTAACAAGTTTGGTTTTGGAGTTTTTTTTTTTTGTTTTTTTTTTTGGCTTTATACACTGATGACTCCCAAATATATACTTCCAGTCCGGACTCTACTCTGAACTCCAGGCACATCTATCTACTTCCCTACTGAGCATCCCATGGGATGTCCAATAGGCATCTCAAACATAACATGCCCAAAGCTGAACTCTTGATTTACTTCTCCAGACCTGCTCTTCCCGGGCTTCTCCATCCTCAGAAATTACATTTCCACTTTTTCAGTTGCTCATGCCAAAAACCCAGACTCCTCTGTTTCTGTCATACTCCACATCAAACCATCAACAAATCCTATAGCCCCTTCCTTCCAAGCATACCCTGATCTAAACCATTTTCATCTCTCACCTATATTACAACAGATTTCCTAACCAGTCTCCTGCTTCTGCCTTTGTTATCCCCTCCCCCACCTCTCTACCTGCTCTACAGTCGATTTTCCATATAACAATCACAGAGATTCTTCTGAAACATAGATCAAGAACTAGCTATCCTCAGCAGTGATAGGCTAGGTTATCTGGATCAACTGTACTACTAAACACAAACGCTAGATTAACAACAAAAAAATCTTAAAAACAATAAAGAGCTACAAAATGGTAAAGAATTACTAAGCTAAAAGTTAAAAGAACACAGGAACCCCAAAAAGTAAGTAAAGTACAGGCACTTTTGTCCTGAAGTCATTTGACAATCCAGACAAATCTGAACTTTGGTTTCAATGACCTCCCAATGCGACAGGACAGAATTAAAAACCCAGGGTTCATCCATGTTGGAGAGTCTAATAAGAGACCTTCTTCACATTAAGCTGGGACCCCAAAGGGCTACATGCTCAGGGTATAAACCAAAAGGATGAACCAGAAGTAACCAGCCCTCACACAGACTTCAAGTCAGAATTTACGTCAACTGGATAGTAAAAAAAAACCCTCAAGCTGTGCATTTAATTTAAAATAATCCCTAGGCTCCTTGCAGCAGGAAATTCAAATCCTCTCTCCAGAAATACATCTTCATCCTACATCTCAAATCATTTTGACAAATACTTTTTTCAAACACAATGTATGGCACAAACGGGAACAAAGCATAATGAGTGAGAACCAGCAAAAAAAACAATAGACTCTATACGGGATCAAATTGACAACACAACTCAAAAGATTAGACACGAACCTTAGAGGGCAGTGAATTTATGTTAACGGAGGAGGAACAACTCAAAAAAGGAGGGTAAGAATGGTTGCACAACTCCAAGAACATAATCAATGTCACTGAATTGTACATGTAGAAACTGTTGAATTGGTGTATGTTTTGCTGTGTATATTCTCGACAACAACAAAATAAAAAAAACAATAGATACCAGAAACAGACAAACCAAAACTTTAGATACTGTAATTATCAGACATGAGCTATATACTAAAGAAATAAAAGGTAAGTTTGAAAAGATCTGCAGGGGAAAGTACACCATAAAAGGTGACATGACAGATTTAAGAAAGAAGTAAATACAGCTTTTATAAATCATTAAAGACATACACATACATAATTGAAATTTCAAGGGAAACAACAGAAATACATCCATATATTTAACAAAAAACATGCACTAGAATGTTTATAGCAGCGCTATTTATAATGGCCAAAAACTAAAAACTACCTAAATGCCCATCAACAGAATGAATGCATAAATAAATAATGATACATTAATACAATAAAATACTAAACAGCAGTAAGAATGAATTATCTACTAATACATGCAACAATATGGATAAATCTCATAAACAATACTTAACAAAAGAAGTCAGACACAAAAGAGTACTTACTGCACAATTCCATTTAGAAAGTATAAAAACAGATAACATTAACCTATGCTGTAGAAATTTAGGTTACTCTAGGGGGGATAATGGTTGAAAGGGGCACAAGAGAGGCATTTAAGGTACTGGCAATGTTCTGTTTCTTGTACAAGGACTGGTTACATTAAGTATTGTGAAAATTCATTGAGCTGTACCCTTATAATAGGTGCAGTTTTCAGTGTTTATAACACCTTCATTAAATAGGGTTTGTTTTTTTTTTTAATTAAGAGATTGGTCTTAAAGAGACTTGACATTGTTTAAGAGAGAATTTGTTAACAGCAAAATAGAAATTATTCATAATGTAACACAAAAGGAAACAAGACGCAAAATACAAACGACAGGTTAAGAGACATGGAACACAGAGTAAAAACATCAAGCGTACATTTAACAGGAGGAAGAGAAGAGAGAGGATGGGACAGAAATAATGTTTGAAGAGATAATACCGGTAGATGGGAATTTTCCAGAACCAGATGAAAAAACATAATTCACTGATTCAAGAAGCCCAGCAAATCCCAAATGGGATAATAAAAAGAAATCCACACCTAGACACATCATAGTAAAAGTATAGACTACCAAAGACAAGAGAAAATCTTAAAATCACTAAGGCAAATAAAGAAATATTACCTCTAAAGGACTAACAGCTAATTTCTGAAGAGCAATATGGAAGCCAGAGATGACATCTTCAATGAGTTAGAAGAAAATAACTGCCAACCTAGTATTCTATACACAGTGAAAATATTAAAGAATGAAGAGGAAATAATGGCATTTTCTGGCAAGCAAAGAGAAAAGACAGCCTCTTCAAAATGGTACAAAAGTTCAATGCACTAAGAAAATATAATACTTTAAAAACTGTATGCAGTTGATAACATAGTCTCAAAATACATAAATCAAAACTGTCATAAATAAATAAATCCAAAATCATACTGAAAAATATTAACACATATCTCAGTAATTGACAGAATAAGCAGTCAAAACATCATTAAGGATACAGAAGGTTTGAAAAACAGCATTAATAGACTTCATCCCTTGATCCAACAGGACATATATATAAAATTACACCTAACAACTGCAGCATACACATTTTTTTCAAGTACATAAAACATTTACAAAAACTGAATACACATGAAGCTATAAAGAAGTCTCAACAAATTTCAAAGGAGTAAAATCTCATAGAGCATATTCTTTGACCACAATGTAATTAAACCAGAAAAGAATAATAACTGAAAATTTCCCATGTATTTTGAAATTAAGAAACACACTTCAAATAGAAATTAGAAGGTATTTTAAACTGAATAAAAATGGATAAAACTAAATATCAAAACTTGAGAGATGCAGCTAATTAGTACTTTGAGGAAAATTTAAGGCCTTAAATACTGTATCATTAAATTAGATGGCTGAAAATTAATGAGCTAAGTAGACATTGCAAAAAATTTTTAAAAAAATTAAAAAGTCCCCTCCAAAATCCCCAAAAGTGTAAAAGAAAATTAAATAATAAACAGAAGGACACCACAAAACAAAAACAAACATACAAACCTCTGGAAAACTTATCAAAACAAAAAGAGAGACGGTACAAATAATAACAGGAAAAAGGAGGATATCGTTACAGATCCTGCAAACATTAAAAATGTAAGAGAATATTTATGAACACTTAATGCAAAACATTTTGGAGATCTAGGCAAAATGGACAAATTCCTGGAAAAACATTACTTACCAAAATGACTCAAGAATAAGTAGAAAACCTAACTAGTCCTATAAGCATTAAGCAAATTGCATAAGTAATTGAAAATCTTCCCACAAAAACTCTTCAAGACAAACAACTCAATTTCCTCAAAACAAATAGCAAAGAAAAAACAATGAAAGGAAGAGGGAATTTATGGATTAACAGACTCTAAAGAGACGTATCAACCAAATGCAATGTGTAGACTGCTTAGATCCTGATTCAAACAAAACTAACAACAACAAAATTATGAGATGATGGTTGAAATTGGAATACTTATTGTATATGTGATGCTATTAAATAATTATTATTATTTTTTAGATGTGATAATGTCTTGTGGATGTTAGGTAAAAAAGAAGGCTATAACATTTTATAGATATAGATACTTCACCTAAAGTATTTATAGGTGAAATATGATGTCTGGATTTGCTTCAGAATAATCTAGGTTTGGCAGTGGGGTTGGGTAGAACAAACGGAGAGGTATAGATGAAATAAAATTGGCCATATATTTAAAATTGATGAACATGGGTGACAGGTACATGGAGGTTCACTATTTTATATATCTTTGGAATTTTCCATAAGAAGTTTAAACAGAGTTAAGTCCAAAATCAACAAGGTGCTACGTAATCTGACCCCTCTTACATCTCTGACCTCATCTCCTACAACTTTTTTCCTCTTACTGTGCTCCAGGCACACTTTCAGCGTCTTTTCAACTGTTATTCCCTCTGCTTAGAGCACTCTTCTTCCAGACATTCACATGGATAGCTCCCTCATTTCTTCAGAAACCTCCTTAGCTTTCTAATTTCTCATTAGAGTGCCCTTCCCTGACTACTGCAAAATCACTCACACTCACACTCTGTCTCTCTAGCCTCTTCACAGCATTTATCATCACTTGTTTGTTTACTGTCATGGACTGAATTATGTTCCCCCAAAAAATGTGTGTATCAATTTGGCTGGGTCATGATTCCCAGTATTGTATAACTGTGTACCATTCTGTAATCAATCTGATTACAAAATCTGATGTGATTTCCTTATGTGCTGTAAATTCAATCACTATGATGTAATAAAATGGATTAGCGGCAGTTATACTGATGAGTTATACAAGACTGGATAGTGTCTTAAGCCAATCTCTTTTGAGACATAAAAGAGGGAAGCGAGCAGAGACACATGGGAACCTCATACCACCAAGAAAGCAGTGCCAGGAGCACAGTACATCCTTTGGACCTAAGGCTCCTGCGCAGAGAAGCTCTCAGACCAAGGGAAGATTGATGACACAGACCTTGCTCCAGAGCCGACAGAGAAAGCATCCCCTTGGAGCTGACACCCTGAATTTGGACTTGTAGCCTACTGGACTGTGAGACAATAAACTTCTCTTTGTTAAAGCCAACCACCTGTGGTATTTCTGTTACAGCAGCACTAGATGACTAAGACATTTACCATCTATCTCTCCCCATTAGAAATGTAAGCTCCTTGGGGAAACTGTTTAATTTACTCTTCATTCCCAGCACCAAGAACAGCGCCTGGCTCAAGGTAAGTACCCAATCAATACATGTTGAATGAAACAGATGCTGATGGAGGTTTAATGAAATTAATGAAAGAATATGTGAAGATAACCAAATATTCTAAAATCTAGGTATTTTTAAAATTTTATGTAATTTACGTTGTATCTGTTTCTGATTTATGCTTCATCTCCATGATTTCTACCATGAAGAGATCAATAGGGTAACCCGGTCTTCTAATAGCCAAAACAGAATTCACCACAGCCTGAAAGAGAAGTGAATGAGAACAGTAAATTATTTGTTCTGTTAAACTGCTGGCCCAGGTAACTGATCTAAGACTAAGCAGGTAAAGGGCTTCAGGCTCCAAAAAAGTGTATACCATTCTACAAAACACAGGGCAAGGAAAAAAATGCTGCTTTGTTATGGATACTAATAATTACCAATGCCAATGGATACTTCAGAGTCCACAGGAACTTCAGAGATCATCAGATCCAATCCCTTCATTTTATAGATAAGGAAACTGAGATACAATTTTAAGGGCTTAAAACAAGGTCTAATAGCTGGTAGCAGAGCCAGGACTAGAATTCAGGTCTTTTAAACTGCCAACCTACTGCTCTTTCTACTATACCAACACTACTCAAACTATTCCACCAAAGAACACTTTTTATAATGTTTCATAATGAAAAGTTTCCATGTCATGCCATAATATATGTTTGTTTTAATGTGAAAATAATGCTTTTCCCCCAAAATCCTAAAGTAAAACTGACACTCCAGAAAGATGTCTTATTTATTCTACCACATATCTTCAGGGATATGCAATTTGAGAAGCATAACACAACACACCCTATTGCTTTGCTCAGAAGATAACATGAAAATAACTGACTACAGAAATTAAGTGCTAGGGTACGACCATCCTAAAATATAAATAAAACAAAATACATACACACACACACACACACACACACACACATACACACACACATATATATACCCTAGAAAAGTTAACCTGAGGTAACATAATATTTGGTTTTGGTGCCTAATAGGGAACAATGAAAAAAGGCCATCAGATCTGGATAGTGAGAATATCAGCATTTCTATAGCTCTGAGAGAATGGGGGCCCTAATCATGAGGACTCTGAGCCACCTGATATATATGTACTCCAACAGCAGAAAATGCAGCACGTCATCATAGTCTTTTTCTTGGCTCTACTCAGCAAGAAATTGTCTGATCTTAATCTGACTTCCCAAGTAGGCTTTCCTATTGGTAAGAACTAACCAGGAAGAGCTCAGGTGTTCCAGTCAATTTGGCATTTATAATACACTAAGTAAATTAATAAGATGGTATTCTGATTTGTATGTCAATCTCTTGTGAATTTGGTTGTTATGAACCAATCATTCCTGATAACTAATATATTCAAGTGTCAGAAACTGCAAAGCTGAAAAACAATATTATCAAACTATAGCCACCTGATAAAAGCCTTCCCAAAATATCCAGCCAACCTTGTCCTTATATTACATAAGTTCTACCTTTAAAAGTGAACAAAATATGCACTTCCCAAATGTGAATCTTTTCTATCAGATCAACTGTACTTCATTAAAGTGGTAACCTTAACCACAAGGCATACTGCAAAAACAACTTCCCAGTGTGCCAACTCAGATATTAAAACATGGACCTCAAGGTTTACAGAGACCAGTATACCACCCCAACAGCTTCAACAAGAGATGATCCACAGACAGTCAAGCCCCTCCTAACTTTCAAGTAACTTAAAACCAAATATTTTACCTCAGGAAAACTTTTCTAACTTTATGACGCTTTAGAAATATGCAACAAGTATCGTTTTGACCAATCAAATCTAGTCTATAGGTAAGTCTATAGATGTTTGTCTCCATATTTTATGTTCAAAAGAACTGCATGCAATACTTAATTATCTTACAGGAAAAAGAAAAACATCACCATGTGTCAGGCTACACTCGCTCTGAAAACAGAAGTTTAATCGCATACCTCTGTTAACACATCAGCCAGCTCAGCATGAACTTTAGTTCGTAAAGATGTTCTAGCCACATCTACGAGGATTTCTCTTTTCATCTCTTTTTTTATTTTAACTTCGTCCAAAACTTCAAGTGCTTTTGTCTTTGCAGCTTCAAATCCTTCAGTTATTACTCTAGGGTGCAGGCCCTATTACATCAACATAAAACTATATAAAGTAAGTCATCCAAAGTAAAATTATCTTTTTCTATTAATAAGTATGTCCAAAAAACATACTACCCATATCAATGCCACTAAAATATAAGTGCATGTGTGTAATTTATAAAAGTCCCTTTTTCAGTGTATCATATTTGAAACAATCCCAAACTTAAAGTTGAAAACCTAATTTAAAAAAAAAAAAAAACCTTGTTTTGTAAGTCCTTTTTTCTGAAAATTTATGACTGCATTGTTGTGCAGTGCTCTTCTGAATGGGCACAAAAGAAAAAAAGTCCTTTCAATGCAGAGGGAAAAACCAGCATTGACTTGCAGAAAACAGACAGACATAAACCACCTTGACCAAGTGATGAAAGTTAACATCACAGTAATGGGATAAATAGCCATTCCTGTGGCTCCTAATATGATGCAGTGAGAACACACCACCACTACTGCGGCATTCCTGCCAAAAGTTTATAACCTGAGTCTAACTAGGAGGAAACAGGCAAATCCAAACTGAGACTTTCTACAAAATAACTGGCCTATACTTTAAAAGTAGCAACGTCATGAAATACAAAGGAAGGCTCAAAAACTATTCCAGTTTGAAGGAGATTAAAGGGACATGACAAATGAATACAACGCATGAGCCTAGATTTTCTTTTGCTATAAAAGACATTTTTTGGGACAAGTGGCAAAATCTGAATTTAATCTGCAGATAGATAATAGTACTGTATCAATGTGTCAATGTTAATATTAATTTACTGGTTTTGGTAATTATACTTTGATCATATAAGACAATTCCTTGGTTTTAAGAATTACACTCTGAAGTATTTAGATTATCATGTCTGCAATTTATTTAAATGTACATATGGGAGAGAGCTGAGCACATGTTTAAATGAGAGAGATATGATAACACTTGGGGAATCCAAGTGAAAAAAATATAGGAATTCTTTGTAATATTCTTGCAACTTTGCTGTAGGTCTGAAATAGGACATAAAAAAAATGCTTATAAACAGTAGTTTATCCAGAAAAATAAGAAACTTCTTGGCTGGCACTAGGTCTAACTCATTCCTTCCCTCCATTCCTTTACATCAGCCTTGTAATCATTTTCTTCTTCCATGATCTTTATCGTTTTTGATTTTATATTTAGGTCTTTGATCCATTTTGAGTTAGTTTTTTTGCATGGTGTGAGATATGGGTCTTGGTTCAGTTTTTTTCAGATGGATATCCAGTTATGCCAGCACCATTTGTTAAAAGACTGTCTTTTCTCCAATTAACAGACTTTGGGCCTTTTTCAAATATCAGCGGCTCATAGGTGGATGAATTTATGTCTGGATTCTCAGTTTTGTTCCATTGGTCTATGTATCTGTTTTTTGAACCAGTACAAGGCTGTTTTGACTACCGTGGCAGTATAACAGGTTCTAAAATCAGGTAGTGTGAGACCTTCCACTTTGTTGTTCTTCTTGAGTAATGCTTTACTTAACCGGGGCCTCTTCCCTTTCCATATGAAATTGGTGATTTGTTTCTCCATCTCATTAAAAAAATGCTGTTGGGATGTGGATTGGGATTACATTGTATCTGTAGATTGCTTTGGGTAGAACTGACAATTTCCCAATGTTGAGTCTTCCTATCCATGAGCAAGGTATGTTTTTCCACTTACACAGGTCTCTTTTGGTTTCTTGCAGTAGTGTCTTCTAGTTTTCATTGTATAGGTCTTTTACGTCTCTGGTTAGAGTTATTCCTAAGTGTTTTATCTTCTTGGGGGCTATTGTGAATGGTATTGATTTGGTGATTTCCTCTTTGAAGTTCTTTTTGATGGTGCAGAGGAATCCAACTGATTTTTGTATGTTTATCTTGTATCCTGATACTTTACTGAAATCTTCTATCAGTTCCAGTAGTTTTCTTGCAGATTCTTTGGGGTTTTTTGTGCATAAGATCATATCATCTGCAAATATATATACTTTGACTTCTTCCCTACCAATGTGGTTGCCCTTTATCTCTTTTTCTAGCCTAACTGCTCTGGCTAGGACCTCCATCACAATGTTGAGTAAGAGTGGTGATACAGGGTATCCTTGTCTGCTTCCTGTTCTCAAGGGGAATGCTTTCAGACTCTCTCCATTTAGGATGATGTTGGCTGTTGGCTTTGTCTAAATGCCCTTAATTATGCTGAGGAACTTCCCTTCTATTCCTATTTTGTTGAGAGTTTTTATCATGAATGGGTGTTAGACTTTGTCAAATGCCTTTTCTGCATCAATTGATAAGATCATGTGGTTCCTGTCTTTTGTTTTATTGATGTGATAGATTACATTGATTGTTTTTCTAATATTGAACCATCCCTGCATACCTGGTATAAATCCCACTTGATCATAGTGAATTATTTTTTTGATATGTTGCTGAATTCTATTGGCTAGAATTTTGTTGAAGATTTTTGTGTCGATGTTCATGAGGGATACTGGTCTATAATTTTCTTTTTTTATGGTGTCTTTACCTGGTTTTGGTATCAGGGTTATGCTGGCTTCATAGAATGAGTTTGGGAGTACTCCATCCTTTTCTATGCTCTGAAATACCTTTAGTAGTAGTGGGGTTAACTCTTCTTTGAAAGTTTGGTAGAATTCTCCAGTGAAACCATCTGGGCCAGGGCTTTTTTTGGTTGGGAGTTTTTTAATTACCTTTTCAATCTCTTCTTTTGTTATAGGTTTATTTAGTTGTTCTACTTCTGTTTGTGTTAGTTTAGGTAGGTAGTGAGTTTCTAGAAATTTGCCCATTTCCTCTAGGTTTTCAAATTTGTTAGAGTACAATTTTTCATAGTATTCTATTATGATTCTTTAATTTCAGTTGGGTCTGTTTTGATATCACCAGTCTTATTTCTTATATGGGTTATTTGCTTCCTCTCCTGTTTTTCTTTTGTCAGTTTGGCCAATGGTTTATCAATTTTGTTGATCTTTTCAAAGAACAAGCATTTGGTCTTGTTAACTCTTTCAACTGTTTTTCTATTCTCTGTTTCATTTAATTCTGCTCTAACTCTTATTATTTCCTTTCTTCTGGTGCCCAAGGGCTTCTTTTGCTGCTCTTTTTCTACTTGTTCCAGTTGTAGGGTTAATGTTTTGATTTTGGTCGTTTCTTCTTTTTGGATGTGTGCATTTATTGCTATAAACTGACCTCTGAGTACTGCTTTTGCTGTGTCCCAAAGGTTCCTGTAATAATTTTTTTTAAGTTGGCATTTATTGAGCATTTGTGCCAGGCAATATTCTGTGCTTTACATACGTTATTTAATTTAGTCCACTCAAGAACACTGTGAAGTGGGTGTTATTATTATTCCTATTTCACAGATGAGGAAACAGAGGTTTAAAGAGATGAAATTTGCCTTAGATTACCATACTAGTAACACATGGAGCCAAGATTTAAACCCACAATGCCTGACTCCAAAGCCTATGTTATTAATCATTTTCAAACAATTTCCTCAGTTTATGACTTCACAATCTCTCATCTGGACTACTGTGAGAACCTCTAGTTTTGACTCCCTTAAAACTGCCCCCAAATACCAAATATGTAAAATGCCAATCTGACCATATCTCTCATCAGTATGTTGATGTATTTGCTCCATAACACCCATAGGATAAAGCACAAGCTTCTTGGTTGATATACTATATGTCCTCTGTGATCTGGCCCTCGCACCTACTCCTGCAGCCTCTTCTCCACTACTGTCCACATCAATTTAAACTCCAGGAACACCAAATTGCTCGTAGCTCTATACACATAACAGGTTACTTCTCTTCTCTGTGCCTTTGCTCATGTTGTTCCTTCTGCCTGGAATGCCATTGTCCTTACCCCTTACTCTTTCATCTGGCTCACTCCTACTCATCCTGAAGACCTAGCTCAGGCCTTACTTCCTCCAGAAAGCTCTTCCCACCTCAGCCTAGTTGAGGATATCTGTCCCACCTCAGTGTATCTATCATAACCTGTGCCTAGCTCTATCACTGTACTCTGTTTCATAATTATGTTATCTGTCAGTATCTCCCCTTTTTCCCTCTCCAAACACGTTTACTCCTAACCCAACCCTAATTTTGTTTAGGTTTCTCTCTTCCTCCTGTGCTTCAAAGGAAGCCTACCCACAGCTCAAGAGGTGGATCCTGATTAGCCTAAGTCAATTCCCCTAAAAAGTCTTACTGGTTTGGGATGGACCTAAGAGCAAAGTTGGTCCAATCATACTAAAGATTTATAGTTCATAGTTGGGTGAATGGTTTCTCTTTCCCTCTCCTGCTGGGTGTTATACTAAGGGAAGCAGGTAGCTCTGATTTACTCTAGCAATCTTAGTCATGAAATAAGCCTTAAGATGAAATAGCATTGTGAGTGGAAAAGCTAAGAGATAGAAAGGACCTGGGTATTAAATAATTGATTAAATTTTGTAATCAACCAACCCCGGAGCCTGCCTTACCTCTATATGTTCTGTTATGGGAGATAATAATCTGCTTATTGCTTAAGTGAGTTCCAAGCTTCTACTACTTACAGCCAAAATCATACTAACTGATATAAATAGTAGGTACTGAATTAATATACAATTCCCAATACTAAAGAAATGATAACTTCAGTAATTTGACTAGGTTATGCTTTGCTGAAACAGTCCCTGAAACAGAGGAAAAATGCAAATACTTGGAAACGAGAGATAAGGAATGCCAAGAAAATACAGATTGAACAAAGGGACTGCGGTAGAAATGTGCATGGTGATTTCAGAGGCTAGTGAGTGGAGAAATCTGGCTACAGTAGATGGTTTATAAAGGAAAATAAAATTAGAAAGGTAGGTAAATTTGCAATGTGGAAAACCTTCAATAGTTTCCTCCTGTTATTTTTTAAAAGGTGTATAATTTGGTTTCAACTTTATCAGTAATGTTTTCTTTCTTAGGCTAGTCAGGGGTACTTTTTATATGTCTTCAATATTTCATTTTTAAAAGAGATATAATTCCATTAAAAGGCATTAGTTTGGTTAAAAAAAATTAATTATTTTTTCCATTTGCAATTGTCGAAGAATATCTTGATTCAAATTAACTTTCACCCTCTAAAATGAAACCATTTTACTAGTAAACAAATAATTTTCCATTGAAAATAAAGTACTACATCAGAGTGAATTCTGTAAAATTCTAATACCTCAGAAATGTAAAGATCAGCTTGTTTTAGTAACTCTCCAATAATTAGAACATTTGAAGTAGTGCCATCTCCTGTAATATCATCCTGGGCCGTTGCTACTTTTGCTATCAAGGAAGCTGTTGGGTGTTGAATTTGCTGGAAAAAGTAAGCAACAGATTAAAAATGAGAAAGGATGTGATAAAGAAGTAGTCCACCAAAAACAAGATAACCTAGAGGTCAACAGTAAAATTAAGAAATGAAATGTTTCATTCTGCAAGTTTACAAGTTTTGTATTAATACTTATTAAATGTCAAGTCCAAAATTTAAAAATTGAGAACTAATGATGTTTGAACATTTTTAAAAGTCTTTGCTTCAGAATGCAATGACATTTTCCAAATAACATTAAATCTTTCAATCTCAAAGATGAATACATTTACTAAAATTGAGAAGGATTTTATTTTTCCATGACCACAAGGAATATAATGCAGTGCCTTTAAATGATGTTATTAATTGGAAGTATCCCTAAGTTTTTACTTAGACTATACAAAAATTTGAAAACAGCCAATAAACATTTTTTTATTGAGGTTTAATCTAACAAGTGTATCTCAAGACTGCAGTATTCAGCTGACAGCCTTGGTTTAAAAACATACAAGTTATACTATATTCTTAATTGAAGTTTATTAAGGCTTATTAAAGTCAGCAGCATCAGCTCACCATCTCATGGAGCAGCACGTTGCCATCTTTGGTGAGTTTGATGTCACCTGTTCCAGAAACAAGCCTGTCCAGAGAACATTGATTTTATTAACCTCACATGGCAGGAGTCAAGAAGGCACTCCCAAAGCTTGTCATTCCACTATCTTTAATACAGGGAACTGGGCTTGGAAAACTTCCATCGTACCATGGGGGACACCATAGTAGTTACCACCATTTGCAGGCCACAGAATCATTTCTCTCCATATGGACTGCTATGGCTATTTTATTCCAAATGAATGATTTACAGGTTTAAAGAGCAGCTGATGGGCTATGAACAGTACTTGTTCAAAGAAAAGTACTTAGAAGTCTACAAGCCACAAATTTGCAAATTTCCTGCAGATTTTCTATTTTGGTGAATGTTATCATTCATTCAGTTACTCAGCTTAGTTTCCCTCATCCCTCATATTTACTGTATCACCAAGTTCTGTCAATTCTACAGCCTATCTCTTGAATCTACCCCATCTTCTCCATTTCCACTGTAATCATCATTTCTACCCTAGACTACTTTGACATTCTCCTGATATCTCTGAATTTGAAATCACCTTCCACATTACATTTATCTTTCTAAAAGGCAATGTGATTGAGTCAAGTCCCTCATCAAAAATCCTTCAATGATATTATGTTCTCCATCACGTTCAAAGTAAAATCCAAACTATTTAGCAATGACATACTTGACTTTTCCCAATCTGGTTTCTGTTATCTTTCCTGCCTCATCTACCACTTTCCCACAAGCAAATCTTGTGGTTCCCTTAATACATCATGCTTTGCTTTTGTTTCTATTGGCTATACACCACTAGGCTTTCTTGTTCCTGAAGGTGCTCTACCTAGAAGGATCTTCCTCCCTTCTCCAACCGGTGAACTCTTATTCTTCTTTCAAGATTCTGATCATACCTCATCTGTTATTTGAGGAGCTTTTCCTTCTCACACCAGTAATTAGTCCCTTTCCCCAGAAAATCACACAGAGATAGAGATATAAATTATTAGCACATCTGTCTCCCCCTACCGTATCTCAAGAACGGAGACTCTTCCTTGGTCATTTGTGTTTCCAATATCTAGCACAGTTACGTTTACAGTTAATTTATTCCTCTGAAGATTTAGCTCTCCTCTTATACGCATTTCCCCTCACCATTCTTTTTCCCTCACCCTCTTCTGAAGAAAATGATGGTGCTAAATAAATACATGCTGAGAGGATGAACAGATATGAAGGCCCGTAGGCATAGAATGACCAAGTGACATGCCTAACGACTCACAGCTAGAAGGTTATGGAACTTGAATTTTGAACCCATGTTTGCCAGGCTCCAAAGCACCTGCCAAACAAACTCAAAATTATCTGTTGAGTTTACAGACTAAGGGCATATAGCCTCAATGACCAGGGGAGTTAAATGGCTTACGTTACTAATGAGACACTGAATGAACTGACTTTCTAATTGCATATGAACATCAGAGCGAAAAGTTGGTGGGGTGGGGAGTTTCCACAGATTCACTCATGAGGCC
Source organism: Trichechus manatus latirostris (assembly GCF_000243295.1). Classification (NCBI taxonomy): domain Eukaryota; kingdom Metazoa; phylum Chordata; class Mammalia; order Sirenia; family Trichechidae; genus Trichechus; species Trichechus manatus. The sequence continues at coordinate 6,704,981 of NW_004444074.1, forward strand.
CTTTCCTAGCGAGGCTTTTCTACTCCTCCCCCATCAGGCTGGAGACGATCTCAGGACAGGAATGAGAACGAGGGAAAACAAGCCCACAGGTGTGCCCACATCGCTCCAATCTCTTCGCGGAACGTCCGACTCAGAGAACTCCCGTACACCCCACCAACCCCCGGCGCCTTAACCGCCGCTCCAACCGCCGCCTCACATTTTCATGGTGCCCTTAGGCCCCAAGTTGGTTCGCAGCACATCCTGCAGCCCTCGGGCGGCGCATACATTGACGGCCAAAGCCGCTTGGGCCCGCGCCACCTCAGCTTTGGAGTTTATGGCCTTGACCGCAGCCATACAGCAGACAATCAAGGCAGCTACCTCACTGGCAAAACGAGCCTTAGCTGCGGTTCTGAGGGTAGCTCCCGCGCCACGCCTCACTCTTCCGAGCCTCAGCCAATCACAGCCAGGACAGGAAATGACGTTATCAAACATCGCCGGGACGGAAGTCAGAATCGCCCTGGGTTGGGTCGCAAAGATGGCGTCCTCCGCCTCCCCTCGTACTTCGTCAGGGAAGCGAGTGGTGAATCAGGACGAATTGCGGCGGTTAATGAAGGAGAAGCAACGTTTGAGCACCAATCGGAAACGAATAGAATCTCCATTCGCAAAATACAACCGTTTGGGGCAGCTGAGTTGTGCCCTATGTAACACCTCGGTTAAGAGCGAGCTTCTGTGGCAGACTCACGTCCTGGGAAAGCAGCACCGAGAGAAAGTGGCCGAGCTGAAAGGCGCGAAGGAAGCCACCCAGGGATTGTCCGCCAGTGCAGAGCCTCACTCCGTCAAGAGGAAGGCGCCGGACGCAGACAGCCAAGATGCTAAGAGAGCGACGGCCTCCACGGTGCCTCAGGTACAGCCCTCCACATCCGCTTTGCCCACCAACTTTGCTAAAACAGGAAAGGAGTCCACTGAAGCAATCGCCAGTAAGCCTTCAAGACTCGGTTTACTCCTTGATTATGAAGATGAAGAAGAGGATGAGGGGGAAGAGGAGGGAGAAGAAGGAAAAAAGGAGGACGCTAGCAAGGTGCCGCCGGACGCACAGGGCAAGGAACACTCACTTGCCTCCTCTCGGGAGACAACAGCTAGTGTGCTGCCAAATGATTTCTTTGATACAAATCCTCCCAAGGCCCCCTTAATCCCTCATTCAGGGTCAATTGAGAAAGCAGAAATACATGAAAAAGTGGTGGAAAGGAGAGAAAACACTGCGGAAGCGTTACCGGAAGGTTTTTTTGACGACCCTGAAGTAGATGCGAGGGTGCGAAAGGTTGATGCCCCAAAGGATCAGATGGACAAAGAGTGGGACGAATTTCAAAAAGCCATGAGGCAGGTCAACACTATTTCCGAAGCCATAGTTGCTGAAGAGGATGAGGAGGGACGGTTGGACCGGCAGATTGGGGAAATCGATGAGCAGATAGAGTGTTACCGTCGGGTAGAAAAGCTGCGGAATCGCCAGGATGAAATAAAAAATAAGCTTAAAGAGGTTTTGACCATAAAAGAACTGCAGAAAAAGGAGGAGGAGAATGTTGACAGCGATGATGAGGGAGAACTGCAGGATTTGTTGTCTCAGGATTGGAGGGTGAAAGGGGCTTTGTTATAGGGTTTCAAAGACCCCAGATTTTTAAGGTCCTCTACTTTTGTATAGAAAATGTTGTCTCTTGGTATGATCTCAGTTACTCCATGGCTAGAGACTTGGCTACTTAACTGTGCTACTGAGATAAAATGAGCCGGTGAAGGGCAGCACTTTGGAAAGTGGTGTAAAATACTTGTGAGGTAAAGTTGTTTTTCAAGTTTTTGAAGTTTTTCACACATTTACAGGTTTAAATGTATAACTAACTTGTAAAATCTGTAAGCTGTAAATACTTGCACATAGTTAAATATATATATTTACTTAAGTAATCTGTTCTGAAGTTTATGAATAGAAGTCAGTCCAACAGACAAGCTTTTAGATGAATATAAATGTGCTATGTGGGATGTATATGGCTTTTTCTGACTCCTAAATCAAACTCAAATGGGTTTTTTTTAAAGAACATTTCTCATAAACACGTAAGTCATTCTAGGTTAATCACTTCTCTGAGTATTCTGTTTTCTTTTTTCAAAAACATGCTTTAGAAGAACATGGAGAAAAATACATGCCAAACATGACCAACCTCCTCAAACCCAGAGTTTCTCTTGACTAAACCAATAATTCTCAGATGTAGGTGCACATGAGAATCACCTTTGAAACTTAAAATATACATATATGTATTAAAACTACGCACATACATAATACATATATAATATACATTTTTTTTCCCCTTATATTAAAAAAACCAAGCCCGTTGCTAACTGATAGCAACCCTATAGGACAGAGTAGAACTGCTCCATAGGGTTTCCAAGAATTGGTTGGTCAATTTGAACTGCCAACCTTTTGGTTAACAGCCATAGGTCTTGTCCACTATGCCACCAGGGCTCTGTGTGTGTGCGTATATATATGTGTGTGTGTGTGTGTGTGTGTTTTTTTTTTTTTTTTCAGTTTCCAAACGGTTATTTTATCAGATTGTTTGAACATTAAATTTATCTTTGTTTGCAATCCAAAATAGTTACCTGAAGTTTGCTGTTTTGTGTGTATGTGTGTGTGTTTACTTTTATTGTATATTTGTTTTCTAAACTCCTTGGCACAATTTTCTGGGGGCATTCAGACTGCCACAATACAAGTCAGGAGAGAGCTTTCTTTTTGTGTTGCCAATTCCGAGCGTTTATAACTTTTGGTTTGTCCGGGTTGTGGCTTTTTTTTTTTGAAGTCTGTATTCTTTATTTGTAACAAATGTATTTTTATTTTTTCTACATTATCTAAGCCCAGAGTTTTCTTTTGTATTTTTTTTTAATGTGCCAGAGTCCTACCCTTAGACAGAGCCCTGGCACAGTGGTTAAAAGCTCAGCTGTTAACCAAAAGTTAAGCAGTTCGAATCCACCAGCTGCTGCTTGGAAACCCTATGGGGCAGTTCTACTCTGTCCTATAGGGTCACTATGAGTCGGAATCGACAGCAACGGGTTTGGTTTTTGGTTTATATTTGTGTGTGTGTGTGCGTGTATATATATGTTTTAATGTGCCTGTGTCCTACCCTTAGATTCAGTAAGTCTGGAGAGGGGCCTCGACATCTGTATTATTTTTGAAAGCTCCCTAAACCTGTTGCTGTCGAGTCAATTCTGACTCATAACAACCTCCCTAGGTTATTATATACACCAAAGATGGAGAACCACTATCCTAAATCCAGAACGCATTTATATTTTTCAGGTTTTGCTTTTTCCTTAAATAACATATTCCATAAGTTTACTAATCTCTTGTATAAAAGAATTATTGCCTTTTATTTATATCTCATCCAGTCTTAAGTTTTATTCCTTCTTGTGGTAAATTATGGTTCAGAATTACAGGCTTTATCTATTATAGGAAGGATATTTAATTTGTTTTTCTAGCAGTAACAATTGGCTTGTGCTGGTCATTGATAGTTTTAATTACCCTCCCTTTGGAGATAGAGGTATTCAAATAGGAAAAAGGAATTAGCAGTGTTGCAGGGATAGAAATGCATAGAACATATTCAAAGAACAGTGAGCAATAATAATAGCTAAGGCATATATAGTTCTTACTCTGAACCAGACAAGGTTCTATGTGCTTTACATATATTAACTCAGTATAGTTTGGCTAAAGCCCAGGTTTTATGGAAGGGAGTACCAAGATATAAAGTATATAAAGCCTTGAATGTTAGGTGAAAAAATTCCTCCTGCAGGCAATATGGAAAAAACAGAAGATTTAGAGCAAAGAAGTCTGCAAAGAAATATTATGGAAGATTAGGTGCAGTATATAGAATGGAATGAACATGGGGAGGGGAGAAGAAAGCTGGGACACTAGTTGGAAACTGGTTTTTCAAAAGACTTTGAATGGGTATGGATTGGGAGAAAAGGAATAGATTGAAATAATTTCACAGGAAGAGCTGACATTTTAGTGACAGACTAGAAGTGGAAGAAGAACAGGAGGGATAAAACTGGGATCTAAGGTTTTTTTAGTGTGGATGACTAAAAGTCATCTAACACTGAGCAGTTGCTTTATGCCTCAAATTATGAATTATCCTCTGACTTAGGCACAAAGTTTTTGCTTTCTTGAGCTGTCAGCTGACCCTTTAGAGCAACTCTGATGACACAGAGGACAGGCTTGCCAAAAATGTGTGAACTCACACTCAGAGTTTTCCATCATTTATGACTTTATTTCAGAATGTGAAAAAGTACAAAGGTGGGCTTGAATGGTGGGCCCAATTCTACTTGGCCTAAGAGGTTAGACTTATGATCTAGAGCAGCACTGTCCATTACAATATAATGCAAGCTACATATATAATTTAAAATTTTCTAGTGGCCACATGAAAAAGCAAAAAAAAAAAAAATGGAATTAACTTCAATAATGCATTTTATTTCATCTAAAAGATGACATTCAATATGTCTTTTTTTTAAATTATTTGTAAGATATTTTACCTTTTTTTGTACTTTTTTAAATTGTGCTTTAGGTGAAGGTTTACAGAGCAAATTAGATTCCCATTCAATAATTTATACACAAAGTGTTCCATGATATTGGTTGCAATCCCTGTGATGTGTCAGCACTATTTCCACCCTGAGTTCCCATTTCCATTCATCCGGTTTTCCTGCCCCTTTCTGCCTTGTCATCTTTGCTTTTGGGCAAATGTTGCCCTTTTGGTCTCCTATAGTTGATTGTTCTAAAGAGCACTTTCCTCACAGGTATTATTGTTTAGTTTATAGGCCTGTCTGTTATTTGGCTGAATGGTGACCTCTGGGAATGGCTTCAGATCCAAGTTAGAAGGGTGACTAAGGGTCATCGTCTTGGGAGTTCCACCAGTCTCTGTCAGACCAGTAAGACTGGTCTTTTTTATGAATTTGGGTTTTGTTCTACATTTTTCTCCAGCACTGTCCAGGAACCTCTTTTGTGATCCTGGTCAGGGTAGTTGGTAGTGGTAGCCAGGGACCATCTAGTTCTGGTCTCAGGCTAGTGGAGGCTATGGTTCATGAGGCCATTAGACCTTTGGACTAATTGCTTCCTTGAGTCTTTGGTCTTCTTCACTCTCCTTTGCTCTGGATGGGAAAAGACCAATATTTGTATCTTAGATGGCTGCTAACAAGCTTTTAAGACCCCAGATGCTACTCACCAGAGTAGGATGTAGAACACTGACTTTATGAGCTATGTTATGCCAGTTGGCCTAGATGACCCCCAAGACTACAGTCCCCAGCCCTCAAGCCCAGTAACTCAGTCCCACAAAGTGTTTGGTTATGCCTAAGAAGCTTCTCTGTGCTCCCCATGTGCTCCATTGTATATATGACTATACATGCAGTACATATGAATATATATGTAGAAATATCCAACTTGGTCTATATAGGCACATGGATGTACTCCCATACGCCCTCCCATTCCTATTCAGCATACATATCTGCGTATGTATCCACTCATAAATTACCGTTTGCTATTACTATTGTTGCAGGGTTGTGTATGTTGCAGTATTTAGCATAGTTGCCTTTTATTCTTGCATATCTTATGCATCAGTTAAGTCCTGTCAGTTCTGTCTCTAAAATATGCCTAGAATCTGTCCATGTCTTTCTGTCTCCTAGCCACCAGCACTCATTGTTACCTATTCCCTCGATCCCAGCCACAATCTATTATCAACAAGAATCCAGAGTGATCTTTTGAAAATTTAGACCAAGCTACTCTGAGCCTCCATCACGTTTAGAAAAAAAATAATCCAAGCCCTGATTAAGCCTACATGACATTCAGGGGTTGCTAATTCATATATCTACTACTATGAACTAATGAACACAAGCCCCTGTTAAAGTGTGGGAAGGCATAACTGCTCTATGTTGAAATCAGTTGTCATTCAGGAATAATGGCCTGGCATGGTTGGGTTTTCTTTAATTTCAAGAGAAATTGCAAATCAGGATAGTTTTTATGTTTTTAGTAAAGTTCAGAATCACAGTGTGGGCTGAACGTGATGTGTGGGTCCCCACTTGGAGACCTACCACTCTTAACCTGATCTTTTACACTCCCCTTTATTTTCTGTGTCCCAGTTCTCACTAGCTAGCTTTCTGTCCCCCAGACATGCCAATTCAGGGCCTAGGTCCTTGCAGTTCCTTCTGCTTAGAACCTGACTTCAGATAACATGGCGGTCTTCTCATCATTCAGTTCTTAGATCTGATATCTCAGAAAGGCCTTACTAGATGACATAAACAGCCAACCGCCCACCTCCTGTCCGTCTCTATCACATTACTCTATTTGACAAATTCTTTACATTTCTGTGTGTGTAAGTTAATGTCTCCACACCAGAGTGTAAACTTAACAAGAGCAGGAAGTTTACCTGTCTTGTTCGCAACCTGAAATAATGCCTGGCATATAATAGGGCTTAATAAATATCTGCTAAATGAATAATAGCCATACAGCAGGAAGTTGCTTGGAAAAGAGGTTTAAAAAAAAAAAAAAGACCAAGCTAACTCATGGAAACCATAACTAGAACAGAAGTCAGTTCAGTGCTTGAATAAAGGACTAAGAAATCTTTTCCTGCCATGTTTCTCCCTTACTTCCCTGGCACAGGAAGCCCTTAAGTATTCTGAGAGCACACAGCAGCACAAGGAGCACACACAACAGCCTCTACAGTGCAGTGGGCCACCTCTGCATTTAACAGCTAATAGGAATTCCTCATGGCACCAAGCAAGCAAAGAGGGATGTCCATATGTTAGCAGGAACTAGTGGGCAGCCTTGATTGCCTAGAGGCCTCTTAACTGGAGAGCAGGGGGAAGAAAGTGATCCAGTAGCAGGGTAAGATCAAAGAGTCAGCAAGTATACTCTGCCTCCCAGCTGCTCTCAGCCCTCAGTCCCTGTTCTCTGCCATCACCATTTCCTCTGGCTCGCTCCTGTTCCTTGGCAGTCAAAGCTGTTTCAGAAAGAATCTTTGCACTCAGTCATCCTTCACTGAAAGCGCTCCCGTCTCTCAGAAGAGGAGTTCCATCTGCCTGCCTCTCCATTTTGCTAACAGCATTTGGTAGGCTTCATATACATTTGGAGCCAGCGGTCACCTAGGGGAGCGGGGAGGACTACACTGATTGGGTAGTTGATGGTAGTGGTGGTTTTTTTTGTTGTGTGTTTGTTGTTGTTTTGCCAAATATGGTTAGAGTATCAATCAAGTCAGCTTGTCAGATTATTATTACTAATAGCTACAAGTTACTGGACACCTACCATGTGTGGCACTCTGCTAGGGCTTGACATATACCATCTGTAATCCTCACAACAACTCTGTAAAGTATATAATATCCTCATTTTACAGATGAGGAAACAGGCACAGAAATGAAGCAACTTGCTCAAGGCAACATCCCAAAGCCAGTTCTTTCCACTGTTGCCCTGCATCATTATTACTTAATGAGGGTATTATATTTATTTGAGGGTGTTTTTTTCTCATCCACCTTCCCATCAGTCTTCTTCAAGTCTCAACACCCCCTAGAGAGGTAACACAACTATTATCACCTCCATTTTAGACACCTAATGACTTGTCAAGGTCACTTAGCAAGTTAACTGCTAAAGAAAGACTAGATGTAAGTTGATTCCCCGTTCAGTGTTCTCTCTACTGTTTACTAATGAAAGTGGGAAATTGGGAGGATCCCCCGAAATCCCAAGAATTAAGATTAGGGATGTTTGCTGTCAAGGTTAAGGGAATTTAGTTTTCTTCAGAAAATGGTTGGGTGGGGAAGGCATATTTTTTGAAGTTTGTTATGTTCAGATTCTCTCCACACACCCACCCTGCCCTGCCCGACCCTACCCCCATTTCACCAGCAATAAGTTTTATCCCTCGGTGGTCCCTGATGGAAGGAAGATGATTTCAGTTCCAAGACATTTCAGCTTGGAAACGGCTACACAATGCCCTCTTATCCACCACTTTTTAACAATGTGACCTTAGTTTTCCTCAACTACAAAACAGGGACAGTAGTAGCTCCTACCTTCTGGGGCTACTGAGGATTAAATGAGTTAAATGCACATAAATTCTTTTAGCACAGCATCTACCCCATAGTAAGCATTCACTCAGTGTGAGCTAACATTATTCATTATTCATGTTTGTATATTTTTTATATATTATTCAAGTTTATATGTGTGTATATACATACACATATTTATTCATAAATATTTATTCATATATATATGGTTTCTTTATTCTGGGACATTGCTTTTCCCCCATGGCACCATTCTCAGAGGGTTTCTGGGGGAAAATGCAAAGAAAGGGATGTACTCTGGAATAATCTAGAAGTAGCAGAGGACCTGGATTAAGTAGAGGTACTTTCTAAGAAGGAGCCCTGGTGGCACAGTGGTTAAGCGCTTGGCTGCTAACTGAAGGTCAGTGCTTCGAACCCACTGAGGGAGAAAGATGTAGCAGTCTGCTTCCGTAAAGATTGTGTTAGGTGCCGTCAGGTCGGTTCTACATACAACAGAACGAAACACTACCCGGTCCTGGACCATCTTCACAATCATTGGTGTGCTTGAGCCCATTGTTGCAGCCACTTTGTCAATCCATCTCATTAAGGGTCTTCCTCTCTTTTGCTGACCCTCTACCTTACCAAGAATGATATCCTTCTCCAAGGACTGGTCCCTCCTGCTAATATGTCCAAAGTATGTGAGATGAAAGTCTTACCATCCTTGCTTCTAATGAGCATTCTGGCTGTACTTCTTTCAAGACAGATTTGTTCATTTTTCTGGCAGTCCATGGTATATTCGATATTCTTTGCCAGCACCATAATTCAGAGGCATCGATTCTTCTTTGTTCTTCCTTAGTCATTGTCCAGCTTTTGCATGCATACAAGGCAACTGAAAATATCATAGCTTGGGCCACGTGCACTTTCGTCCTCAAAGTGACATCTTTGCTTTTCAGCACTTTAAAGAGGTCTTGCAGCAGATCTGCCCAATGCAATACATCGTTTGATTTCTTGACTGCTCCTTCCATGGGCGTTGACTGTGGGTCCAAGTAAAACGAAATCCTTGACAACTTCAATCTTTTCTCTGTTTATCATGATGTTGCTTATTGGTCCAGTTGTGAGGATTTTTGTTTTCTTTATGTTGAGGTGTTATCCATACTGAAGGCTGTAATCTTTGATCTTCATCAGTAAGTGCTTCAAGTCCTCATTGCTTTCCACAAGCAAGGCAGTGTAATCTGTATATCAGAGGTTGTTAATGAGTCTTCCTCCAATCCTGATGCCCCGTTCTTCTTCATATAGTCCACTTCATATAGTCCAGCTTCTCAGATTATATGCTCAGCATACAGATTAAGTAAGTATGGTGAAAGGATACAACCCTGATGGACACCTTTCCTGACTTTAAACCACACAGTATCCCATTGTTCTGTTCGAACGACTGCCTCTTGGTCTATGTACAGGTTCCACATAAGCACAATTAAAGTGTTTTGGAATTCCCATTCTTCGCAATGTCATCCATAATTTGTTATGATCCACACAGTCAAATGCCTTTGCATAGTCCATAAAACACAGGTAAACATCTTTCTGGTATTCTCTGCTTTCAGCCAAGATCCATGTGACATCAGCAATGATAGACCTCATTCCATGTCCTCTTCTGAATCTGCCTTGAATTTTTGGCAGTTCCCTGTAAATGTACTGCTGCAATCATTTTTGAATTATCTTCAGCAAAATTTTACTTGCATGTGATGTTAATGATATTGTTCGATAATTTCCACATTCTGTTGGATCACCTTTCTTTGGAGTGGGCACAAATATGGACCTCCTCCAGTCAGCTGGCCAGGTAGCTGCCTTCCAAATTTCTTGGTATAGACAAGTAACCACCTCCAGATCTGTAGCCATTTGTTGAAACATCTCAAATGGTATTCCGTCAATTCCTGGCACCTTGTTTTTTGCCAATGCCTTCAGTGCAGCTTGGACTTCTTCCTTCAATACCATGAGTTCTTTATCATGCTACCTCCTGAAATGGTTGAACGTCAGCCAGTTATTTTTGGTACAGTGACTCCGTGTATTCCATCTTCTTTTGATGCTTTCTGCATAGTTCAATATTTTGCCCATAAAATCCTTCAGAATTGCAACTCAAGGCTTGAATTTTTTTCTTCAGTTCTTTCAACTTGAGAAATGCCAAGCATGTTCTTCCCTTTTGGTTTTCTAACTCCAGGTCTTTACACATTTCACTATACTTTACTTTGTCTTCTTGAGCCACCCTTTGAAATCTTCTGTTCAGCCTTTTGTACTTCATCATTTCTTTCATTCACTTTAGCTGCTTTACGTTCAAGAGCAAGTTTCAGAGTCTCTTCTGACATCCATTTTGGTCTTTTGTTTCCTGTCTTTTTAGTGACCTTTTGCATTCTACACGTATGATGTCCTTGATGTCATCCCACAACTCATCTGGTGTTTGGTCATTAGTGTTCGATGCACCAAATCTATTCTTGAGATGGTCTCTAAATTCAGGTGGGATATACTCACGGTTGTACTTTGGCTCTCATGCACTTGTTTTAGTTTTCTTCAGCGTCAACTTGAACTTGCGTGTGAACAATTAATGGTCTGTTCTGCAGTCGGCCCCTGGCCTTGTTCTGACTGATGATATTGAGCTTCTCTATCGTCTCTTTCCATAGATGTACTCAATTTGATTCCTGTGTATTTCATCTGATGAGGTCCATGTGTATAGTCACCATTTATGTTGTTGAAAAAGGTATTTGCAATGAATAAATCATTGGTTTTGCAAAATTCTATCATGCGATCTCTGGGTCGTTTCTATCACCAAGGCCATATTTTCCAACTACCACTCCTTCTTCGTTTCCAATTTTTACATTCTAATCACAAGTAATTATCAGTGCATCTTGACTGCATGGTTTTTTGTTGTTGTTGTTGTTTATTGTTGTAGTTTAAATGAAATTTACATTTCAAGTTAGTCTCCCGTACAAAAATTTATACATACATTGTTATGTGACCCCAATTGCTCTCCCCATACTGTGACAGCACACTCCTCCTTTCCACCCGACTCCCCATGTCCATTCAGCCAGCTCCTAACGCTCTCTGCCTTCCCATCTCACCTCCGGACAGAAGCTGCCCGTTTAGTCTCTTGTATCTACTTGAACCAAGAGGCACACTCATCACTTGATTGCATGTTTGATGAATTTCAGACTGCGTAAATTGGTAAAAAAAAAAATAAAAATAAAAAAATAACTTTAATTTCTTCATCTTTGGCATTATTGGTTGGTGGGCAAATTTGAGTAATAGTCGTATTAATGGTCTTCCTTGCAGGCATATGGATATTATCCTATCACTGACAGCTTTGTACTTCAGAATAGATCTTGAAACATTCTTTTTGACAATGAATGAGATGCTATTCCTCTTCAATCTGTCATTCCTGTCATAGACCATATGATTGTCTTGGAAACCCTACAGGGCAGTTCTACTCTGTCCTATAGGGTCACTGAGTCAGAATCAACCCGACAGCACACAACAACAAGAACTTCCCAAGAAGGCTTAAATCCATTCGCTCCCATTCATTCACTCCCTCTTATTTGTATATTTGAGATTTACTGAGAACCTACTGTATTACAGATCTTGGGGATTCAAATATGTGGTCCCTGAACCAAGGGATCTTAATCTAGATCATGTTTTCTCAACTTTGGCACAATTAACATTTGGGGCTGGATAATACTTAGTCGGAGGGGTGTGGAGGTGGGCTGTCCTGTCCACAGAGACAGGGAAAGCATACAAAGTGTTGGGAAAACAGTGGCTTGAGTACATGGAAGGAAGTGGTCAGAGGTAGGAAAGGAAGTCCACTGGGTCCAGATTGTAAATGCCTGATATGCTATCCTAAGGAGTTTAGACTCCCACTAAAAAACAGAAACCCAAAATGGTAAAGAAGAGAGAAAAGCTAATTCATTTCTGGGAAAGTCTTATCTTCTTCAGTTGGGTAAAGAGAGGATGGACAAAACTGAATAATTCTTTTAGTTTGGATTTTCCTTGTAGTTGTGGATTGGCTCTTCATTCCATAACTTCTAGAGCCCTCCAAATGAGAGGGAGGAAAAAATTGAGAAGCCCTCTTTATTTAAAACTCATTGCCATCAAGTTGATTCCAACTCATTGCAACCCTATAGGACAGAGTAGAACTGCCCCATAGAGTTGCTTTGAGCCCTGGTGGCGCAGTGGTTAAGAACTCAACTGCTAACCAAAAGGTTGGCAGTTCGAATCTACCAGCGGCTCCTTGGAAACCCTATGGGGCAGTTCTACTCTGTCCTATAGGGTCACTGTGAGTCAGAATCGACCCGACAGCAACAGGTTTGGTTTTCTAATATTGGCTTAAATAAAGGACTCTGAATTTTACTTTCCTTTTTAGATTTCAAGTCCTAGAAGCTATTTTGAAAACCCCACATTATGAAAGGTGATCACATGCCTTTTTTTAATTTTCAAAAAGTTTAATTATGTAATACAAGCATACAGAAAAGAACAGAAAATAATATAATAAACATCATGTTCCCAGCACCCAGCATTTTTTTAAGAAATAGAAGAGTTTAGAAACAGCTAAAACCAAAGTTAAGTGTGTTAAGTAGACAGATTCTGCTTGACCAGAGGCTATTCCTGACATATCCCAAAGGAGCTCAGGGTGTTAAAGAGAGTTTAGATTTTTTATAGAAGCTTGGGCAGACAGACACTTGACCAACATTTCAGCATCAGACATCAGTCTGCGGATTCTGGATGAAACCCTGTCTTACCTGGTCAGCCTGAACAGACCCATCTCTAAGCAATGGTTCTCTAGCCTAACTACATCCAGTGCCCCTATCCTGGCCTACTTGAGATTCCAGGTCAGTGGGTCTAGGTTGGGGCATTGAAAATAGGATTTATTGATTTATTTATTTTGTTGTTATCGAGAATACACACTGCATAACATACACCAATTCAACAGTTTCTACATGTATAATTCAGTGACATTGATTACATTCTTCAAGTTGAGCAACCATTCTCTCCCTCCTTTTCTGGGTTGTTCTTCCCCCATTAACATAAACTCACTACCCCCTAAGATTCCTATTTAATCTTTCAAGTTGCTGTTGTCAGTTTGATCCCATATAGACAGTTCTTCAAAGAGCAAAATGCTCAAGGCAGATATTTTTACTAGTTAAGCTAAATTATTGTTTGGTTTTAAAAAGACATCAGGGGATATTTTTGAATTAAGGTTTAAAGATTACTTCAAAGCAATAGTGTCAGGGGTTCAGAAATAGCATTTTAAACAAGTTCTCCAGGTAATTCTGAAGTGGCAGAAACCAGTGCTTGAAGCAATAAAGTAACCTATCTCATCTATTGAGATTATGATAGAACCACCTCATAGGGTTACTATGAGGATGCTCATACACAATTGCTCAGCACAGCGGCATATAAGAAGCACTCAATACTACTTAATAATAAACATTCACTGAGTATTTCCTTTGTGTAAGATATCATATAAGAATCAATAAGGAATTGAAAGGCATATATCCACTGCGTGGAGCAGTCATGTTTATTTTATTCACCCAGCACCCAGCCAGTGCCCTGCACAGGCCAGACATTCAAATAACACTTGCTGAATAAATGAATGAAGACATGGCCCTTACCTTCAGGAAAACTACAATCTGGTTGCATTGTAAACAGTCTAAGAAATTGGGCAGGACCCAGTCATTTATTAAACTACTGGTACAGGTAGTGGAACAAGGGCTAATCAAAAGTCCAGGGTCGGAGTCCCATCTCTGCCACTCACTAGCTATGTGATATCCACCTAGTCCATTTACCTCCCCAGTCTTGGTTTTACCCTTTCTGGGTATTTGGCTATATCTGGGTACTCTCTAAGGTCCTCCCAGCTGTCTATCACCAAGACAAAAGCAGGGGGTGAAGGCAGGAGCGGGAGAGCACAGTGGGCTACATGGTGAGAAAGGCTTCAGGAAGAGGGCTTAGGTGGAATCTCCCAGAGAAGGAGCGAAGAGTGATGGGGCTCTCCTGGTATAAAGGAAATGGTGTGAGGAACAATAGAAGCAGAAGGTGTTCAGCCTGGTCTTCAACCTCTGCCACCATACCAAAGCTGGAAAACTGTCATCAACACTACCTGTCAACCAGCCCAGAGTCCAATGGAGGAGATAAAACCTAACTTTGGTACCCAAATAGGTTCATCTCTTTGTAAAACGTATTTTCCCTTTGCAAATTATTGACTTGCCTACTGAATAACATGACTACCAGGACCAAGGACTAGAAGGCCCAACCCAGGAGTGTAGGGAAGATGGCATACAACTTTGAGTCTTCCCCACTCCATACCTGTGATCTCAACCCTCTCTCCTTATCCCTGTCCCAGAAGCCCTTGTGTCTCTGCCATGGACCAGCTACTCCCAAAAGTCATGCCTGACTCGTCTTGACTCTGCCCTACCTCAGCCTGGCAGTTGCACCACAAAGATATTTAAAGGAGAGGCCAAGAAACTCCTCCAGTGAAAAACCAAACTCTGCAGCATTTATTGAGAATGAAGAACCATGGGCCGATTTGAATTATTATATCTTCCTGCAGCTGTTCCCTTTTAAATATCTATCCTGGCAAATACCACCCCCGCTTTTTACAGCTTATTTTCAATGTATGACTATTAAGCAAACCATACCATAAAATTGGCTCTCGCTGCTGAGACTTATGGGCTTCACAGACCAGAGCTTATTAAAAAGAAATCTACTGAGAACAAACTAGGCTCACAAATGCCCTGCACCCTCTCTAGGAAAGTGTGAAGGCTTTTCCCTGTCCCTGCAGGGTTTCCAAGCTTTTCATAGTGAGTGGCATAGAAAATGAGCAGAATCTACCCATTTCCTTACGATTATTTTTCCTTCTTAACAATCTTGATGTGTCTAAACTGAAGCTCTGAGAGGCTCACAAACAAGATAAATGCTCTGGAAGATTTATAATCAAGGTCTAAGGGAAGGACTTGATCATGGGACTTTGATGAAACAGCTAGGAACAGGCATAAGGTATCCTAATTATTTGTCATCAAGACAGTTCTTAAGTTGGACCATAGAACTACTTTAAGACTCCAATAAAAGCTCTTCCCCTAAAATGCACATACACACAAACATTTGTATAAAATTTCAGGGGGTTCAAGGGCACCCCTGAGCCTATCCATAGATCTTCTAGGAGTCCATGAGCCTCGGGTTATTTATCACTTCCATTTTTACCTCCCAAGCTACCCTCATTTCTCTAGGTTATGGCAGGAGCTGCCAAACTCATTTCCCAATTTCTCTACCCAGCAGCCAGAGTGACCCTGTTAAAACCTAAGTGAGATCATGCCACTTCTCTGCTCAGTACAATTCACTGGCTTCCCATTTCACCTGGAATATAAGCCAAAATCTTTACAATGGCTTACAAGGCCCTGCAAGATCTGTCTCCCTGCTGCCTTGGTGATTTCATCTTCCGCTCTTCTCACCCTTCTCTCCTGCTCTAGCCACCTGGCTCTCCTTGCTATTCTACCACATTCTGGCCTCTGGGGCCTTACTGATGCTCCTTCCACCTTAGATCTCCACGTGGCTCTCTCCTTCCAGTCTTTACTCAGTTGTCACTTTGTCAGTGAGAACTTCCTGACCACTGCATTTAGAACTGCAACCTCCCACCCTCCCAGCACTTCTGCTGCTCCTCTGCTTTTTCTCCATAGCACCCATCATCATCTTGCACACTATGCAATTTACTTTTCTTTTTCCCAGACAAAAGTTCTTACATATTTATTACTGAACCAACCTATTATTGCAGAAGCATAAAAACAAAGGAAGAAACCAGAAGTTTCCCAATAAAGCATGTTCAATTGTTCAGTTAGTGGCAAAATTTTCAGCTTGATGTGGTAAGATGCTAGTGAACCTGACAGAGCATAAATATGTGCCATCACCTATGTGACTCCTTATAGACCCAGCTTTGTTCTTCTCCAGTGTCTCCTCTTGGAGTTATATATGATTTTATTACCAGTCTTCATTTGAAGCCACTGGGGAATGGGGGACAATTCTGCCTGTTTATTGGCCAGGAATCGCTTAATCCTGAAAGTCTTGTGAGAAGACATGGTGGGATGAAAGTCTGCAATTTACTTTTTTGGGTATTATCTCCCACACTAGCCTGTTAGCTCTCGAGCGCAAGGAATTCTGTGTTTTGTTTCAATACTGTATTCCAGCTCCTGGAATAGTGCCTGGCACATGTCACAGCAGCGACGGTTGTCGGGGCAGCAGAGACAATAATCAATGCCACAACTCTTACAGAGAAATGGGGCCAGGAGGGTCACTCCGAGGAGTCAAACCCCGGCTTCAGTCCCAGGAGTTTATTTTATAGTCAATCCAGCAAGCAGTGAAGCAAATAACAGAACAATGGGCTTTGGGTGAGTAACAATAAGTTTCGGGCAAGGGAGAAGGAATTCAGGTAAACAAGCCAATCAGTAACAGGACAATAGGTTTGGGAAAACAAGTCGTGCCTAATCTCTTTCTCATCGCTGACAAGTCTCCAACATGTCGTATACAGCATAGAGGCCTGTGGGGGCTGCAGTTGTCAATAGTGCAGCCATGTTTAAATGGCATATATCCCCACAGGCACACAGTAGGCACTCAGTAAATAACCTGACTGACTGATGAGTAACTGAATTATTAAAAGCTCTACAGTGGTATGAATGTACCCAGGCTGGGAAGTGGTGGGAAATGTACATTTGCTGAAACACTTCTAATGGCCACAAAGTTTGCAAGTCAGTATCAGTCATCTCATTTAATCGTCACACACAGTCCTAACACGTAATTTTATCACCATTTCACCACAAAAACTGAGATCCAGAGGAGTTAAGAAAACAGACTAAGGTTACACAGTGGTGGAACACAATTCAAATCTAAGTCTGTGATTTCTAAGCCCTGTTTTCCCCACCATACATTACCTCATTCTCCTTGGTAGCAGTTCCCACTTCCAACGGTTGGCCTCAAAGAATGAGGCTTAATACATCCAAAACAAAGCTCATCCTCCTACCTCAAATACTCCCTCCTCCCCTCTCATTTTGTTTCAGTTGATGATCTATTATCTACTTGCTCACTTGAGTCATGCTCATTTCATCTTTAGATAAATGAGCATTTCATCTAGAAGAGAATTTGGAATTCAAATGTTCCTCAAAAACGCGTCCTCTCCATCCCAAGTTTGTTCAGGCCACTTTCATTTTTACATGGGTCACCATAAGTGCCTTTCAATTGGTCTGCTTGCTTCAGCCTCTCCCCTACTGAAATTCAACAGTAACTCCTATTCCGTAAAGCCCTTCATGGCTCCATCATCTACAGAATAAAGGCCAAGTTCTTTCACAATATGACCCTTGCTTACCTGTCTAACAACGCCCTATTGTTTGTCGTTCCCAAACCCTGAACAAGTTCACCTACCTTCTCTGAGCTGCTACCCTTTTGTAAAAATAGGCATCCTAATCTCTCATAGCGGGCCCTGGTGGCTCGGTGCTTAAACACTGGGCCGCTAACTCAAAGGTCCGCGGTTCGAACCCGCCAGCCGCTCACCGGGAGAAAGACTTGGCAGTCTGCTTCCTTGACGATTACAACCTTGGAAATTCTATAGGGTCGTTATGAGTCATGACTGGACGGCAATGGGGTAATCTCTCATAAAGCTGACTTGAGGTTCAGAAGAGATAATGCACTTAAAACTAGATATAATGTAAAGGGTTATTTTTCTATATCTCTCTTGCACAATTTCATATCTCCATATACAATGTCTCTTTTTAATTCAATATTTACTGAACTAAAAAAAAAAAAAAA
>NW_004444074.1:6722972-6778858 GCF_000243295.1 Trichechus manatus latirostris
TGCTACCAGGGCTCCATACTTACTATATTCTAGGCACTGTGCAGGACACCAGGCAGAGGGAATACACATAAATAGTTTGAATCACGGGATCTTTGCCTTCCCCAAACTAATTATAACGTAGTTTCTCAACTGGTATCTTTAAATTGAACTAGATAATCTCTAGCAACGAGAAAATCAGGAGGATCCGCGGAAGTTCCGGCCAGCATGCGCTCCGGGCGCAACCACATCCCCTCATCTTCGCTCCCTGGCTCCGCAGTCACAGATCGGGAACCCCTAAACCCTGAAACTCGAGACTCAGGCCCCAGTACCCACGTGGTAGGCCGGGGGCGGAGACGGGTCACGTAACTCCGTCGTTTGCTTGCGCGCCTGCGTGCTGTCGCCAGCTCAAGGACCCGGATTTAAAGAGACAGGAGCTACAACCGTCGTGGGCTGGCAGCGGCCTCTGGGCCCCTGGTCCCGAGGCCTACGGTGTTCGCCGGAGCCGGGAAGGCAGGTGAGAAGCGTCGCAGCGGGCCCGGCTCTGGGAAGGGAAGAGGGCCGGGGTCCGAACCTCGGCGCGGCCCGGATTCAGCTCCTTCGGCTCCTCCCCCGCCCGCCTGCTGAGCCCCGGAGCACACCCTCCGTGACGTGGCGGCCCCCTGGAGCCCACGGGGGCGGTTCGCGGCTCCCCGGGCCCCCCCAACGGGATCTGTGCGAGGGGAGGTATCCCCTTCATTCCCCCGGGCTTGTGTCCTCTAGAGGCTTTCATGGAGGGCGTTTCCGACCCCAGACTCCTCTGCATACTTCCCACGTTGAAGCTGGTGCGCTTGGTGGGACTTTCGGAACCTTTCTCGCTTCCCCTCCGCCTGTCTTGGCCGGATGGAAGAGCGCTTCCTTCCCCAGCCCCACTGGCTTCTGTTCGCGGGTCTCCGCCGGGCTGAACCGGAGGGACTCGGCACTGGGGACACGCCGCCCGGGGCCCGCTTCCCCGCAGCCGGGCCCCCGCACCCAGGACAGTAGACCCAGTTTACTCTCTGAGCGCGTGGCGGGCAGGGCTCTGAGGAAAAACAGCTGCAGGGGTTTCACTCCCAGCCCGTTGCAGCTCACCGGCCTAGCCTGTACTACATTCAGGCCTCAGCGGTTTCCTTCTCGGGTTCCTTTGATGAAATGCTGAGCGCGGCCGTTGGGAGCTGTGGGACCGACAGACAGGTTCCCTCAAAGCAGCATTGTGCCTCCTCGGGGCCCAGCGCCTCTGAGCCGCTTGTCATGTTGAGGGCAGGGCGCTGATGCAGGCCCCTTTAATTATTCCCACTAGGGAGGGGCGGTGACTCCGTACTTCGTTCTGCCAAGGGAGATATTGCAACCTAGCATGTTCTGAGCTCCTAGTATGGGCTTGCCATGCTTTCACACGCCTGATTCTTCGTTTTGGGAGTTAGAAAGACCTTTGTGGATCTTATGAAAGTTATGGAGTTAGAATGACCTTTGTGGGTCTTATGAAAGTTAAGGACCTTCTCTCCAAGAAGAGTACATTCGCAAATATACATATTTTGTATACATTTTCAGGGAGTTCAGAAGCCCTCACCAGCCCATCCATGGACTTGTTTTAATTTTCACAAACACCCTGTGAAATAGGTATTATCGTCCCTATTTTAAAAATAAGAAAACTGAGACTCAAAGAAGTTAAGGGATTTCTCAAAAGTAATTTAGTAAGCTGTATGATCAGATTTGGAGTCCCTAGGGGGGTGTAAGCGTTTAATATGTGTAACACATGCGCTAGTCTGCTAACTGAAAGGTCAGAGGTTCGAGTCCACCCAGAGGCACCTGTAAGAAAGACTTGGCAATCTACTTCCGAAAAATCAACCATTGAAAACCCTACAGAGCACAATTTCTCTGAGGTACATGAGGTCGCCATGATTAGGAGTCCACTCCATGGCAGCTGGTAAACTGGTATGATCCGACTTGAGCTCCCAGGACTCCCTGATTCCAAAGCTCATGTGCTTTCCTCTGCACCACGTTGCACTACGGTAAAGAGAAGCTGACTTTTTATTATAATGCCATAGCAGTTTCATTATAAAGGAGTGTGCAAACTGAAAATAATTTCCAGTATTTTTAAAGTAGAACTATAAAGATTCTTTAGAAAATATGAACAGTGTGTGATGGTGGGGGATACTATCAGATATACTCCCTGTTTCCATATGGATTGATTTATCAGTTCCTTTGACTCTTGCTTTCCATTCCTTCAGCATACCCGGATTCAAGTTGCTGAATTATAAACAGTTGTATAATTGCTTAAAGGATGATTGCTTATAATGAGAGCCAACATTTATTGTGCTCCTGCTGTGTGCCCAACTCTGTTCTAAGAACTTAACCCTTGAAAGAACCCTTTGAGTTAGGTACTGTTACTATCCATACTTTATAAGTGTGGAAACTGAGGAACAGAGAAGTTAATTTACCTACCAAGATACACAGCTAATAAGTGGTTGAATTAGGATTTGAACCCAGGCAGTCTGATTCCAGGCTCTGCTAGTTGCCTCTCAAAATAGGGCTTCTGATTAAATCACAAATCTATATAGAGTGGTTTAGTTGTTTTCTGAGGATGGCATATGTGTTATACTTCACGTTAAAAACTTCATGAACATAGTACAGTTTTTCTTGATGATTGAAAAGGAGCTTCAGGCTCTTGTAACTTTAAGTCTGGAGTGTCAGATATTGCTGATGGCCTGGGAAAATGAATAAGCATTTATGTTATTTGAATTCTTTTAATTGTGATTTACTAGATATGCCTGTGTACATGAGATAATTGAGCACCTTTTGCAAACTGGATTTTGGTATTAGAACTCTTCATCTTATGGAGAAGAAATCTTTAATACTTAGAGAAGCATTTGATTAGTCAGCGTGAAATGTGTATGACTCTGGCCTTTGAGGACAATGGAAGCCTAACTTCTCATTTTTATATCTTACTGTCTCTGCTTTTTATCCTTTCATGCAGCTGTATGACTTTGGCTTTCAAGACCCTCTTCCCACAAAGCCTCCGTGTACTCAGCCGAAAAGAACTGTGCGTATTCCGAGAGCGACATCACCAACCTGACATAAGACAGTTCAGCCAGTGTTCAGAAACAGATCTGATTCATGGGTGCGGCCTCCTCCTGAGAAAAAAGCCTGTTCTATCATTCCAGAGAGGCAGCCTAAGACCACGTGCCACCTGCCTTGTTTTCTCTCCAGGATCGCATGTGGGACTCTGCAGTGGCTCCAGTGAGATGGCCGAGCAGCGGTTCTGTGTGGACTATGCCAAACGTGGCACTGCTGGCTGCAAAAAATGCAAGGAAAAGATTGTGAAGGGTGTTTGCCGAATTGGCAAAGTGGTGCCCAATCCCTTTTCAGAGTCTGGGGGTGATATGAAAGAGTGGTACCACATTAAATGCATGTTTGAGAAACTGGAGCGGGCCCGGGCCACCACAAAAAAAATCGAGGACCTCACAGAGCTGGAAGGCTGGGAAGAACTAGAAGATAATGAGAAGGAACAGATAACCCAGTACATTGCAGGTGGGGTGGAGAAAACTGCTTTTTCATCTTACTGGTGCCAAGAGAAAATACGATAAGGAGAATAGAGTCCAGTTTTTTTTCTTTTGTAGAAGCTATTTATTTGGAAATAATTTCAAACTCACAGAAAAGTTGCAAGAGTAAAAATAGTACAAAGAACAATCATAGTTCCTTTACCCAGATTGACCTGTTGTTAACAGTTGACCCTATTTGCTTTGTCATCTGCATTCACATGCATCCTCTCTTTCTCTCTCTCTTTCCACACACACACACATTATTTTTTTCCTGAACCATTTGAGAGTAACTTGCATACATTGTGGCCCTTTACTTTTAAATGCTTCAGTGTGTGTATCCTAAGAATACGAATACAGGCAGTCCCCTGGTTGTGAACAAGATCCGTTCCTAAATCTGTCTAAGTTGAATTTGTAGGTAAGTTGGAACAAATACAAAGTTATGCAATCAACATAGTGTTAATGGCAACGTCATCCAACTTAAAATGATGGACTATATTCTCCTTCCTCGAGCCTACGAACCGCTGAAGCCACACAATGTTTTCCTGAGTGTCACAGAGTAGTGCGTGCATTCATTATTACGAACCATTGTATTTAACTCAAATTTTAATAATACAATAGGCTTTACAGCAGTCCGTTCTTAAGTACGAGTTGTCTGTAAATTGAACATTCTTAATCCAGGGACTTACTGTATTCTTTTATATAACCATAATGTAGTTATCAACTTTAGGAAATTTATTATCGAGATGACACTCTACCATCTGTATTTCAATTTTGTCAGTTGATAAATGTCTTTTATAGCATTTTTTCCCCTCTAGTACAGGATCCCGGTCTAGGATAGGATTAGGTATTGCATTTAGTTGTCATATCTCTTTGGCCTCCTTAATCTGGAATATTTCCATAGTCTTTCTTTTTCTTTTATGATATTGACATTTTTTAAGAATAGAGTACCCACGACCCTTTATTTTATCTATCATTTTATCTGTATGGACTCACAGATTATTACTTTTTTCCAATGGCTTATAATTCATGACAGTACTTTTGGTACTTGTTCCAAACTTGGCCAATGGAAACCCCTTCAAGCTGGTTTTTTTATGCCCTTGTGACATATCCCCATCTTTTTTTTTTTTTAATGATTTGGACTACCTCTGTACTTTCTTGCATAACAAGATGTTTTTAGGCTCATCTTGTATGAATTCTACCCCAGCCCTGGTATCAGCTGTTTCTCTTAGGAGCTCTCATTCCCATTAGTGGGGAATGGTTTTAGAGACCAAAATCTGAATGCTAGGTATCCTCATTACCACTGGGGTATCTTTGTTTCTAAGCTTTTCCAGCAGACAGCTACAAAATACATGCCAAGAAGCAGTCATTTGAACAGAACAAGGTGATACTGCGTGATTTAAAGTTAAGAAAGGTATATGTCAGAGTTGTGTCCTTTCACCATACTTACTCAGTCTGTTTGCTGAGCAAATATCTGAGAAACTGGACTCTATGAAGAACAACAGAAACCCTGGTAGCGTAGTAGTTAAGAGCTATGGCTGCTAACCAAAATATCGGCAATTTGAATCCACCAAGCACTCCTTGGAACCCCTATGGGGCATTTCTGCTCTACTCTGTCTTATAGGGTTGCTATGAGTCAGAATCGACTCAACGGCAATGGTTTTTTGGTTTTTTTTTAATAACAACAACTTAACAGCATCTAACAACAGACAACACACATAAATACACATACAGACATATGTACATACACAAATACATATACACATGTACGTGCATGTTCAAATATATACACATTAGAAATCTTGAGTTTACACCAATACCTCCAAATCCAGTTAGTCCTTTTTGATTTCAGTGTCCTTATCTGTAAAGTAATATATCTTCAGTTAAATATAATTCTGGTCACTGTGTTGTTAGGTGCCGTCAAGTGGGTTCTGCCTCATAGCGACTCCGTGTACAACGGAGTGAAACAAACAGTGCCCAGTCCTGCACCATCTTCACAATTGTTGCTGTGTTTGAGCCCCTTGTTGCAGCCACTGTGTCAGTCCGTCTCATTGAGACTCTTCCTCTCTTTTGCTGACCCTCTGCTTCACCAAGCATGATGTCCTTCTCCAGGGACTGGACCCTCCTGATAACATGTCCAAAGTATGTGAGACATGTCTCGCCATCCTTGCTTCTAAGGAGCATTCTGGCTATACTTCTTCCAAGACAGATTTGTTCGTACTTCTGGCAGTCCATGCTATATTCAGTATTCTTCGCCAACAGCATAATTCAACAGCATCAATTGTTCAGTCTTTCTCATTCATTGTCCAGCTTTCGCATGCATATGAGGCGATTGAAAATACCATGGCTTGGGTCAGGAACACCTTAGTCTTCAAAGTGACATCTTTGCTTTTTAACACTTTAAAGAGGTCTTTTGCAGCAGATTTGCCCAGTGCAATGTGTTGTTTGATTTCTTGACTGCTGCTTCCATGGGTGTTGATTGTGGATCCAAGTAAAATGAAATCCTTGACAACTTTAATCTTTTCTCCATTTATCATGATGTTGCTTGTTGGTCCACTTGTGAGGATTTTTCTTCTCTTTATGTTGAGGTGTAATCCATACTGAAAGCTGTTGTCTTTGATCTTCATCATTAAGTGCTTCAAGTCCTCTTCACTTACAGCAAGCAAGGTTGTATCCTCCGCATATCGCAAGTTGTTAATGAGTCTTCCTCCAATCCTGATGCCATGTTCTTCATATACTCCAGGTTCTCGGATTATTTGCTACACATACAGATTGAATAAGTATGATGAATGGCTACAACCCTGACATACGCCTTTCTTAACTTTAAACCACACAGTATCCCCTTGTTCTGTTTGAACGACTGCCTCTTGGTCTATGTACAGGTTCTGCATGAGCACAAATAAGTGTTCTGGAATTCCCATTCTTCACAATGTTATCCATAATTTGTTATGATCCAAACAGTCAAATGCCTTTGCATAGTCAGTGAAACACAGGTAAATATCTTTCTGGACGCTGTAGGAGGACTGTAATAGTGGGTATAAAAATGAGCATCTGTCCTTCTGCTTTGAGAGAAAAAAGACTTCCAGGACAAAAAAATTCTCCTTCCCATATATTCCATTCTCAAGCTTCCTACCCAGCCCTGCCCAGCCTTAGCCACTGGCTTCAGCTATTGTTACTTCTTGACCCATCTCTCATTCAGAGGAAGAGAAATACAGTGTAGAGTTAAACTGTCACGTAGCTCAGATAACTCAGCAGCTGGAAATTTTCTTGCCTATGCCAAACCGACATTTTTGTTTTACTTTTTTGTTCATCTCTAAAGTGGGTCAAATTCCACCAAAGTGAAGTCCCCAAGTTTTATCTACTGAAATGTGATTTCTGATTTCCTCTAAGTCCTGTCACTTCTAGAGACTGTATATATGGGATAAGAGGTAGGGAGTGTTAATGAAAATTTAAGTCATTGTTAGAAGCATATAGTAGCTGGATCTTTTGTCCCCAGACAAGTCTCTCTTCCAATTCTCAGTACTCTGTCACCTACAGCCTCCACTCAGAGAAAGACCAGCCAGCTACCAGCCTTGAAGTAGTGTCATGGTAGTGACTTACCAAGCAAGATTCTAAGAGCAATTGATAGATTCATTGGAAGCTTTCTCAGGGATCTTTCACTTACAGATTTCCCCCCCTCCCTTCTTTTGGGGCCCTACAGATCTGTCTTCTAAGGCAGCAAGCACACCAAAGAAGAAAGCTTTTGTCCAGGCTAAGTTGACAGCCACCGGCCAGGTGACGTCTCCAGCAAAAGGCGCCTCTGTAACCAATACTAATCGTCGGAAATTCTCTGGCTTCTCAGGTGAGATAGATTAGAGCTACTTTAGCTGTTATGTGCTTTTATTTACTTTAGCTTTATTTACTGTCCTGTCCTGACTAAGAGTGAAAATTCTGCGCCATCTAGTCTTTCATTGCATAATAATTTGCTGCTTCTGCCTGAGCAGAGACAGGTAATGGCTAATGATTAGTGCTCCACTTGCATTGTATTTCTTTGTACACTTTAATCTCTACTGGGGTAGAGAGATGTTTGTCAAGATTTTTTTTTCCCTTGAAATAGTTACTTGGTCAGATAGAGATTGTTATTATAACCTGTACTTTACTTCCTTGTTTTTTGATTATGAAAGAATTTTGAGAAATTATATCCCTAAACTTGCCTGATCTGGAGCTAAGAGTACAGAAGAAAGGAGATGTCATGCATGGACCACATCCGCCATTTCTCAGTTTTACAGCTATTTGTTTGAAGGGTTGGTGTATTTGTGGAACATGGAGCAGGAGGAAAAAAGGCTCTGAAGGGTATTTGTTTTTTGTTGAGGGGACAAAGCCTAGTGATGAGGCATGTAGACTTTGGAATCTGTCAGCCTGAGTTTAAATCCTGTCTCCAACAACTGTTAGCTGGGTGACCTTGAACAAATTATTTAAACTCACCTGTAAAATGAACAGTTTCTTCACTGGGTTGTGGTGAAGGCTTAAATGAAAGTAGCTGTAAAGCACTTACACAGTGCCTGGTACATAGTAGGCTGCACATAAGTATTCAGAATTCATGTAACAAATATTTTCTGAGCACCTACACTAAGCCCACCACAGCATTAGGCACTGGGAATACAGTGATGACCAAAACACCATCCTGGCCCTCTCATGAAGCTGATAGGCTGCTAGGAAGATAAGCAGTTTCCAGAAATCACTAAGTTAATAAACCCAGTTTGGTATGAGCTATGAGGGAGAAGTATAAACAGTACAGTAAGAGTATGTTATGGGGACCTGACATAGTCTGGAAAGTGAGGGAGGGCTTCTCTGAGAAAGTTTACATTTAAGCTGGAAGTTGAGGAATCACAGTTAACTAAAGGGGTGGATTGTGGCTATTATTGTATTTTCTTGCAGGGTAAATTTTCTTTCCTTTCTCTTCACCTATAATAGATATATATACATGCATATATACACATAGACACACATGGTTTCTTTCATGTGAAGTACAGAATTACTGTCTCACAGATGGGACTCGGGAAAACTTTACAAGGGCATTTGGTGTACAGAGGAGTTGGATATCAATATCATCTATTAGCCTTATATAACGGGTGGCATTAGACTAGGGGCTTTTACATATGTGGTTTCCTTTGTTCTTCAGTTAACCCTAGGAGGTAGTTTTACTAGGCCCAGTTTATGAACGAGAAAGCTGATGTTCAGGTTCATTATGGAGTTAGAATTTGCACTGACGTCTGTTTGACTCCAACACCTGTGCTTTTACCCTACACCCTGTTGCCTCCTTACTGTTGGGAGACATTCTTGTGACTGACTCAGCCAAAGAAAATGAATAAAGCCAAACCACTTAGACTCAGAAATTGTTTTGGGAAATAGCTTTACAAAGTTGAAAGAAGCCTCAACTGGAGGTAAGAAGACTTGGGTTCTGGTCCCAGCACTGTCACTTGACCATTGTTTAACCCTGAGTAAGTCCCTTCAGCATTCTGAGCCTGTGGACCCTTATCTGTGAAACAGGAATGGCAATACCCGCCTTGTCTACTGCACAGTGTTTTCACAGGACTGAAGGAGATGATGTGGCAAAAATGGTACCTGACTCTGGAATTTTCGCTGCTTTCAAACTCTGGGGCTTATTCGTTTGTTTGCTTTTTGTTTAATGGTAGGCCAAAGATAGAAATATGGAAGAGTCCAGGTGGTGGTAAGGACAACATGTTTCTGGAAGGGGCCTGGTCTTGGGGACGGAGTTCAGAAGGAGTTGAGAGAAACATTGTATTCCAGTTACCTTGCAACCTGGCTGAACATCATGCTTTGGAGATTTTGTCCCCTAAAATCCTCCTTAGAGTCCAGGTCAGAGATGAGGATAGATTTATAATTTACAAAGCCCAGACAGGAAGAAGTTTGTATCAGCAGCCGGATTTCTAATGACTCTGCAGCAAGCTTGCAGAATGAAATTTTCTCTGCAGCTGGCCATAAGGAGGTGAGACGGAATCCCTAAAGAGTTGTACATAGTTATTTTTAGGTGTCTGGAGGGAAGCCCTGCTTGTCGATTGATTGCCTTTATTTTGAGAGTAGGAAAGAAAAGAAAGTGGTGATGAGGAGGGGTGGGAGTGGCGAGGGGTTGGGAGTGCAGAAGTGGGATCTGGCTCTGCCACTGAGGAAGCAGGTGGTCCTGGAAGTCTTACCTGGGTCCCATCAGTAAGAGGAGAATAAACTAGATCATCTTTAAGGTTTCTTCCAGCCCTGACAGTCTGCACTGGCAAGGATTTCACAGTGAGTGATGTGTCCCTTGATTTCTTCCTTCTTCCAACTTTTCTGGGATCATCCGTGAAGTGCTCACTCAAAGAGATGGACATCAGCCTGGTCCTCTGCTTGGCTGTGAGGGAGGCCGTTGTTCCTTTGCCACTAATAACTGAGATTTGGGGAAATTATTAACCTACATTTCTTTACCTCCGTTGTTTTTTATTTAACCTGTGAAGCGGGTATAGCGATATCTACCCCAGAGGGCTGACTGGGGGAATTACATAAAGCCACGTATAAAGCACCTACAGAGTGCCTGTTAGTTTTCCTCCTTCCTTTCCTTCTCAGAAAGGCAAATGAGTCATCTCTGCTGTTTCCCTTTTTCTCTCTCCAACAGCCAAGCCCAACAACTTTGGGGAAGCCCCCTCCAGTCCTAACCTTAAGACTAGCCTGTCCTCAAGCAAATGCGACCCTAAGCACAAGGATTGTCTGCTACGGGAGTTTCGGAAGTTGTGCGCCATGGTGGCTGAAAATCCTAGCTACAACACGAAGACTCAGATCATCCAGGACTTCCTGCAGAAAGGCTCAGCAGGAGGTGGGGCTGTGAGCTTCCCAGCTTCATGGGCACACGACCTGTGCTGTTCCATAGGGCCCTGTGATTGGTTTAATGCTCTGTTGTCACTGTCTTGAAATTCATAATAATTTTGAACAAGGGGCCCCACATTTGCATTTTGTACTGGACCCCACAAATTATGTAGCCAGTTCTGCGCAGGGCACTTTGGCGTCTGTCTTCCTCTGCCCTTATTGTGTCCACAGGAAGCCAGAAGGACCCATCCTATTTGACCAATAGGAAAATTCACTGTCCTGCATTTTTTATTAGGTTTTTGTGAACCACACGCATAGCTTGACATGGAATCTTCCAACTGTTTCTTTCATTCATCTAACAAGTAGTCCCTGAGTGTAATACGCTCGTTACTGGGCCCCTGAAGTGATTGTCACGGGTCTGGCTTGCGGGAGTTCATCCGCAGGCTAAAGGGGAGGCAGACGCTTAAACCACCAGCCACTGAACTGTGAGGCCTGTACTACAGTAGTGATATGCACAGGGCATTATGGGAACACAGGCAGTGATATATACAGTGTTTCAGTCCAGAGTCTCTGCTTCCTTGAGTTTATGTATTTATTTAAGCTGCATTTCTCAAGAACAGTTCCTTTCTCTGTGTCTCCAGATGGTTTCCACGGTGATGTGTACCTAACAGTGAAGCTGCTGCTGCCGGGTGTCATTAAGAGTGTTTACAACCTGAATGATAAGCAGATTGTGAAGCTTTTTAGCCGCATTTTCAACTGCAATCCAGATGACATGGCACGGGACCTAGAGCAGGTCAGAGGAAGGCAAGGGTGGGCAGCATTCCAGGTGGGGTTCTGCTAAGCCAGGCACCTGCAGCCTCTTATTTCTGGTTGGGGTGCATACTGTTTTAGGAAACGGAAACCCATTCAAGCAAGCTTCCACTAAGGGGGAGCTGGATTTAAGGCTACAGCTATTAATTTCACAAGTTTCTGAGAACTGAAAACATGCTACTGCTGAGTCACGCAGGGTCTGGAGCTAGAGAGTCAGGCTTTGAGACTTCCCTCTGTCTCTTCTGGGGCTGTGGTTCTCAGGGTTGATTTTTCTTGCTCTTCACCCCTATAGCTTGGGCTTAATCATCCAGCCTTGGTTTGGTCCTCATTCCAGACTTGGCACCATGGGAAATTTCCATTCAAGAACCTCTGTTATCTGATGATCATATTTGTCTCTTAGTTTAAATTCTTGAGCAGGAATCAAATTGGGTCAGCCCTCGATCACTTGTGTTTCTTCTCAGCTCAGGCAGGTAGGCAGAGCCTATGGTGGATAGAGGTGCCCCTTCCAGGAACTATGGCTGAATATATTCTCTAAGAAGTGAGGTAGATGTGTGTGAGTTGGGGACAGGAGCCATGATTGAAATCTCCGATTCATCTTAGTCCGGGGTGTTGGAAGGTATACTTGGCCACCTTGGGACTGCAGCAATGGCATTTTGGTTTTTGGAGACAGGGTGACGTGTCAGAGACAATCAGAGTCTTCTTTGAGCAGAGCAAGTCTTTCCCCCCAGCTGCCAAGAGCCTCCTCACCATCCAGGAGGTGGATGAATTCCTCCTGCAGCTCTCTAGGCTCACGAAGGAGGATGAGCAGCAGCAGGCCCTGCAGGACATCGCCTCCAGGTCGGGGCTGCCCCCGTCAAACAACACCCAGTGGGGGTGGGCCTGGGGAGACAGAATCACCTGGGAAGGAAGGTTTGGGGCCCAGAGTTCTTCAGAGACCAAGTTGAATGTGCCTTATCCCCCTAGGTGCACAGCCAATGACCTTAAGTGCATCATCAGGTTGATCAAACACGATCTGAAGATGAACTCAGGTGCGAAACACGTGTAAGTACCAGCTCCTCTGACAGCCTCAGCTGTCAGCTTCCTTTGTTGCCAGCTGGTGTCAGACCTTTGGAGTTCCAGTCTGGATTTGAATCTTGGTTCCACCTTTTTACTTCCGGTGGGACCTGATCATTCATTTGACCTTCCTCAGCCTTTATTTTCTTATATGTAAGATGGAGATACCTTTCTTAAACAGAGTGGCTAAAATTGAAAGTATATGAAGGAACTATCCCAGCACCTGTAGAATATGTTCAGTAAGTATAATCTGAGTTTCTTGCCCGCTCTAACCCCTTCCTTTGCTAAGGCAGCATCCAAGCAGGCACAATATCTCACAAAAGCTGAATTTTCAAAGAGCTTTTTCTCTTCCTGTGAAAGTCTTTAGACAATAGAACACAGCCCTTTCCCCAGGTATTAGGATCCCTGCTCTCTCTCTGAGGACAGACACTGCTTTCAAAAGCAATAGGGTCAGAGGCAGTGGTTTTTGTTTCCTTGCTCCTGTCCCTCTTGACAGGTTAGATGCCCTTGACCCCAATGCCTACGAAGCCTTCAAAGCCTCACGCAACCTGCAGGACGTGGTGGAGCGGGTCCTTCTCAATAAGCAGGAGGTGGAGAAGGAGCCAGGCCAGAGACGAATGCTGAGCGTCCAGGCCTCGCTGATGACCCCTGTGCAGCCCATGCTGGTGAGGAGCACTGCTCTCCTACTCTTCTCTCCAAATGCCATACCCTCTGGGTGGAATCTGAATGTTGATAGTTCTTGCAAGTCGATGGAAGGAGTTTGGGGGAGAAAGGGTGGGAATGCAGAGGGGCATTTCCTAATGGGGAAGTGAAGGCAAAGATAGTGTGATCTAGGGGAAAGATCTGAACTCTAGTCCCAGCTCTGCCCCCAACAAGCTATGGAATCTTACATGAGTTACTTAGCCTCTCTTGGTCTTCAGTTTCCTTGTGTAAATGACATCTGAAATTCTCTGAAGCATCTGCCTGGATTGGTTTAGCTGTCATCTTGTCTGGAGGCAGGTGGATGTACTAAGTAACTCCTGAGGTTCTGTGACATGCCCCGAAGTTACTTTGAGGGTTGGTGGCAGAGCCAGACTTTCTGTGCCAAGACGACTCAGACCTCTTTTTCTTCTGGGAAGAGAGGTAAGGAAGCTTAAGGTCAGCTCTGAAAGAGATCATCTTGATCCTCTGCTTATTTCATGAGAAATGGGATTTACTTTTCCCAGGACCCACCGCACACACTGCCATGCCTACCTGTGAGGTCCTTTCGATTTTTCCAGTGGTGTACAATGCTGTTTTTGAAAGTGCATTATACCAAAGGTTTGGTTTACAGATCTATGTTCTGTAGTGTTCCATCTTTCCTGGGAATATGGGACAGCCAGCACCAAAAGTAGAGAGATTGCCATCCCAGGGATGGGACCCCAGTCACCTGCAGTAGCAGCCTTTCTGGCTTTTATAGGAATTCTTTCTGGTGTCTGTTCTACAGCCTGTCACTTGAAGAGTGGCATGGATTATATAGCTTAGTGGTTAACCACAGAGGCTTTGGAGTCGGGCCTAGATTCGAATCTCATTCCTGCCATTTACTAACTATATAACCTTAATAAGCAAGTACTTAACCTCTCTGCACTTCAGTTTTCTCATCCTTAAAACGAATACAGTAATATCTATGCTTAGGGTTGTTTCAAGGATGACATGAGATAGTGTATGGGATCTGGCACGTACAGATGCTCAGAAAATGGAAGCTATTGTTATTTGAGTCCAGAATGGTATGGGTATGTGAACAGGCAAGCCTGTGTCTGGAATGGCCTGTCCTAGGAATCCTTGATCACTGTCACCCTGCCAGCCTCACTGTCACCTGCAGTCTTTAATCTTAGCTCTACCTACCCCCTGTGCTAAGATAAACCCATGTGTTTAATAATAACTCATAGGCCCTACAAGATCCTAAATTACTGAGAAAAAAAATGAAATGCTTTACTATTGGAACTTTATGTTCTGTACCATAATGACATTCATATTCCTCCAAATGCAAGCTCCTGTGTCAACTCTGGTGATGCTTTATACCAGAATACGACATTGCCAGACTTTTCCATTCCCATCACCTCTTCAGTGGACTCCCTGAGCATGCTCTCTGGGCAGTCAGTCCCCAGGACCTGGGCTCTGTCCTGACTAGCCCAGTCCTGGCCCTTTGGCTCTCCCTGTGAGCAGCACCTCATTATCGGAAGAGCACCCTTACGTCTCCAGGCTTTGCTTTCCCCACCCCAAGGCCGAGGCCTGCAAGTCCATCGAGTACGCGATGAAGAAGTGTCCCAACGGCATGTTCTCTGAGATCAAGTACGATGGGGAGCGAGTGCAGGTGCATAAGAACGGGGACCACTTCAGCTACTTCAGCCGTAGCCTCAAGCCTGTCCTACCTCACAAGGTATAAGTCCCTTCCTTTCTGCCCGGACTGTCTTTCTCCTTCCTGCCTCTGAGAATCTTAGGGCTGGAGTTCCATAGCCATTCCAGCTCAGGTACACAATAGGGATTTATTTTATATTTGTCAAATGAATGAATGAATTCATTTATTCATTTCTGGAGGGGTTGCTCAGCAGGGACAAGCAAAGAGCCCAGAACGGGGCTAGTCAGGACAGAACCTGGACAGTAATATTTCCTCGCCATGGCGATGTTGGGGCAGAGAGGTCAGTGGTGAGTGAGCTGCAGCTCTCAAGCGTCTGTGTCCTGTGTGCCCCCTGCGCTGGGTTAAGGCTCATGTGCAAGGGGCTGCTTGACTGCAGTCTATTAATTTATTCAGCAGGTGTCTGTCAAGTGTTTAGTCTGTGCAAGGCACTGTTCTAGGTAGTAGGCATATAGCAGAGAAAAAAATGGACAGAAGCCCGGGCCCTCATGGAGCTTACGTTATATGTGAACACAATCCTGTGGGGACATCTGGAAGCCCAGCTGTGGTGTGTAGCAGTGAAAGAATCAGGACATTGAGAACCTCACTCCTCAGCCCTCTAAGGTCCTGGGGCCACTATGAGCCTTTGGGGGGTCTTCAGGAAAAAGCAGCAGGAACATCTGGCTCCATGGACATAGAACTCCTGCCCTGCTGCTGTCTTCTTTCCTAGCTCAGTATGGTGTCAGAGCCCTCAGGGGTGAGGCCATGCTGTGTGGCTCATGTCCTTATCCACGTCTTGCCTTTTCGTTGGAACACTGAGGACAAAGCCGTCGGCCATTTGTTGCAGGCATTTAAGGGGAGACCTAAGCAGTGGCCTCCCTGTGGCGTATTAACCAAGGTTCACTTGTTCTGTGGGGCCCAGGAAGACTGGTGAGGAACTGCTCCTGGTGGGTCACTATTTAATGGGCACCTCCTGTTACACAGAGAGAAGTTTGAGCACAGCTTTCCAGAATTAAAACCCCTTCCTTCCCTGCTTTCCCTTATCCAAGCTTCGTTCATTGCTTGCCTCTCCTGTGCTTTTGGTTCTTTTAAAGGGCTGGGTTAGGGATTAAGGAGAGTGGGGTAGATGTGCAGACCTTTCCTGCTCCTGCTGCAAGCATCCTGGGTAATGATGGCCTGTGTACCCGCTCCAGATGAGGAATTGGACCACAGACGTGCTTTCTGGACCCCATTGCTGGTATCAGTTGGCAGGGCTGCCTTGGGTTACAGCAGGGCCTTTCTCTGTCTAACTGCCTTGATCAGCAAAAACCCAATTCCAGACAGCCTTTCTTACTCATTCTGAACTATAGCTGAGGGTTCAGAGCTCCTGCTCAGACAACGTCCTGCTCACTTTTCCTTGCTGCTCCTGAGGTCCATTTCTTCCTTTCTGTCTTCTTTCCAACCAGTCTGTTCTCCCCACAACCGGTCCACAGCCTGATACCTGCCATCTTATGCAGCAGGCACAAATCTCTGCCTGCATGTGAGCTGGCCTTCCACATGCTGTTGTTCTGTGTTCTTCTGTGTCCTTCCAGGGCCTGGGCTTTGCTCTCTGTGGCTGGGCTTCAGGTTCCTGCTGCCCATTCATCCCCGACCTAAGTGACCCTTCTGCCTCCAGGTGGCCCACTTTAAGGACTACATCCCCGAGGCTTTCCCTGGGGGCCACAGCATGATCTTGGACTCTGAAGTGCTCCTGATAGACAACAAGACAGGCAAACCTCTGCCCTTTGGAACTCTGGGAGTGCACAAGGTACTGGCTGATGGCTGAACGTGCGAGGGCAAGAATTCGAGTGCGTGTGTGTGTGCTGTCTGTATGGGGAGGAGCGCACCCTTCTTTAGAGTAGGGCTTATTCTTCACCTCTGAACTGTTGCCAAATTTAGCCCTCAGCTGAGACATGTCCTTTTTTTTGCATAAGAGGAACTGGTGTTGGGAACCAGCTTATATTTGGGTTGGTTTCCATCCAGCAGCATCTGCTGAATGCCTTTGTGGCAGCCCAGGGGTGTCAGAGCACAAACAGGAGTGTTTCCATGAGGTGCTTTCAAGGGCCTCCAGAAGTGGCCTGGTCTCTGTTTTTTAGCCCTCTTAACTTTTGTCCCTTATCTACTTATTGCCTCATTTTCCCTTACAGAAAGCCGCCTTCCAGGATGCTAATGTGTGCCTGTTTGTTTTTGATTGTATGTACTTCAATGATGTCAGCCTGATGGACAGGTGAGGTTGGCTAGCATCTTTAAGCCCACGAACTACCAGGAATCTCTTCATTTCCTGGGGAGGAGATGGAGAATCCAGGTTGGAAAGGAGGGACAGGAAGGGGCCTATGCCTGTTTGTGCCCAGGAGCTGGCAGGAGCAGGGGCAGGAGGGAGCTGAGAGGTAGCATAGCAGCTACACTGCTCACCTCCCTACTCAGCATGAGGAAGAGCTGCTGTGTTGACTGCATCTCCTGAGAGCTTGAGTCACAGAGGGAACCCAAACCCCCAGAGAAGTGTCTCTGCCACAGCACACTGGAGTGTTGCAGGGAATAGACTGTGAGCACCGAGGGGTTTCCATTATTTCTCTTAACAGCACCCGTAGGGGCATAAGGCAGATGTATTTCAGCTCAGAGGTTTTGATTTTAGAAGAGACTGCCATCAGGAAGCTCCTGATTGTAGGGGAGGCTGTGGGTGGGACAATCTTAGGGAGAACTAGTTAGCTGCGTCAAACTCTTGGGCCCAAGAAACCTCTATCAGCCCCTTCCACACTTCGAAATGTTGTCTCTGCCCGACTTCTGTCGCTGTTACCTACACCTTGAGTGTGGAAGGGGAAGGACATAGAAGAGAGAAAGAATTGTTGGAGGTAAGAGTTGGGGTTTAGGCTTCAGGTCTGAGTCACTCAGCCTTAGGGTTGAGGTGCAGCAAGGTGCAGGGGTTAAAAAAATGAGAGTCTCAGTCATTTTTCATGTGAGACCAGGATTTATAAAATCTGTTTGGGCTAGAGGCCAGTTCTTCCTTGGCTCTGGGGGATAAGGTAGAAATAGGAATTAAAACTATGCAGTGGCTCTGTGCCACAGCTTATAACTGTCCATCTTCAGCCAAGATGGAGCCTACAGCCCTAGGCAGGCAGAGCTGTTACACACGGGGGCTTTAATCCACGTCAGACCCTCTCATGAAGCAACAGTTGTATCATTGTGCCCCTTCCCTCCTCAGAACTCCAACAGGGGTGGGAGACATCTTGGCCTTGACCTCAGCTCTCCTGTCCGTCTTAGGCCTCTGTGTGAGCGGCGGAAGTTCCTTTACGACAACATGGTTGAAATTCCCAACCGGATCATGTTCTCAGAAATGAAGCAAGTCACGGTGAGCGAAGACTCCACCCTGGGCAGGGTCCTAGTGGTTGGGAAGCAGGGCAGAGAACCCCTTGGGTCAGATGTGACGGGAGAATGAATCTTAATCATCTCTCTTAGGGGGTCTGCTGATGTTTTTGCCTTCGGCTGTTTCATAGGTTGTCTACTAGTTTCCGCCCAGAAGGGCAGGGCAAGACCTGTCCTTCCTAGGTAGACACTGTATGTCTCAAGGCACCCTAAGCCACTGCAGCTCCCTGGTTGGGGGTCTCCCTGCTCTGCAAAGTCTGCCCCTTGTATTCAAGTTCAGATGTTTCCAGTGGACACTCCATGTGAAAGGGGACACCCTGCACCTCACTCCCACGCCCTCTCTCCTCTCACATCAACCTTGGACATCTCTCCTGTTGTCCCCCAGAAAGCTTCGGATTTGGCTGACATGATAAACCGGGTGATGCGCGAGGGGTTAGAGGGGCTGGTGCTGAAGGACGTCAAGGTAAGGCGGTCACGGCCATGACTTTCTCTTGAGATACTCTGTCTCCCCTGAGCCTTTCCAGCCCTGGCCAGGAGAGGGCAGCAGTGGTCTTGGCTAGATGGGGTGGGTGCTGAGGGGAGCCTTTCCAGGGGTTAGACTTGTCTGTTCTGGATCTGTGGAGCCCTGTTGGCACAGCGGTTAAGAGCTACGGCTGCTAACCAAAAGGTCGGCAGTTCAAATCTACCAGCCACTCCTTGGAAACCCTATGGGGCAGTTCTACTCTGTCCTATAGGGTTGCTGTGAGTCGACATTGACGCAATGGCAATGAGTTTGGTTTGGGTTCTAGATCTGGAGGGGGGGTTTGCGCGTATCTTCTGTAGTACCTGGAGCCTAAGGGGTCTTCCCCTCAGAATAGCCTCGGCATTGTAGTAGGGCTGTTATATAGCAGTGAACAAGAAACCCCACCTTCCTAGAGTTTCCGTTCTAGTTCTTGGTCTCTCTCTTGCTTCCCCTCAGAGTCCATATGAGCCTGGGAAGCGGCACTGGCTGAAAGTGAAGAAGGACTACTTGAACGAGGGGGCCATGGCTGACACGGCTGACCTGGTGGTCCTTGGGGCCTTCTATGGGCAAGGGAGCAAAGGTCAGGATGGCCTGTAGCCTCTGGGATGGTGCTTCTTTGGAAGGCTCTGCATGGGGCACAGCCTGGCCTTTTTCCTGCCTTGACCTGCCAACACAGCCAGTCATGATTTCCAGAGTCCTGGGATCTGGGGCTCCAACCTGGCCCATGTCACCCCAGCAGGGACAGCTGGGAGCTACAGGCTTGGGCAGGGAGAAGTCAGGCAAGAATCTCGTACGCTAGCTTGGCACAAGGAAGCGCACCACCAACCATTTCTTCGGTCCCTGATAGCTTTATCCTCAGGAAAAACCTCCATTTCCTAACTGGAGGGAAGCTGGTGCCTGAAGAACTAATACTTTTAGGCAGTCTACTATGTTGTCAAGCACTGTTCCATCCCTTTTAATCTTCACCAGAGCCCTACAAGATAGGTATGCTTACCCCTATTTTACTGAAGAGGAAATTGGGGCTCAGAAGGGTTACGCTGAAATTGCACAGCTAGTGAACTCTGACACTAAGCCCAGACCCAGGCCCTTTCCTCTCCACCAGGCTGCCTATCACTGGGCATGTGGGGCTCTGCTGGGGACTCCGAGGGCTGGCAGAGCTGGCTGCCTAGCCCTCCAGCGTAGCCTGTACTCCTCACCAGGTGGCATGATGTCGATCTTCCTCATGGGCTGCTACGACCCTGGCAGCCAGAAGTGGTGCACCGTCACCAAGTGTGCAGGCGGCCACGACGACGCGACGCTCGCCCGCCTGCAGAAGGAGCTGGACATGGTAAAGATCAGCAAGGTGAGGACAGGACCAGCGTGGCCCCAGCCTCTGGACTGGCCGTCATTACTGAGACAAGACTGCAGGTATCATCTGTCTCCCCAGAGAGGAGAGCTGTTGCTTTGCCATGGGAGCAGTACAGGCCCTCAGAGTCTCTGAGTGCCTACCTTTTGGAGTAGTCAGAGGACATTGTCCTGAATGCCCTCTAGGCCACGCCCCAGCCGAGCAGGAAGGATCATGCGGCATGAGGGGCACCTCTTCTCAAATCCCATCACCAAGAAAGATTAAAGCCTTGTTCCAGCTTGGGAACAGCCCAGGACAGCATCTTTTCTCTTCCAGGACCCCAGCAAGATACCCAGCTGGCTGAAAATCAACAAGATCTATTATCCTGACTTCATTGTCCCAGACCCAAAGGTACCAGCCCTGTGGCATGGGGTGCTCCAGGCCACAAAATTAGCTTGCAAGTTCACTAGTGCCACAGAGAAGCCATTTCAACCCAGTGGTGGGGATCTGGATTATTCAGCCAAATGACAGGCATAGGGGGACCAGTCAATACTGAGGAATTGTCATCAACGGAATGTTACCATCCCCTAGTCACAGAGGGTCTGTTCTAGAAGCAACCTGGCACAATCCCTCCTGGTACTGACAGAGAAACTGAGGACCAGAGAAGAGGCAGGACTTCCCTAAGGTCATATAGCAGCAGCAGTAGGACTAGAACCCAGGTTTCCTGTTAGCCCAGTCCTCGTTTGGTTTTGACTGTTCTGTGTTGCCTGTGGCTGGTTGGGAGGTGTTTTCTTAACCAGTGACTAACCTGCCCATCTTGCTGCTGACAGAAAGCTGCCGTGTGGGAGATCACAGGGGCTGAGTTCTCCAAATCTGAGGCTCACACAGCTGATGGCATCTCCATCCGATTCCCTCGCTGCACTCGAATCCGTGATGATAAGGACTGGAAATCTGCCACTAACCTCCCCCAGCTCAAGGTGCCAACTCTTTGGCTGTGTGTGTCCTTCCGCCTGTTATCCCAGCCTTGGACCCTTGGGCTTCTGGCCTGTCCACATGTCCGCTGTCTTCTCCTTTGTCCCACTCCACTGAGGCAGGGCAAGGAGGGCCAGTTAGAAAGGGAGCCCAGACGGTTGCAGGGCCGGGAGCAGCAGCACCAGGCCTCCCACTGCCTCCGAGTGCAGTAGGCCCCGCTGAGCAGCCGTGTCCTAGAAAGTAACAGCTCCCTCGCTCTCACAGCCTCCTTGTGAGGGGTTGGCCCAGGTGAGAGTCCCTACTCTACTGACAACTGAGGTGCAGAGCTTTGCACCCTGATTTCTCAGGATACAGAGCCAAAGTTTGGGAAAGCGCCCAGGAAGCCAGTTCCTTTTGCTGCCATCATTTTTTCTCACTTCTCCTCCCCAGACACATGCACCTCAAACATCACACAGACTGCCTCTGGGGGGGGCCTGGGGCCGGGAAGAGAATGATACCCTGCTCCGTTTCCGTCCTCAGGAACTGTACCAGCTTTCCAGGGAGAGGGCAGACTTCACTGTAGTGACCGGAGATGAGGGGAGCTCCAGCGCAGGGGGCAGCAATGGGGAGAACGGGGGCACCTTGGGGCCTGCTGTGTCCCGCAAGGCCCCCACAGCTTCCTCCAACAAACCCTCAGCCAATGCCAAGAAGGCCGAAAGGAAGCTCAGTAGCCCCAACAGCAAAGGCGGTAAGGGAGGGGCTGGGGGATGAAGAGGGTAGTGTGAGGGGCAGAAGGCCCATCCCCTTCCCCTGGGGAACCAGGAGATCTAAGGGCAGGGACCCACTCTGGGATCATGTGATTCTCTGCGTCCGCTGCAGCTAGCATTGCCTGCATCCCTGTTGTGTGTCCCGCCACGGGCCAGAAGCTGCTCTATTAGGCACCCTGTGTCTGCTAAGTAAACCTGAATGGCAGTACCCTGGGAGGGCGGGTCTGACCTGGGGAGAAAGGCATTTGAACTAAAGGCTTAGTGTTAACTCTTCCCTCTCCTGTCACCCACACTCGTGGCAGAGGAAATGCTTAGCCCTTCCCTTTGCTGCCCTGGCTTCAGGGACCATTATCAGCTCCCTCATCCTTGCTTTAGTTCTTACCCTTAGCTCTCTTCCTCAGGCGACAAGCTGACTGCAAAGCCTTCCCCTGTGAAAGTGGGAGAAAAGCCAACCCTGAAGCCTTGTCCCATGAAGGTGGGAGAAAAGCGGAAGGCTCCGGACGAGGCTCCGTGCCAAGCAAAGGTGAGGGTGAGAACAGCAGTGCACCAGGGGCTAGTTTGGCCCAGAGCCTCATGTCCCCAGCCCTGCAGCCCGTGAGCTTTGAAAGAAGATGAGCAGAAGTGTTCTCAGGGACACTGGCTAAGCCCTTCCCCTCCTGCAGCTGCTCCTCCGTCCTGGGCAGGGCCAGCGGTGCTGCTGCTCCACCCTGTGCCCTGTTATTGCCTTGCAGAGGCGGCCAGCCAGCAAGCAAAGAGGAAGGAGAGCTGTGCCAGCAGGCAGGAGATAGAACAGCCAGCCTAGCTGAGAGAGGCTGCAGGAACTGCCCAGCTCCTGGCCCCAATCACAATTGACATTAAAGGGGAGAAAGCCCACTCTGGGTGTGGGAGTACAGCAGTGTGAGTTTGTGATTGGGCAGGACCAGAGCCAGCCAGCCAGGAGTGGGGAGAGAGGGCACTGGCTTGGTGACTGTCTTCCACCTTTATACGCGCTCGTCAGCCTTTGATTTAGCCACATCTGTTGAGCACCTACAGAAGCCGGGAACTAGGCTGAGTACTGGCCCAACCCCGCGGGAACTGTTACCCCGCAGGGCAGATAGAGAAGTAAACACAGGACCACTGTACACTGTGATCCCCTCCCACCCCCACCAGAAGTCTGGCAGCTCAGGCCCTGCACCAGTTCCCAGCAGGCCTGCAGAACCTTTCCCATCCCTCTTCCTCCCTGATGCCCTTGCGCCCATTCAGAATAATGAGCAGGGCTCTGACCCTCCCTGCTCTCAGTCTAGCCTAGTTCTGCAGAGGGGACTTGGCTCTCTCTCCAAGGAATATCACTGAGTCTGGGGCATTGGTCTGAGAGCCACTGGATGGCTCTTGAGGAATATACTTGTCCCTTCTCCAGAGAGCTGTTGGCACCATCAGGGTTCCACACGTGGAGCCCGTCCCCTCCTTTGCCCTTTCCCCTAGGCGGGTGGAGGGGAGTGTCAGTCCTGTGCCACTTGGGAGTGGCTGGAGGATGGGGGTTTGATTGCCTCTCTCCAGTAGACTCCACTAGCGTTCTGGCCTCTGGGTTCCCTAGTCTCTGCCCCTGGCTTTAGCCCCCTTCCTCTCTGTGCTGTACTGATCTGGGCGGAGGCCTCACATCCAGCCCAGGCCCTTCTGGCCCCACCTGACCCTTCTGCACTTGCAGGTGCTGCTGGACATCTTCACTGGGGTGCGGCTCTACCTGCCGCCCTCCACACCAAACTTCAGCCGTCTCAGACGCTACTTTGTGGCATTCGACGGAGACCTGGTACAGGAATTTGACATGGCCTCCGCCACACATGTCCTGGGCAGTGGGGACAAGAACCCCGAGGCCCAGCAGGTCTCTCCAGAGTGGATTTGGGCATGCATCCGGAAACGGAGACTGGTAGCTCCCTGTTAGGACAGCTGTCTTCCCTTTCCCTCAAGCTACCCTGTCCCCTTCCACATTACTGGACTGACTCAGGCAGCAGAGGAACAGTGTAGGGTGGGGATGGACTTTCTTCCCCAAGCAATGCGTCTTCCAAAACCCACCAACTGTTCATGGTCATCTTCTGGACCATAAATTAGTTGCTATGGGTCCCACAAGTGAAATCCGTTTCTCTTGCTGGTTTAAATAGATCTTTCAGATCTGGGTGCTGGTTTTGTCCTCTTTTTTTCTTTAAAAAGCAGCTTAGTTTAGGCGGGGGGTTAATAAATACCTTGCAGTTGTCGCTGTCCTCTCACCACCTGCACCCCCTGTAATTTCCCGGGCAGTTAAAGAAGTGAAGGCTGCATTACTAAACTCTGGTCACAAAGCTCACCCTTGCAGAAGTCTTCTCACTCACCCCCTTTATGTCCTGGCTTATCTTAAAGTTGTATTTAGAAGACTGCCATCAGAAATCCATTTTTTATTTGGAAAACTTGTATTCAGCCTGGCTTCTTTTGCCAGGAATGAAGCCTCATTTGAAAGAAAACAAAATGAACTTTTATGACTTGATTCTCTATTTTCCTATTACAATCTGTGAGTCCCTGGTTTGGAGGGGAGGGGACTAGGATCAGGTAGGAAAATAGGGCCTTTGTGAAGAGGAGGGATGTTATTTGGGCTACTTCTCTGGGGGTGATAGTACCGCTCCAGGAGGCTCTCCCTCCTCAAAATCTAGAAACAAGACTGCTCTTTAAGAATAAAAACCTTTACCTGAGGACAAATAGACACTGCCTGCTTACAAACAATGGCTCCTGAGGATGATTTATTTGAATAGAAGACAATTTAGTATAAATGTAAGTGGTGTTCAGTAGAACTTTCTGTGACAGTGGAAATATCCTGAAAGTCTGTATTGTCTAATGTGGTAGCCACTAGGTACATATGGCTGTTGAGCACTTGAAAGGTGAGGAACTGAATTTTTTATTTCAAATTTAAGTATTGGACAACACAAATGTAGGCAGACCCAGTTCAAATCCCAACCCTGAAATGTAATAGTTCTGTGATGTTAGCAAGTTACTTAACATTTGAGCCTCCACTTCCCCAGGTAGAAGTGGGATAGGAATTACACCTAAATGTGTAGAGTTAAGCGAGGTCCAGTACGTTAAGGCTTAGCACAGAGCCTAGGACACTGTTATCAAGAGTGGAGAAAACCAACACTGGTGTGTATGTCCAGATCCTACTCAGGAGAGAGGGCCCTGCCTGTGACATCAGCACTCTCATCAGTCACCATCTGGTTAGAGCCTTTTAGTAGCTTTCATGTCCTACTTCTGTTGACTCCTGTCCGTTCTCCTTATTATCAACAAACTAGCAGGCTTACTTGCCCATCTGCTGTGAGTTAGGTTAATGGGACTCGCCCTCTGAAACCTACTTGAGTATCTAGGCCTGTGAGATCAAGGACCACTGCCTCCCTCCGACTGGTGCGTTCACCCAAGGTGATAGCTGTGAGGCCACTTGCCAGTCAGCTTGGAGGCTAACTTTAACCCAACTGGCCTCCACCTACTGTTTAAAGGGCGGGGGGCGGGGGTGTCCTGACTCCAGCCTGGGACATTTGCTGTTTTGAATAGGCACCATTCAGTCTGGCTTCAGTATTGAGAATCAAGACACTCTTTATTCCATCCTCTGTGGAGACAAAAGCTTCTCCTCCTTTGAGCAATGACCTACATTGATTTACATCCCCCTCTCCAGCCTCAGGCCAAGCAGCTGGACAGGCAGGAGAAAGCTCACCCCTTGGGACCCTGCCAGAGGACACCGCACTGCCCTCTCCGGCCCGGCTGACAGACCCAGCCCTACCTGCCCTCCTTACTGGTTGCTTACATGCAAGGGGCACCCTCACAGCACCGGGGCTCGGCAGCTGCAGGTGATCATTTCACTAACAAGCTCCGCCCCTGGGTCCTTCTAGGTCTTCCTGCGGACTGCCTTAAATTCAGTCATGTCTTGTGTATTTCCTTCCACTCTTTTCTGATGCGTGTTCTTTGCTTCTGAGATTACAGTTTATATGCGGCCTTGTATCCTTGCATGTGTTTCCACATGACCCTAAGCAACCTCCCCAGCACAATGCTAGAGGCCTGACCTCTTTGGAGCCTTTTTTTACATGCCGCTGGCTGGCAACAGGCAGAGGTATTGCTGGGTGCTGAACAAAGGTCAGCCGTCTGTAGCAGCTCAGCCAGACCTTTACACCCTTTTGGCCAGATGCCTTCCTCTTCCCTCCTCAGGCACAGGGCAGATACGCACATAATCTTGTTTTCCCAAGGCCTACAGTCTCGGGACTCCTCTCCCCTCCCTTTGGGCACCTGGTCAGGCAGGGAGAGAGGTACAGGCCTGTGCACACCCAGCAGTTCACCCGTGAGGCTAGGCCAAGCTTCTCTGAGCCACACTCCCAACAACCCATACCACAGCTGTTATCTAGAAGCTACCACGTCTCCTAGGGTAGCCTGAGGACCTAACTAGAAACACTGGCTGCCCTAGATTCCTTTCCACCCAGATCTTTAAGGCTCCCTCTGCCAAATCAGCGTGAATGCCTGAACTCACCTGGTGGTTCTTCCTATCTGACCTTGGGATTCCTTCTTTCAGCCCCCATGTTCTAGGCTGACCCATGGCCTCTCCCACAAACTAGCTGGAGGTCTTGGGCAAGTCACAACACCACTAAGCTCCAGTTTGCTCATCTGTAGAACAGGAATATCTTGCCCAAGGTGACATGGCTCAAGTGTCTCCAAAAACAGTACAATCTCTCAAGAGACTGCCTGTGTGCATGTGGCGTGGGACTAGCCTGTGGTTTATCGATTCTTCTGTCAGTCTTAACTATCAGACCTCTGGCATCCTTACACCAGATAGGACAGGCATCTATATTGAAACTTTATTACAAAATTATAAAGCAGAGC
This sequence comes from Trichechus manatus latirostris, assembly GCF_000243295.1. Taxonomy (NCBI): domain Eukaryota; kingdom Metazoa; phylum Chordata; class Mammalia; order Sirenia; family Trichechidae; genus Trichechus; species Trichechus manatus. The sequence continues at coordinate 6,749,332 of NW_004444074.1, forward strand.
TCTGTAACAAAAAAATACATATTTGGGTTACTTTAACACCCAAGTCAGTCATAAAATCTCAATATAAGCCACTTGAAGTAACACATTCACATCCAAAAAATGTCAACAAATTTATACAATATATATTGAGCACTAATTCCTGTACAGCTTATTCATATTAGTTTGGATCCAACTATTCCAATGTATTATGAACCAGTCAACTGTCCGAGTCTTTTAATACAAGTCTCAACCGAAATCTCAGCAATCACAGCAAAAGTCAAGGATAATTAGATGTTTCCATGATAATTAAAACCAAGGATCCATGAGGGGTAGCAGGAGGATTCAGGGATAAAAATCAAGTTTTCTACCTGGATTTTTAATTCACTGGAATGAGATATCTTGGAACTCCCAATTTTTTTATTTGATGTAACAATAAAGAAGTTACAAAAAACCATGGTTGTTCAATACCTTTTTTTTGCTAAATGGAAACTTTCACCAAAAGAGGTTAAAAGATTTAAAGGCAAGTTCTTTCTCCAAGAGGAATAAATGACATCAGTTTCTTAATTCTTCCTGAGGTTACTAACCAGCCATTGGGATTTATTTTCTGTTCACGTCTAGCAGGGAATTTGGGGTGTGAAAGGGGAAGAGCGGGAAGGGAGGCAAGGCCTCAAACAGAGAAAGCAAGTTACGAATAGGCAGAGAGCCAGCTTCTGCCCTGAAGTTATTGCTAAATATTAACAGAGTTGCATATCTATAGACCTGTTTCACAGTGGAATTGAGGAGTAGCTGAATGAATGGCCCTTTGCTAAACTGGTAGGCATTGTAAACTATAGTTATTTACTGTCCAGCAGAAAGGTGATTCCCCCAACTCCTACAAAGGCTGTGACCCAGAATCAAATCATCCAGGACTTGGTGTAATGTTGAGGTAAAGTAGCCCAGCGTTCAGCTGACAGTTACTTTCTGAAATTACTTCATTTCCCGAAAGGGTTAGTGGTTGATGATGGAGAGAAGCGTTAAGTATGTACGTCCCCTTAGAGGTTTCCCACTGCCTTCCAAAGTTATGACTGGTTCTTTTAGTCTGAGAGATCTTGGTTGCACACCCATGTCACCCAAAGTTTGTTTAAGGTTTGCATAGTTCATCCATTGGCAATGGAAGACACACCGCTTTTCTGATAGCATGAGTGTTTTGTGCTTGGCTGAGCTTCTCCTGCAGACTTCTCCTTAAGCCCTTTGCTCCTTCAATGGTGTCAAGATCCTAAGTGGGCTCAAAACATCATCTACTCATTACATGGTCCTTCCTAAAGGCCCTAGAGAATGCTTTTTCCTGACCTGCCCCCAAATTAGTAGACTGAGAAAGGAAATGGGAGTAGGGGCTCCCCACCAAGCTGTGGAATTAAGGACTTTGGCTGCCTGTTCAAGGACAGAACCCAGCCTCCTCCAGTACCTTCTGATACCTCTTAGGTGCTCTGTCCTACATGTTTGGTCACTAGGACCTTCATGAGAAGCCAGGCTAGAGAAGAGCAGGTTCTCTGCCTAAGTCCCTAAACCTTCCATATGAAGCCAGTGAGACCAAGCTTAGAAATTCCAGGGCAAAGAGATGGACTTCATTCTCAGGGGAAAGTGTTAGTTTAAGACTCCTGCCTGTTGGAAAAGGAGGATCAGAAGTCAAATTTAAGCAGAAAGCCACTCATTTCCTCCCAAAGCTTTCCCTTCCCTCCTGAACTAAAAGTAAGGATGGTGCCAAGTCAAGCCCTAAGAGAGAAAGCAGCAGAGATGACCCATGCACCACCCTCACACACAGACTGGAATTTCCCAGCAGCTTCAGAGCCAGACGCTTTGTTGGCTCCCAAGGTGGGGTCAGGAGACTGACAGCTTCCAATCCCAGCACGTAAGGAAGCAACTCAACAACTTTCAAATTCTTCAGTAGCATTTGTGTTTCATTTCTCACCAAAGAAAAGTTTCCATTAAAAAAACACTCATTGCTATTGCGTCAATTCTGATTCATGGTGACCTGACAGGACAGAGAAGCATGCCCCCGTAAGGTTTCCAAGGCTGTAAATCTACGGGAACAGATTGCCAGGTCTTTTCTCCCACGGAGCGGCTGGTGGGTTTGAACCGCCAACCTTTCAGTTAGCAGCTGAGTGCTTAACCACTGTGCGACCACGGCTCCTTAACCCTGAATAACTTTCAAATTTTTCAGTAGCATTTGTGTTTCATTTCTCACCAGAGATAAGTTTACTGGTCCAAAATTCTGTCGTATGGAGAACCACTATTGGTCCGGTAAGCTAACATCTTTTTGGTCCGAAGAAACAAATGGATTTTAGGCAATATAGCAAGAGACTTTAGCAAAGGTAGGTTGAAGCACAGAAAGCCAGAGGGACCAGAAATAAATGCAGGTGTGCTGGGGAGGAAAGAGAACCATTTCTAGCAGGGCTTCTGATGGGTGAAACACAGAGGCGAGTTTCCGGGGGGACGGATGGGGAACAGGAGGGAGGAAGGGTGAAACTGCACGAGAAGGTGTCTGGGTTCTCAGAGGAAGGGAGAAGACAGGTCCAAGTTCTGAAAAGTCTCTGTTCATCAATTACCATAATTATCACAAGATCGTTGAAACAGGGTCTTGCCCATGGAATTTGTACCAGTCCCACTGGCCTCAGGGGCTCTGTCGGCCACCAGGTGCAACCAGTGACAACATGGGCACACCCAGGACTGCCCAGGAGTGACATGGCATCTTTGCCTGCCCTGGTCTTGGGAACCTTCTGCAAGTTCTCTTCTGTTAGCATGCTCCTCTGCAAGCTGGCCAACCCTGAGCCCAGACACTCAACGCCGTGTCCCTGTAAGGCACTGAAGAAGCCGGCACAAGCCCTCAGGATCGGAAGACGTGCACAGCTCGGATCACGTACTGCCGGCAGATGGGACACTCATTCATGCGCTTGCCACACTTAGTACAGGTCACCATGTGGCCACACTCCAGCAGAACACAGTCAATGGGTGAATCCATGCAGATCTTACATAGGTTCTCCTCCAGGCCAGGTGACGCTGCTCCCTCTGTACAAACACACAGGGCAGGAAGAAAGGGGCAGAAGGAAAAGTAAGGAGATTGTCTAAGTGTCTGGGGCGGTACGCGTACGGAGGTGAGAAAGGGCGGGCACGCTGAATAAACCCCTGAATCCACACACTTTCCTCAAGCAGAGCTCCTCCAAGAAAACGTTTCCTCAGTGACCAACCCCAGTGCTTGTGTAAGCCACACCTCCTCCCAGAGGGCTACAGATGTGAAGAGTACAGTACGTGTGCAGATCAAATACAAACACATCCCAGAGCATGAGAACTAAGGCAAAGTCCTCAAAGCTTAAAAGAAATAATTTTCAGACAACTGAGGCTGTTATATAGTGAGTGGCACTTAGGGACTCATTATCCCCTGAGGCAGAACATGCTGAAAAGATAAAAGTGGTTCAGAAAAGTTTAGATATAAACGGAACCAGAATAGATGGTTCATTAAGGTTCATGAGACATATTTGTAAACATATAACCAATTTAATAAAGTCAAGGATCATGGAGTCCCACAAATGACCCTGGCTCCATCTGAGGAGACTTCCTGGGTGAAGGGCCCAGCAGAAATCACTGCTCCCTCTTCTGTACTCCCCCACCCAACTATAGCCAGCCCCCGTGACTGCTTATCCCACTGGATTACAATTTTGAGTCTGCCTACTTATCTCCCTCACTCAACAAATTTAATCAATTTTCACAAGTATATACTTAGCATTTGCTATATGCTCTGAGGTCAGATATTCATCTTCCAATCCCCAAAACTCCAGTCACATGACAGCTTCTCTCTAAATGTCTGATAAATGAACTTCTCCAAGGAAATGGTAACAGCTAATATTTACTAATGCTTACTATGTGCCAGGCAGCGTCCTAAGAGCTTCGCATGTATTAAAATTGCATCCTCACAAAGACTATGAAGTAGGTACTCTTGTTACTCTCATTTTACAAATGAGGCAACTGAGGCCCGAGTTAAGTGGCTTGCCCAATGGCACACAGCAAGTAAGTAGAGGAGCCGGGATTCAAACCAGGGCTTCAAACTGGTTTGTTCCAGCTCAAACCACTGCTGAGATTTGCATTTCTAACCTAGATATACTGAATCAGAATCTACATTTTAACAAGATCCTCAGGTGATTCTTACGTATAAATTTTGAGAACCACTATTCTACTAGTTATTCTCAGAATTGGTACCTAACCAGCAGCATTAGCATGGCCTGGGAACTTGTTAGAAATGCAAGTTTTCAGCAGGGGTTCCAACTGGACCGAACTGGTTTGAAGTCCTGATCCAAACCCAGGCAGACTGCCTATGGACAGTTCAGCCTCCTGGGTAGGTGCCCTGAGCAGGGACTATCCAGCTAGTATTAACTTCCCAGTGCCTGGAAAGCATCATTAAATATTGATCAGCTGGTGGGGGTGGAGGAATACAGTGGGCATGGCCAGTGGCTATCTGGAAACAGGAAACCCTTCTGGTCCAAAAAGCCCAATCATCCCCAACCTGTCTTAAATGGTAGCCTGAACCAGGCGGTCATAAATGGGGGACTCACACCTGATCACTTCTACCATTTGGGGCTTGGCAGCTCCACAGCAGAATGATCCTGTACCCTGTTTCTTCTGAACTTTCTTCACCTCTTTTCCGTCCTATTCAAGAAGTCAAGAAACACTTCCCATAGGAGACAGGCTGGCTATGTAGGAGGTAGGCTGGCTATGAAAGGCAGTGAAACCTACTTACCTCCTTTGAGGAGCTGTTGGCCCTAACAGGGAAGGTTTCAAAGGAATGAACTATACAAATACCTAAGATGAGCTGGAGCTATTTATAGAATCCCAACGACTTACTACTTCTCTCAGGAGTAACAATAAACTCATGCACTCAGATGCCCAGCACTTTCCCAAGAAATCAGAAAAGGAAAGGCATCAGAGTGGCTTAGCCTGATCTTACTACCAGCTGGGTCTAGAACTCCAAAAGGTTTTGAGGAAGTGAGAAAAGTTCAACTCTCAAGAATTCAGACATAAAACTCTTGCCCCATTCTGAGCAAAAGGGCATTTTACTAACAAATTTGAGAAGTCTTCTGAAAGTGTCAGAATGCTTTCTAGGCCCCACCACTACTGTAAGAAAGGGAGGAGGCGCATGACCATATAAGCTTGAGGCTTTCACAAGCTAACAACACATTTTAGAAAGATCCAGTCAGGATCCCTGCAATGTGGCTGGGGGTACCCCAGGCCCAGTGGGGGTCTTTCACACACAGCCAGGTGTGCAGCAGTGGAGCCAGGATACGCATGTTGTGCCCAGAGAGCACGACACGTGACACCTTTCCTGACTTGCTGCCTGGGTCTGGACAAACGAGGCTCTGTCAGGCCACCACCTTATTTTTCGGTTGCTATCGGCAGCTGGTAGACATCCCAAGTGATTTCCATGAAGGTGTGCAGACCAGACCTGAGTGAACACCAGGGAAAGGAGTGCCCTGGCACCAGGACTATGCAGGATGAACTGAGTGTAGCACAGGCCCCCACTCACTTTGCTGTGAGAATTGCTATAAATGCTGGCTTCTGAGCTCGCAGCAGAGACCTGCACCCAGGTCTGCCCCGAGGTGTGCTGCTGCTCTTCCTCCTTCATGGGCGGCGGGGGTGCTGAGACTTTCTAAAGGTGCTGAGAAGCCCTGGTTCTACCGAATTTCCCCACACACCCTCTCTTTGTGATACCCATATGCTCAGAACTCTTGGCTGTTAACAGGGATCAGGGTTGCAGGAGGTGAAAGACAGAAAAGCTGAGCCTAAGCCCATTCTCAAAAACAACTACATACCATTCTGATCTTCAGCACCACACACTGAAAAGAAAAGAAAAAGAAGACATCTGAATACGCTCTGACACCATGGCATGAAGTGAGTCTCTCACCAGCCCGAGCTCATTTCTGACTACTCCCTGCTGAGAGCCCAGACACACACTCACCCTCCTTATTCGCTCTACGTGCTGGGAACCCTCACACAGCAACCGCTGCTGGCGCCTCCAGTCTAGTCCTGGAAGAAGGTATTCCACTGGTTTGCATGAACAAAACTGTCAAACAGGAAGGATACTGTATACACACAATATCCTTTTCTATTGCTTTTGAAGCCAACATTAAAGAAGGAAGGAACCATCAGGCCGTTTCAGGCAGTGTGAAGTTCACAAGTGGAGCCAGCTCTTTAATTCCCCAGCTCCTCACAACCCTCGGAGACCCCGGGACAATCCCAAAGTGAAGACCTGAGTCCCTGTCTCAGTCGGTCTCAGTCTGTGATCATGTGTGTAGCCAGGCTTCCCTCAACCGGGATGAGCTCGAGCTACTGGTAGAGGAGAGCCTGAAATCCTAGCATGCAAGGCTGCTCTGCGGGAGCTAAACCAGTTTAGGATGAGAGGGGAAGATGAGGTTTCTGTGCTGAAATAATTTTTGGAACTGCCGAGCTCAAAACAGCTAAACACATTTGTTTTCCACAGGACTTTTCTGCCTTTAACATAATAATATTTACCATGAATCAGTAACAGAGGGACATACCATGTATTTTTTCCCAAACTCATTTGACCACAGACCCAGGCATTTTAGTGGGCATCTCCTGAAAATGGTACCATGCAAAATGTTTTGGAAAACAAAAGGAAAAGTCCGAGTACAGGCAGAACAACAGATATATTCCCCTCACACCGTGTGTGCTAAGATTCATTTTCTTATCTCCCAACTATTTAGAGTAAGTATGGTTAGAGGTTGTAGTGAATATGGAGAAAGTGACGTAAGTGGGAAAGGCTATGGATTTAGAAACCAGGAAATCCTCAGTTTAAGTTCAGGCTCCACAATAAATGGGGGATCTAATAATACCTATTTCATAGGTTACTCTGAGGATTAAATAAACATATAAAGTGCCTGGACCAGTCCTGGCACTCAAACCAAAAATGACAGCTATTATTAGATGGTGCGAATGTGTAAGGTGACTCCCCTTCTCAGCTAAGAGCATGGAAACTGAGCCAGGTCAATGACGTTATGCTTTAGAGTGACAGCAAACACTCGGGAACTCTGTAGCTGCCACCTAGGTACAACCCCTTACCCAGGTGCTGCAGTCCTTTCTGGTCTTTGTACAGCCATGTCACCCTCTCCATCAGCTCCCACTTCTCACAGCAGCCCTTGTAGTTGACGAAGTTGCGAGCCAGGATCTCCTTCAGCTGCCGCACAGTCAGCGCTTCAATGTCCTCCACGTTGGTCAGGTCAGACAGAGAGGCCCTCCGGCCTGGGACAAAGCTGTCCTCTGAGTCGATGGACTGCAAACGCAGAGATGAGAACAGTGGACTCAGTGCTTCCCTACCCAAGCTCTCTCTCCAAGGGCCCAGAGCACTCATCACAGTTCTTTTGGTGACTGACCTCAAGGAGGGGAGTAACAGGCAGGGTAGCTAGCATGGCGCTTTGCACTGCAAAACAAACCACAGTCTTTTCTAGACCTACAGTCCTGTGCTCAGGCACTGAGAGCCACAAACCAACGAATCATGTGAGATAGAAGGAGCACCGGATTGAGTAGGATGGCCCTAATGTTGAATCCTGATAGCTCCACTAACTAAGGCTAAATAATAATATTGGGCAAGTTGCTTACGTCTCTGAACCTGGTTCAGATCAGCAGTACCGACCACACAGGGTTCCTGTGAAGATTAAATGTGGTAGCATGTAAAATCCCCTAGCATGGGGCTGGCCTTCCTCTCTCTTCTGGAGAATTCTGCTCTTTCACAGAAGAGGCAGATGTCCCTGGCAAGCATTCCTCCATATATAACCTCGACCACAGCTTTCTGGCCCTGATGGCTGTGCTCCTGGACTGGCCCCTGCCAGGGCTGAGACCTGAAGTCCCTCTCAGCTTTCCTCCTGATCATTTGACCTCCTTCCCCTGACAATGGTGACTGTGTGCTAGAAGCAGGAGGAAAGAAGATTTGTACAGCAGCGCCAGGAGCGTGCCCTCTGGCAGCTCTTAGAAAGTCAAGAGAGTGGAAACACAACGGGCCCTGGTGCCCACTGTGGCCTCACAGTTCCTCACTAGCACACTGACAGCCTGAGGGGTTCATCTGGAACACTACCACTAGCCTCCACCCCTGAGAAGGGAATTCAGAAGGACTATCACCACAGACAGAGCCTTCTCTCTCCACTCAGTTGGCTGAGAGGTTCCTTCCGACACTCTTAGAGTACAAGTGAAAGGACAAAGGCATAGGCACAGACCGAGCAGAGGCCCCACCTGGGTCTCGTCCTCAGCAGGTGCTCTGGCTGTGCTCCCCAGGTAGACGGGTTCCTCTTGGTCCTGAGACACATGGCCATTGGCCTGTGGGAAGAGAAAGGTGCCATCACATCCAAAGAGATGAGGGAATTTTCATAGCATGGGCCCCTTTCTAGCTCACACTATATCCAAAATGTATTCCCATCTCCTCCAAAATAGTACAAAAGCATGCTCTCTAATACTAACTTTGTGAGACAGAGAAGCAGTAAGAATAGACTTCAATAGATAAAAGGCTGGCCTCTAGAACAAAAGTGCATTAACTCTGCCCACCATTATGATGGCATCGGCCACCACCCACTGTCAATTTAGTCTCAGCCTGAACGCTCCAGGTGAAAGGAAGATCCATCCCACTGTGGACCTACTCTCTAACTGCCATAGATTTTTCTTGACAGTGACCCAAAGCTGCCCTCCCTATAACTTCCACCCCTCAGCCCCTGGTTCTGCTCCTCAGACCAACGTCCACGGTTGTTCCCATACTGTTCATACTGCATCTTCCTCCCCGATCCACACTAAACTTCCCTGCTTCCCTCAACTGAACCTCATGAGACAAAGTTTCCAGACCCTCACCACTCTATTCCCCTCTCTTCTGGCTAGTCACTGTTCTCACCTTCAAGAAATGTGCTCCAACCAACAGGGCACACTATTACAAAGGGTTGTGTTAAAATCTGGCCACTAAATTATTTTAATGCATCCCAGAATCTATTAGCCTGACTTGACAAGACAATGGCTGTCCTACTCTGCTTAGAAGTCTAACTTCTCAAAAAGTTCTTCCTGGGTTTTCCTTTAGAAAGTTTACCAAAGAGCAGTCAGAACTGTGAGCACCCCAGCCCCATCACCACTCAAGCCACAAACCCCTTACCTGGCTCATCACCCACTGCTGCCTCCCGGCAAAGGGCCTGGTGTGAGCTCAGAGCAAGGAGACGTCTGACCTCATGGGCCTTTTCTACTAGACCCTGGAGCAGCAGTAAAGGGACAACCTGGGGAAAGCAAAGTCACCCTCTGGCCCCTACCACCCTCCTGAATCAGGATGCATAATACAGAGCTAACAATGGAAATGAAATGCAGAAATAACCAAAAAATGCCAAGTGATGCTAAGATTACACATAGAGCACGCATCTGGGATGCATCTCAAACGAGCCTTCCTGACACCTCTAGTTCTCTCTTATTTTACTTAGATGTGATGCCCACTGGCCTTTTGGATAGTGTCACTTTGGAGATATCGAAAGCCTTTCAGAACCTAAACTGTTCCTAAGAAGACAGCTTGTGTATGTCTTTTTTTCCCTAGAAACCGAAACTGGATTTCCTGCTACAAAGCATGCTCTTGTCTTTCCAGTTTGCCCACTGGCTAAATCAATATCTACAACTACTATCTGTTCACAGTATTGCTTATTCCACATACCTTCTTCCTTAGCAACTATTGCTAAGGCATTAAAGGTAAAGGAGAGCGCCCCGGTGGACAATATTTTGAGGTGGTCTGCATTCTAGGTGCAGCTCACGTATGGACTTCTCAGGTCGCCTCACACAAGTTACTTAGCATCCTCATGCTGGTTTTTCCTGCTTGCAAAATGCAGATCCCACCAGAACAGGGCATGTGAGCTGACACTAAGGCCCTCTGAAAACCTCAGAGGAAAAGTACTCAATAAGATCTGGTACCTAGCATGACCTGTAGGTGTGATCTGGAACTTTCTGGATAACGAACTACCCCCTTCATTGAAAATCCCACTCAATGGTTCTGCAGGAACAAATAATTTCCTCAAGTTCCTCTCCTGGCTCCCCATAAACAAAGAGGAGTGCTCCAAAGAACCAAGGAAAGGGAGGAAGCCACAGGGGGAGCTAAAATCTATCCAGCAGACAGAGCCCCAGAGCTTAGGAAGAGTTAAACTCCAGCTGGGGAGAAAACATGCTCAAGCCAACAAAGGAGTTAAGTGATTTCACTGCAGCTAAATTATGCTATCACACTGGCCTTTATGCCTCAGTGCCCGTCAAGAGCTGAATCAGGGGCCCAGTCCTGGCAAAGGACGTGATCATAAACAAGGGGCAGCAGCCATCCACACTGGTTATAGACTAGCTCTGAGGAGCTCCAAGCTCTTTATACAGTGAAACCTGTGAGAGCCGGAACTCAATGGGACTGCCTTGCTTTTCTGGGTCTCACGAGTTTTCCACCTTTGACAGGGTGTGGTCTTACCACTTTTCTATCGCTCTCTATTAGTAGAAAATATTTGAGTTTCCTTCTCTGACAGGTTTCCACCCTTATACAGGTTCCGGCTTTCTCAGGTTTTATACGTAGTATCACACTATTCAGCCCTGCCAATATCCTAAGCAAGAACAAAAGTGGGCTGGCATTACTAACCCCACCTCACTGTTGAAGCTCAAAGTTTGTCCAAGGTGACCAAGGGGTCAGTGACAAAACTGGATGTGGAAACCAGACCTTCAGATCCTAATTCCCTCACTATCGTGCAAGCCATATAAATAACAGAGTCATCTATTAGGCACTGAAGTATGTCTCCCCTCTACCCCTTACACGCACTGGGCAAATCTGCTGCAAAAGATCTCTTTAAAGTGCTAAAAAGCAAAGATGTCACTTTGAGGACTAAGGTGCACCTGACCAAAGCCATAGTGTTTTCAATCGCCTCATATGCATGCGAAAGCTGGACAATAAATAAGGAAGACTGAAGAATTGGTGCCTTTGAATTACGGTGCTGGCGAAAAATACTGAATATCCCATGGACAGCCAGAAGAATGAACAAATATGTCTTGGAAGAAGTACAGCCAGAATGCTCCTTAGACGCAAGGATGGCGAGACTTCATTGCACATACTTTGGACATGTTATCAGGAGGGACCAAGTCCCTGGAGAAGGACATCATGCTTGGTAAAGTAGAGGGTCAGCAAAAAAGAGGAAGACCCTCAATGAGATGAACTGACACAGGGGCTGCAACAATAGGCTCAAACACAGCAAAGATTCTGAGAATGGCGCAGGACCGGGCAGTGTTTCATTCTGTTGTACATAGGGTCACTATGAGTCAGAACCGACTTGACAGCACCTAACAACAACATCCCTTACACAATGGGTAAGATCACTGGCCTCATTCTATCTTCCCTCTCAGAGGTGGGATGTTTGAGGGCAGGGACAGAGTGTTACTCAGCTCCGTATTCCCCATGCCTGGTCTACAATTTAGTCAATGTGCTCTTAGCTTACCATTTCTGGACCCCAGTGGGATAATGGTAAAGCAGTTTACAAGGTAATAGTATGTCAATCACTCTCCCTCCCAAATGGTGAAGTAGCTTCCCATTCTAGTCATGATGTTTCTCTACTCCCCCTCCCCTCTGTATATTCTTTTTTTTCCCTATGTGCCTTGTGATGGTTACTAAGGAACTGAGTTCCCCATCTGGCTAAAAACCACAACAAAGGTGAGTAAGCAGGGGGGAAATTTGAACAGAATTAAATTTGCAGAGTTAATGGTGAGTTTTCTCAAAACATTTCAAGAATAATGAATTTTTAAAAAAATATCTAACTGGGATATGTACATAATAAAAATAAGCAAAACCCAAAAAAACCCAGTACTGTGCACATCACCTCTGAAGAAAGCCCAAACATGAATGTGATGTCCAGAAAACATCATTTCTTGCATCAGAAGGCAGAAAGGCTTCACATAATGAGACATTTAACCTCATATCCCACTCCCACAGCGCAGGCAGGAGAGGAAAATGAGCCACCGAACTGGCACAGATTTGCAGAGACTGTGAAGAGCCTGTACCTGCTGGCTTTCCTGAACCGCGGGAGCAGAGGTGGCTTGTGCGGGTGACGAAGGGTGGCTAGGTGAGGTAGGAGGTGCTGTGCTGGTGTGAGGCTGGGTCAGGAAGGCCTGCTGCTCAGGGAAGTCCAAGGACAAGGTAGGGGGGGCACGAGTCCTGCCCTCCTGGGAGATTACAGGCTGCTGGTCAAGCACCAAAAACACCAGCTCCTCCTTCTCCCGGCACATTTCGGTGGAGATGTCATGCAGGCTGAGATAGTCCCTCAGGTCCTTCACCTTCATCTTCATGAGCTCTTCCCGCTGAAAGGCTGTGGCTCGGAATCGTTGGCAGAGGAGGCAGAGGCGGGGCCCATTCCCCACTTGGCTTGAACAGGTCATGCAGAAATTTTTCTTACAGTCCAAGCAGGTCTGCTGCTTAGAGCAAGAGGTAGAGGAAACCACGTCAGATTGAGAGAACAAGACACAGCGTGGGATGGGAGCTCTAGGGCTGCCAAGCCTAGCAAGACCTCCTCCACTCACTCTCACGGTTATTAAGCTAGCTCCTATATCTAAGGCTACAAGAAATTTTACAGATTTTAGGTTAAAAAGCAGTCAGAGGTGGCAGACCACGTGTATGTATCTGTATAACATATACAGGATACTTTACACTTATTATTTGAGGTTTTATCTTCCCATTTTACTGATGAAGAAACTGAGGATATTAATTAAGTCTAGTAGCTTTAGAATCAGAAAGTCACCTTCCCTTCCTTCTTTCAGTATCACTGTGGGTATGTAACTTAGCCTCTCTGACCCTCAGTTTCCTCATCTGTAAATGGGGATGACAATAGCATCTATCTCTTAATAGATAATGCATTTAGCATACCTGACACATAATGAGTCCTCACCAAATGTAACTGTTTTAATTATTTTCACTAAGAAATACTAGCTAAGGATGAGAGCCAGGATTCAAATCCTACTTTCTGATCCTAAACTACAATTCTTTCTGCTTTATGGTGGTAGTTGTTATTATTATTAGTTAAATTTAACTCAAAAGAAAGGTCTGGCAATCTCTTCTAAAAAATCAGCCATTGAAAACCTAACAGAGCATAATTCTACCCTGACACCAGGGGATCGCCATGAGTTGGAATCAACTTGACAGCAACTGGTTTTTACTGGTTACTACACACAAGAGCTACATCAGGAGTCCCTTGGTGGCGCAAATAGTTAAGCACTTGGCTACTAACGGAAAGGATGGCAGTTCGAATCCACCCAGAGGTCCCTTGGAAGAAAGTCCTGGTCATCTACTTCCCAAATGTCACAGCCATTGAAAACCCTATGAAGCACAGTTCTACTCTGAAACACATGGGGTCACTGTGAGTCTAAATCAACTCGAAGGCAGTTGATTTTTTAAAGCTGCATCTAGGTTGTCACTTGATTCTCACAACAACCCAGAAAAGTAGCTTTTTTAGTGCTCCTCCCTGTTTCACAAAGCAACCAAGGCTTACAGAGATTTAAGTATTATTTTCCAGGTTAGGCTGTATGCAACAAGAGCTGGGATTCAAACCCAAGGTCTGTCTGAGCCTAACGCCCACGATCATGCACTTTCCACCAGTCACGCTGTCTGATTCAGTCCGATTCAACCCTCCAGCAGTGGTGAGTCATGGCCTGGCTTTGCAACCCCAAACTCCCAATCCACAACCCCATCAGCTGAGGCTGGTGCCCAGGCTCCCCAACTACAGGAGGAATACTTAGAGTGCTGGGAATTCAGTGGTGCATAAGACCATATCCAATACAAATATTTAGACAGCTAGCGGAGGCCCTCTGGACATCAGGGTGCTCTCACTTGTGAAAGTACAGAGTGTCTCAGAGTAGCTGAGTAACGCATCTGACATGCAAGCTGGCACCGCCTGGCAGCGGCTAGTCACACAATCACAGGGAATACACTAAGGCTTGTTCAATCCACAGGAAGCACGTTTCTCGGCCTCTTGCCCCACAGGCTGGGCAAGCACAGTGACATCTGGCTGAGCTCTGTTCTAGCCAAAGCAGGTTACCCTCTCACAGGAGAGGTAGTTCCAGGGTGCCCTGAGATCGTCCTGGGGGGGCACACTCACTAATCCGCTAAATAAACTGAAAACTTTTCATCCTGTGGTGACTAAAGTATTAACCCAAATAGTTCTGCTCCCTCTTTTCTAAATATAGAAAGCCTAAAAGCAGTTCAACTACAAAGAATGCCCAGGGGACTTAGATTCTCATAGCTGAGATCACAGGCACCCTTGCATGGGACTGAAGTAAACGCCTGCGTAGTTAAGACAGTTATATTTAGTTTTTGTCTAAGCATCATTCATGTAGTCAAGGGAAAAGGACATAATTTTGATAATTAAGTCTTAGAAGGCATTGCAAAGGGACACATATCAAGCTCCCTTATTCTCTGCCCAGGTATAACCAGGTAATAAAACATTCAGAGACTGGCTAACAAGGACATACAGCTGCACTAGCACCAAAAGGATTTTGGGGCCAGGAGCTACTCAGGAAGAAAATGGATGTTCTAGGGTACCTGGAGTTCAGTCACATCTAACGCTCTTCTATTGGGAAATGCACTGTGTTTAGCATGACTGATGGTGACATGAAGACGCTTCAGTGTCAGCGAGCTGTACGTCATGACCCGGAGCGTAACTCAAGTCCATGCAGTTTCACAAGACCTTGCTTGACACAATTATAAAGCCCTGATTTGCTCAATCAGCCAGATCCAAACAACTTTCAGATTCCTTCTTCAAATACGTGTGGCTCACTGGATGCAAGGTTAGAATGCAAAGAGAGCAACCAAACTTCTCTGTACCGTCTGCTCACCAGGGACTCTGAAGTAAGCCGCCATCTGAAACACACCCTAAAGGAGCAGGATAATGTTGGAGGGCTAGAATTCCAGTTTGCAGAGGCAGGAAAGAACAAAGGAAAAAAGGGTTGTTGACAAAAAGCGGGCAGAATGAGCAAACTCTTACTTATAAATTCTAGCAAAACAAGACAGCATGAAAGATGAATTTAATGGAGGCCACACGCCTGCAGAAATGCCAGTAGTACACTCAAGTATGCAGCATCTGAAGACTGGCCAGGCACCTCAGCAGGCACCGCCCTCCAGAGATGTGGTAATGTTGCTTTGCTTTTTCCTCTGCCAGTCTGCCCTTTCCACATCTCTCCCACAGCCCCACCCCTATCCCCTGGTATTGCTCAGGCCCAGATTCTCACCCTACCAGCCCCTCCTCCTCACCCTTTCCTGTAGGCATTCCTTCCTCCAGCCCACTGGGAGGGAAAAGGGCAGCCTGAGGAGTGATGATGAGAATCGAGTCCTGGCTGACCACTTTCTGGTTAAGGGAATTTGTGCAACCTCCCAGAGTATCAGATTCCTCACTTGTAAAGTCGGAAAGGTTAGCCTACCTCAAAGGACCATTGGAAGTATTACATGAGATAATGTATATAAAATCTGAGCGTAAGGTGGGCACTCATGAAATTAACACCATCACCTTTTATTCCCTCTCCCCTTCGCCTCATCTCTGAGCTTCTGTCAGTACCTAGGACCCACCCTCTCCCTCTTCTTTCCACTCTAAGATTTAGATATCTATCTCTTCCATGTTTCTAAGCACAACCTCCTCCTCAAACTGGGCTAATGGGGCTGGGTTCCAAACCCTCCACATTGACAGGGCTGCTGCTAAACCACATGCAGGTATTAGCAATACTGGTGGGATATCTGGCTTGTGGCAAAATTACAGCCTGCCATTTCCCTCCAAGATTGGGAACTCTGGGTGGGGGAAGGGGGGGAGGGGAGTGGGAAGGGGACATATCTCATTTATGTTTCTCTGTAAAGTCCTTAACGCTATCTGCTTTGCACCCAACGAGTTTTTAGAAAATACTGACCATAATAAAAAAAAAAAAAAAAAGACAGAGAGAGAAAAAAAAAAAGACAGTAGGATTCATGTAATCATCTCAATCCAACCACTTCTAGAAAAGATATTTTAAACGCCTCTGGCTGTTAAATACCAAATGCTTAAGATAAGAACATTGTTCCGCTTAAGCATGAAATTACAAATGAAAAATTCTCTCACAGGAGAAAACATCCTTAATATTCACAAAAATCATACTTTCGTGGCAAGAAAATACTGTACTTATAATCATCTTTTACCACCCAGACTGGAACCTGACTTCGCCCCACAGAGGCTCTCTGTGCTGCGGATGCTTTCCTCCCATCTCACTGCGTGGTTCTGTACCTGCCCGTCTTCCTGTCTGACTATGTGCTCCGTGGTAAGCAGGGATAGATGTTTTCACCTCTGCCACTCTAATCCAGCCAATGCCTGACACACACTAGAGAGTCAATAATTTATTTTCCAATGAATAAAAACAGTTCCTTATTTCAATCACCACCATGCTCCTAGGCACACAGGCCTAAAGCCTGTCATCTTCGACTCGGCCGTTTCTTCTGACACTTCATCTGTCTTCATTTCGGAGGAAACGGGGTATACTGGAAAAGGAGAAACCTGTGGAACCACATGGTACTTGGATCAAATTCTGCTCTGCTGCTTACCAACTGTATGGCCTTGTACCTTAGTAGCTAAGTATTTTAGTGTCTCTGGGTCTCAGATTTTTCATCTCTAAAATGAGGTTAACACCTACTGCTTCACGGGGTATGGCACAAAGCGTTGCTCACTAAATGGGAGCTACATCTATCAGCCCCTTCACCACCAGATTAAGAATCGATCATTTCTCACTAAGTATGCAAGAGCTTCCTAACTGGTACTCCTACGCACTCAATTAAACCACCCTCCTAATGAAGCCAAGTCAGCTACCTGAAACAGGACTGATCATGTCATTCCTTCATTCAAAATATTTCTGATGGCTCCTTGTTGCTGGCCTGAAACCCCTTACTAAGGCAGTCAAAGCCCTTCACTACCTGATCCCAACTTTCTTTCCACCCTAACTTTCCAAGTATCCTGCACTCTGGCCAACCAGGCCACTCATAGTTCTCAAATACGCCTTGCATTTGTCCCAACCTGGTACCTTTACTTCAGCCAATGGTTTACAAATCTATAAAACCTTCCCTGACCAGCTAGAATTCTCATCTTATGCTTCAATTTATAAACAGTATCTGATTCCCTAATACCTAATTATGCAGCCAGCTATTATTAGTTCCTTATAAATGTGGGTCTCCTTACCTAGACAGTAAGCTCCTTGAGGGCAAGGCCTTACTCAGCTCTATATCCCCAAAGCTATAACCTCTAGCTGCTAGCAGGTTGCTGCTGGTACAGAATTGGGCCCTCACTGTTAATATGCAGCACTGAATTGTCAGCCATAAAGTAATGAAAATAGAAACTCTGGCCTCTTTTTCAAAGTGTTCTCGACTTCATTTGTCCATTCAGTCATGCTTTTTAAATGTATTGCCTGCCTACTACGTATCAGTCACTGTTCTAGGCACTGGGGATAAAGTTGTGAATAAAACTGACAAAGCCCTTGTTCCTATGTGCCAAATGGGAAGACAGACAATAAAAGAAACATATTTATGTCAGGTCTTGATAACCACTATGAAGAAAAATAAAGCATCTTCCCATTCTCACCTAACCATCATTCTCCTTTCTTTGGGAGTGTTTTCCTCATTCTCTCTTCTGGCTGAAAAATGTCAAGAACCCTCTAGATCCCCTGGCTCCCTCAATTTTCATCATGCTTAACATGCCAATCCCCAAGCCCAGATCTCCGTCACTGCTCTTTCCTCTTTCCCCATTTCCACTCCACAGAGCATAGCTGACGTTTAAAAAACAGGTTCAAAGAAACCTACTGCAAACTCATGCTGTCTAATTTAAACGAGGGCCTTTCCTATTCCCTTCTTGCAAATTACCTTGCCACTTCCACCAGCCGTTGTTCTAGCATTTCTCACAGTGTAAAACAGTGAACACAGCAAGGATGTCTAACTGACTCCTGAGGTACATGAGGAATACTCGAAACTACAGTCTTAAAGTGACCAATTTCTTCACCTGTAAAATGGGAATAAATAATAGGACACTTCATAGTTGTTGTAAAGATTCAATGAGATAATGCACATCAAGTGCCAAGCACAGTGCCTGGCATACAAGTGCCCAGTAGCCTCGC
Organism: Trichechus manatus latirostris; assembly: GCF_000243295.1. Lineage (NCBI taxonomy): Eukaryota > Metazoa > Chordata > Mammalia > Sirenia > Trichechidae > Trichechus > Trichechus manatus. Next base: position 6,767,476 of record NW_004444074.1, read on the forward strand.
TTCCTTCTCATCTCAGATCCTAAACTCTACTCTGTCTTCTCCATCACTGAGGGCTGAGGCCACATGGCACTGAGTTCCTTCTTCTCTCCGATTCAGTCTCGGTCTACTGACTCAACCTTTCAGTCTAAGTGTATGAGGCACTTCCACCCAACCCCAGCCGCAGCTCTCTGCTCGCCTGAAACAGTCTCTCTAGCTGAGTTCTCACGGCGACTGGGGCAGCCAAGCAAATCACAACAAAGCTTGGCTATCTGCCACCTTCACTGCAGTACAACACAAGGCAAAATGCCAATCCTCCATCATCCTAGAGGTACAAAAGGGTGCATGGTCAACATTTCAAGATGCAGAAATTCTGGCATACTGTGGGGGTGCTTTGGAGTCAAAGACCTGGGTTTGAATCCCGGCTCTGCCATTTAACAAATATGTGAGCTTGGGGGCGCTACTAAGCATAGAGAAAAGAATGAATGTTTTAATGCCTCTTATGCTATTTGTCAGGAACTTGACACATACAGTTTCCTTTTTTAATTTTAAGCTCTAAGCCTTAGTTTCTCATATGTAAAATGTGAGTTTGGGGATTCTAAAAGCTAGATCATAGAGATATTGTGAGGATTAACGGAAGCAAAAAAATCTAAATTGCTCAGAAGAGTCCCTGACATAAAGCAGATGTTTAAAAAATATTTCCCCTCATCACCATTTTAACATCACATCCAATCACTCTCACTCCGTAGAAGAATGCGAATGCAGTTCTTTATCCAGGTCAGAGATCACCCTCTGTCCCAGTCATGCTTGACCATCGAGAATACACTGCCTCCCAGGCATTGACAAAGGGGATGGCCCACTCCCACACACCATTACTCAGCCAATAATATTATTTCCTGCTAGCTAATCTGGGAAGCATGGCTACCCAGCAATTCAAATGAAATTAACAGCTACAGTAAATAAGCTCTAATCTTTGTCTTGTTAGGGTCCTGATGTACCTGAGGCGTCCTTGACATTGTTTTAGATAAAAAGAATGTGTTAATTTGCAGTTAAGTCTTTCATGATGGTGGCTAATGAAGGACACTAACATTGAATACCAGCTATGTTCCAAGCATCACACTGGGCACACTTCTTCATAGCTTACTTCATAGCCTATCTTATTTTCTTCTCACAACAACCCTGTGAGATGGGGATTAGTACTATCCCCATTTTATAGATGGGGAAATGGAATTTCTGAGAGGTTAAGTCACACAGCAAGTAAATAGCAAAGCTAGTATCTGAATTCAGTCCTATCTGGCTCCAAATCTATGCTAAGATGCTTTGCTTTTGCTTGGTTTAGTTTTTCTTTAACAATTCTGTGAACTGGCATTGAGTCTGGGTAGCAATGCACAGGCACAGGGGAGGCAGCAGGCACCCACGGTGAAGTCAGTGGCTGGCCTGAGGCCCTGAGGCTGTAGCAGCAGAGCAGGTGAGAACTCAACACTCACCTTCCTGGCCATGTTGGCAAAGTGGGCCCCACAGCCCCTGCAGCTGGGTTCAGAGCCTGTTGGGGAAGGGAAGGAGCTGTACCCAGGGTTGGAATAGGCTTGCGTCCTGGCTCCCTGGGGTGGTGGGGTCTCTTCAGGCTGTCCATCCAGGCAGAACCAGTTGCAGCAGGTTGCCCACATTATAAAATCTGGTTTAAGGGAGCAAAGGGGAAAATGTCAGAATTAAGACATACCTCTACTGCTGTTTCCATTCCCAAGGCTGCAGGTGTGCAGGGTTACTCCATCCACACTTGCCGCCAGAGCTGATGTGAGGACATGTTTTCAGTGGCCACAGGTTGCTTGCCACCTCCTCCACCATCAACAGCTGTCATTTCACAGAAGAGGTGCATATAGGCACCTGATCTGCCAAGTTGGCACACTGCCTTAGAAATGCTGCTGATCCCTGATAGGGTTTAATTTGAGCTCTAACTTCAAATAAAGTATTTTCTTACCTTAGCAAATACAATTGGCCTAACACCTACTTTATTCAGGAATAGGGCCTTGCCCCTAGAGCTCAGATACACAGAACTTCATCATGTACACACACACATACACGTATAATGGCATACTCACACCAACCATGGGAAACAAATCAAAAACCAAACCCACCGCTGTTGAGTCAATTCCGACTCATAGCGATCCTATAGGACAGAATAGAACTGCCCCATAGGGTTTCCAAGGAGCGGCTTTCATGATGGTGGTTCGAACTGCTGACCTTTTGGTTAACAGCCTGAGCTCTTAACCACTGTGCCACCAGGGCTCCAACCATGGGAAGGAGATATTATTTCCTTTATATAGATGAGACAGCCCAGGCTCAAAGAAGTCAAGGTCACACGATACGTAGAGCTGAGACTCTAGAATCCCAGGTCTTCTGACTCTAAACCTAACGTTCTTTTCCCTGTATCATGCTGCCCTTGATTTTTCCTCCCACTCACCAGCTAAACCACTCTTATACTTGTACCCCAATCTTAGATATATATCTATCACAGCACCTGTAACAGGTTCTTCCACAGATCTGCATATCTTTTGTTTTCTACCAGTTAACCATAAATTCCTTGAAGACAGGGGCTACTTCTTACTCATGTCCGTACCCTAGCAATGTCTGGCACATAGGAGATGCTCAACAAATGTTGCTTCCTTGCTGAATCAGTGCCTCTATAGATTTATTAAGAAGTTTTGGATTATTGTTCCCATTTTACATATTAAACTCTGGTATTAGAGATAAGGGTATGTGTGATGATTTTTAAGATCACAGAACAAAGAGAGCTCAATCTCTCAAATCTCAGAATAACCTGAAGATTACAAGAGGGTCCACTAAATGCCAAGTATCGCTGTGATAAAATAAGAGCGTATTTTTCTCTATACACCAAGGCAGTCAATATGGACATTTTGAGCCTGAGCTCTTTGCTTTCAGAGATAATAAAGGAAACATTTAGCATTAGCATTTGATAATCAGTTCACACAAAAGAACAGTACTTTCTGCTCTATCTCCTGACTCATTCATTGTTCTAACAAAGGCACTTTCTTAGTTCAAAGACATGGAGAGCTGGAAGGAACTAAGAAGCCATCTAGTCTAACCAGGGACATGTTATAGGGGGAAAGAATAAGGAAGGCCCAGCAAGGGGAAGTAACTTCCCTGGGTCACACACCTTAAGCCTCCTAGCTTCATTAGGGTATTTTCAGCTTTTCAACGTCCAACACACTACCTGTGACAGAATTCACTCACTTCTGTAGAAGTCTCTGATTAACACTTGTCTCCCTGTGACACCATGAGAACAGGGGCCGTGACAGTCTTACAATGCCCCGTAGACAGGTGGCTAAACAAGGACTGTTAAATCTTATACAATATACTTAAGTCTTAACTAACCACATATTCATTCAATTTTCTGCATGTCCAAAACATTTCTCTCTGACTCATTATAAATTGTCTGATGACTCTTAAGTTCCCAGAAGACAAGGATCTAGTCTGCCTTATTTGCAACTAATAGTTCACATGGAATAATAAAATAAAGAGCAGTTAAATAAATGAGGTATTTGGGGGCAAGAAACTGGAGTCACCAGAGGATTAGTAGCCCTCTGAAAGAGGAATTTTGTAATTCTTCAAATCACACGTTGAAAGAAGTAGGAGACTGTGTGCAATGATATAAAGAGCAAGGGATTTGGGATCAGGCTTGGGCCCCAAGTCCTGCTCTACTATGAATGGGCTGTGTGACCTCTGAAAAATCATACCCTCTCTGCCCCTCATTTTTCTCATCTGGACACTCTGCAGGCTGTATAGCACTAAATAAACATTCATTGCTGCTACCATCATTACCGTTATGCCTTTAACTGTAATTTTTCTGAACTTAGAGATTTCATCACAATTACCATTTGGATTTTTGAGCTACAGTATTCCCCTGACTGTGGATCATTCACTAATTTCTATTAAAATCTCTACTCTTTTACATGTGCATGAAATCCTTACTGAAGCCAATGCCCATTCTTCCCATTGCTAGGTGAGTAAGGTAAGAGTGTCTACCCTTAAGGAATTCACAGTCTAGTAGGAGAACTAGAAATATAAAAGCCAAACTGAAATTTTGGAGTGTGCCTTATTTAACAGAAGTTTGCACAGTGTGTGGGGGCTACAGAGATGGAAGTGATTAGCTCTATAGGGGATGAAGGGTGGCCAGAGAAGGAGGTGCCGCACATCCTATCTTCATACAGGAGTGAATGGGAATTTACCAGAAAGCCAAGAGTAGAAGGAATTTTCAAAAAAAAAAAAAGCATGTGCCCTGGCATCAAAGGAACTACAAAATGCTTGGCTGGGTCAGGGATAAGAATGGGGGTGGATAAGGTTACACGTAAACGAGAAACTGTGAAAGACCTTGTATTCCATGATAAGGAATCTGGACTTTATCCTGTAAGTCATGGGACACAAGTAGGGGGTTTTAGGCAGCCAGGTTTCATGATCTTGTTTGCATTTTACAGCAGGCAGTTATGGTAGCAAGCAGCATGGAGAATGGATCAGCAAAGAGTAGGCTGGAAATAGGAAGGTGCATTGGTAGTATTGGCAAGAAATGAGCATATGGGCATAGGGAAAAGGACAGACAGATCTTTGACAGAATGAGCAGGATGTGTCAATTAAGTGAACAAGGTGGGAGAAGGGAGGGATGAATCCTAGGATCTCTGACTTAGATGACAAGAGAGATTATGGAATCACTACCTGGGATAAGGTCCTCAGGAGGAGGCATGTGTCCATGTAAGGGGGAGGATGGCGGGGTGCAAAAATGGCATGACAGAGGCATCTGACCTCCTCTAACTTCACAAGGGGAAGGAGAACCAAGCTCAACAGCCAAAGGCTGATTCCAATGAGGCAGAGTTCATGCCTCCTCTTGCCAATCTTTTTACCAATTCTGACACCAACCATCCCTCCCATGGCACTCTCTACTTCTCTGCTGGGTTCGATAATTCATTGCAATGGCCACACAGAACTCACAGACCATACTCACAGTTATGGGGTTTACTAGGGAAGTAACAGGTTACATTTCAAGTTCAGAAACATTTAAGATACAGTTCTTTCATCGGGACAGCCTCTTCTCAGCTGTGCCCACGGGCAGGCTGGCCCTTGGCCACTCAGGGCCTCTGTCCTGCTCAAGCATTACAAAGCTCTTTTAGCTCTGCCGATAAGTGCCTGGAGGCACCCCACTCCGCCAGTAAGCCTGCCACGCCATTTTTTTCAGGGCAGTTTGGATGATGAGTTTTGTACCGTGGGACATCCTGATGGATACACAGCACACAGGGGGAGGGTGTGGGGGAAGATAAAGGTTTGGGAATCCTCAGCCTACTGGGAAGTATTTAAAGCCAGAGTGGGGCAGGTCACTGATTAGATAGATAGTCTGGGTCAGAAAAGGGCCTGGGAGAACTCTTCGGAACAAGGACAAGTAGAGGAAAGCCAATCAGCTGAACAGACAAGAAAAAACGTTCCAAGAGGTGGGACAACTGGAAGAGGGTTTTGAACAACACTGCCAAATGACCAAGAGAGCTGAATACAATGAGGAATGCAAAATGTCCACCGGATTTAGTTTTCGGAAAGCATGAGTGTGCTCTTTGCTGGAGTAGTTTAGGAAGAAAAAGCTGGCTGATAACCATAGTTTGAAAAGTGAGTGAGGAGTGAGAATTTGAAGACTCCAAAGACAATTATTCTTTCAAGAAATCTTACTGTGAAGGAAAAAGAGAAGGGGGATCCAGGGTCACTAAGATAAGAGAAATGTAGGCATATCCATTGAATGTAGAGGCAACTCCAAAAGACTAAGATTATAGAGGAAGAGAAGCTAGTAATAAATAACAGGAAGAAGGGATAGGATTAGAAAGAAAAGTGATCAAGTGATCAGATTAGGGGCATGGATTACCTCCAGCAGGAGAAAGGTTACCTCTTTCATCAGAGTGGAGCGGAGGTGAAAGCAGATATAACCAAAAGTAAGTTGACAGCATTAGCCGGAGAAAGGTGAAAGAATGAAATAAAAAGGAAAGGGGAAGTGAGTTAAAGCTCAAGATGAAAATAAACTCCTCCTCCAGACAGGAATCTGCATATTGTACATTTTTCCCAAGAGGTAAGGAATTTGCCACAAAGTGGCTAAGGGACAATCAGCAGGAAAAAACTGAAAAGCTGGCCAACTGTAAATTCTATTTAAATTAATTTGTTTAAACAAGCACTTAGGAAGCACCAGCTGTGTGCTGGGCACTGGTGACACACGGAAAAAAAGTGATTTTGACATGATCCCTGCCCCCAAGGGGCTTCAGGCACTATAGCTCAATTCTAAGAAAGCTTCTCCTTCACTGAGTGTCAAAAGAACCCATCTTCCTCAGTACTATTTTTAGCCTCTCAACTTTGGATCTATCCTTAACTGCCTCCTCTAAACATCTCTGAAAAAAAGTGTTTGGCCTCTACAAGTATTTAGCTACTTTTAAAAGAAGAATTGGTCTCTGGGAGAAGACTTGAAATTTGCCATTCTCTTATTCCACAGGTTAGGTGGAGAGCTAGGTCTCACCTTGAGGGTTATGTGTGTGTGGGGAGGGGTTTATTGTGGAAAGGAGGTGGTGGGTGGAAAGAGTTTCCAGTACTAAAATAAAATATCTTGGACCTGTTCAGTCTAATAGAACAGGTTCGCCAAAGTCAGCAGACTAGGCTTTTGATCTTTTTGGCATATATTTAAATACCAAAAAGAAGCACGTCCTATTCTGGTAAGTGAAAAGTATTCTCCTGCCAAACTGGAAAGCCCTCAGCCTAAATAACAACTATATTCAGGGCTATTTCAGGAGGCAGAGGGAAAGAGTTTGTAATTTTAGCAATGCCATACAAATGACACATTTTTCTCTTGGGAATATTTTCTCATCCCTCAGCCCAAAACAGATGACATAAGTAGTGTCTGACCATGTTATTAAAGGACTGAAAGTGGAATCAACTGTGGGCGCAGTAAAGAATTCTCACTATGGTGACAACTCTGAAAAACTTTACACTCTGACCTGCACATCTCCTTCTGGTCTTAAAAGAAAATTGTTATCAAATCTTCACTGAGGGCTTGAAAGTTCCTTCCCACCCTCTTTAGGAAAGATGGACTTCACAATTTGATCCTCAACTATAGTCTGACTGCTCTCCTACTGAGCTTTTTTGAAACCTGCCAGGTTTTCCTCTTCCACTTTGCCTAAAGGGGAGAAAGATGGGAGATACAGGAGGGAGTGAACAAGAAAATGTTACTATTCTCTATAGAAGAACTCTCTGGTAAGATGCAAAAATGGCTAGCTGGCACGTGGGATTTTTGTCAGCTTGATAGGTATGCTGGTGTTTCTTGGGAGACTTGGCCCTGATGAACAGGAAAACTACAGTGTTAATAACGGGGTAAGATTAATGACCTATTCCTGGTAGGCTGGGCACAGACATAGTTAGAGGCAAGAGGGTAGATAATGTGATTTCTCCCTATTCGGTCCTAGAATCCTAAGTAATTTTAGAACAGTCACTTCTCCACTTGTTCCCCTGCCCAAGGCAAATAATTTTAAGTGGATCAGAGATTGTCATGGGCTTTTCCATTGGGGGGGGGGGGGGCGGAGAGTCAAAATGTCAGTGTCCTGATAAAATTAGTGCTGGTTTGCAGTGCAACTCCAAAACCACCTTGCTAACTACCAAACTAAGGCATTAAAGTCCCTGAGGTTCTCATCCAATCTGTTCTGATTTTAATTAACTGCTCTGTGTACCCAGGTACTTCCACAACAGGCTTTACACAGATACACAGACAGCTACATCTTGGAATTAACACATTTCTAGTGAACCTGCTGTATGAAGACTTAACAGAAATCCTTTCAAAATATCTAATTAAAATAGCTCCAAACCTTAAGGACCTTTCTGACATGGCAAATCAGAAAATGGCCCCATGCCAAGGCTTACAGAATCATCTCGGGTTTATTGAGGGTGGTTTGCCTACTGTTGCTAATGTATTCCTGGAATGGTGAAAAGCATCTATGCTGTATCTATGCTGTAAGTGCATAAAGAAAAGTATCACACATTATGGATCATTAATACAGAATGGGCTTGGCTTCATCTTATATATTACCCTTAAAAAGCAATTAAAGTACAATTGCAATGGCTTTGAAAGGAAATGCTGTGAAAAGCCTATCAATATGGCTTAGCTAAAACTCTTTGAAATAACTGATAAGTAATTACACATTTTGAGAAGTAAAGAAGAAAGCAATACTCTACAGTCAGAATGCTTCTTATCTACCAGGCACTGAGCTAGGTACTTTAACCTCCTGTTATCTCAAGTCATCCCCACAATTCTGGCAAGGCAGATTTGTTCTTTTCATTTGCACTGTTCAGAGAAGTTAAGTGACTTGCTAAAGGACACAACTAGAGTGTAGCAAAGCAAGGATTTGCTACCTAGGTCGCTTTAACTCTGAAGCCTACAGTCTGTTTACTGCAAGAGAAGTGTTCCTGATTGTAACAAAAAAAAAAAATCAATCTGAATACTCTGCAGCCCATTCCCTCTGAGCTCTTGCTCTCCATCTCTACTGGAAATTTCCCATCAACACACAGGCATGGTCCAGGATCTCCCAGATTTTAAAAATGCTTCCTTATCATAAGGAAAGTACAAATTAAAACCAAATGTGTTACCACCAAACAGCCACTGGAATGGCTAAAATCGAAAAGACAGATACTACCAAGTGTTGGTAAGGATGTACAGCAACTGGAATGCTAGCAGAAGTATAAACTGGGACAAGCAAATGTTTAGCAGTATATACTAAAGATGTAATATATATATACCCATCCCATGGCTTTGCAATTCCACTTCCAGGTATATACCCAACAGAAATACATCGTATATAGTAATGTTCATGGTAGCACTATTGTAATAGCCCCAAACTGGAAACAACTCAAGCGTCCATAAACAGTAGAATGGAGGAATAAATTACTTTATCTTCATAGTAAACAAACTACTGACACAATAGTGTAGATGAATCTCAAAAACTTAATGTTTAGCAAAAGAAGACAGGCACAAATGAATATTTACTAAATGACTCCATATATATAAAGTTCAAAAATAGGCAAATTAATCCATGGTGTTAGAAATCAGGATAATGGTTATTCTTGAGGGGAGGTTAGTAGGTAGATAGAAGGAGACATAAGCGAACTTCTGGTAACGTTCTACTTCTTGATCTGAGTGCTGGTTGTACAGATATGTTTACTTTGTGAAAATTGATCAAACCATACACTTAATTTGTGATACTTCAATTAAGAGTTCTCATAAGAGTTTTTTCTAAAAAGCATCTAGTAGAATATTTTTAATTTGTTAAAGAAGCAACAACAAAAAAGAAAACCTCTCCTTTTGATCACACCTTCCTCCCTCCTCAGTAAAACTCCTTTGTTCTCCTCTACATCAAAATCTCTCCAAATATTTGACTACACTTCTTCAATTCTTAATTCACTCTTCAATCTTCTCCAATCTAGTTTGACTCAACCACTCCATCTAACCTCTTCTTTTCAAAGTCACTAAGGAATTGCAAGTGGCCAGATCCAACTGACTCTTCTCTATCTTCATCTTACTCCATCTCCCAGCAGCACTGGACACAACTGACCATTCCCTCCTTCTCGAAACACTGCCCCTCTAATCCTTGCTTAGCTTCCAGAACACTACACCCTTGGTTTTCCTCCTACCTCAAAGCCTATTTGCTGGCTCTTCCCCCTCCCTCTGTCCTCTAAATGCTGGGCGTGCCTAGGCTATCTTGGGCCGCCTTCTCTATTCATAAAGACCCCAGTCAGGTGACTTTAAATACCACTCTTAGATTGATGATTCATATATTCTTATCTCCAGATCCCCTGTCCCCCACAGTGGTCTAAATCATCATCTCTCATCTACTACTCTTGTTTCCCTCTTTAGGCCTTTTGAATTTGCTTTTTGTTCTTTCGGCCTGGACTGTTCTCAGAATTTCACAAGCTTTGTTCCTTCTTGTCATCCAACCTTCAACTTAAGTGTCCCCTTCTAATCTTCTGGAGTCCCCCTATGGTACAAACAGCTAACAAGCTCAACCGCTAACTGAAGGTTGACAGTTCGAGTCCACCCAGAGGCACCTCAGAAGAAAAGCCAAGCCATCTACTTCTGAAAAATCAGCCACTGAAAACCCTCTGTAGCACAGTTCTACTCGGACACATCTGGGGTCACCATGAGTCAAAATCAACTTGAAAGAACTGGTTTTTCTAATCTTCTATATAACACTTAGTTCTAGCTGATATTATTTACTTGTTAACTGCCTCCCCTAACTACAATAGAAACTTCCTGAAGGCAGGGACTTTGCGTTCTACAGTATTTTTAGAGTCTGGAATGGCTTTTTGAATGAAGATCAACCTCCTAAAGGTGTTCCAGCTTCAATTCTTGCCCCTCTCCAATTCCTTCTCTGCAAGACATCATCTACTCTGTCCTACGTACACATACTTATTCAAGCTCTTCAGTGGAGTCCCCATTGCATTTTAGAATAAAAATCCAACTCCTCACATGGTTAAAAGACACCGCATGGGCTGGCCCCTGCCCACCTCTCTGATTCTCATCATGCTACTTTTCTCACCACTCACTAAGCTTCAAGCCACAGTGAACTTTCAGTTCCTCAGTCACACCAAGCTCCTTCCTCCTCCTCTCAGGGTCTCCACACCGGTTCTCCCTTCTGCCTCTACCGGTCCTTCTCATCATTCAGGTCTAATGTCAAACATCACCTCCTTAGAGGGGCCTCCCTGACCTTATCTAGAAGAGTTGCCCCAGTCATAGTCTCTCCCATTGTCCTTTTAGTTTCCTTCATGAGAACTGTCATAATCTGTAATTATGTTTGTTTGGAGTCTATCTCCCCAACAGACTATAAGCTCCAAAGGCAGGCACTTCGCCTGTCTTTACTTTTTTATCCACACCATTTAACACAGTGCCTGCTTCCTAGTACCAAAAAAACAAACCTGTTGCCATCGAGTCAACCCCAACTCATAGCAACCCTATAGGACACAGAAGAACTGCCCCATAGGGCTTCCAAGGCTGTAATCTCTACGGAAGCAGACTGCCACATCTTTCTCCCACGGACTGGCTGGTGGGTTTGAACCACAGACCTTTCGGTTAAACAGCTGACTGTTTTAACCACTGTGCCACCAGGGCACCTCCTAGATTCCTAAATAATCTGTGGAACAAACAGAGGTCAAAGGAAGTCAGCATTTTATCAATATAGCCAATGAAGTTAAGTACTAGTTGCCTCTCTTTAGGGCCAAAAGCATTTTGTCAATATTTATTGTTACATAAAATGACTATGAAAAAGAAAACATTCTTTATTAAAAAAAAAAAAAAAAAAAAAAAAAAAGGGTACCTAACTAATTGTGCAACCTT
>NW_004444074.1:6778958-6789580 GCF_000243295.1 Trichechus manatus latirostris
TAAAAAAAAAAAAAAAAAAAGGGTACCTAACTAATTGTGCAACCTTGGACAGGTTACATAAGCTTTTTGAGCCTGTTTCCCCATCTGTAAAATATCTCTCATGTTGGAGGATAATTGCAGGGATGATAAATAATGTACATAAAGTGCCTAACCTATAGTAAGCATTTGATAAACGGCATATTAAAAAAATATGTATCATTAAACTATAAGTTACAATTCTAAAATGGCAACAGCCTAGATGTTGCATAGTGACTATAGGCTAGAAAGCCCAAGCTCTCTCTCTGGTCACCCAAAGCTTAGGTTTCCTACTCTCCCAGTGCCTGGGTGGGGCAGGGGCCTTAGCACAGCTGATTATACCACCCACATAATAAAGAATCACCTGTATCTTGAGAACTCACCTGAAATTTAAAATCATCTCTCAACTTGGAAGCCTGCTTACTTTTAAAAATAAGTTCATCTGCCAAGAAACTTGAACTCCCTTGAAGCTGTTTAATGTAAAACAGAATCTCAGAGTAGCAACTAGAATCTTCCAGTAAACCTGCCTGAGGTGTCCACCCCGACTGGAGAAGATTTAAAATGCTGGTGACAACACAATGGCATAAAACAGACCAACTGTTGCATTTGTAAGTAAGCAACCTGCAGAGTAAACCACATTACCAACTGGCCTAACTTGCTGGGTGCTGGACAATGAAGCATGTTCTCTGCGATACTGAGATTATTTCCGAGACATCTACTTTAGAATAAAGAATTCAGAACATCTAAGTCACAGAAGAAACAAGTATATGGTAGGGCTTTAGAACCCAAGGCCTGAATTAGAATACAGATCCCTGCTGATGTAGTACATTTGTGTGGTACAGTGAACTACTTAATATGGCCCTTCTAGCCATAGTCTTTGTGACACCCACAAAAAGATTAGGTGGGACTATGCAAATACAGTGTTTGTGGCCCACCAAGGGGATTGGACAACCTGCTAAGAAGGCAAATAAGGTGCATGGAACCCCTGGGGGTGGGGGTGCGGGGACCATGCAAATAAGGTGTATGGAACCTTAACGATGGGATTGGTCAGTTTTGCCATCCCACTAGGCTTAAAAAAGAGAGTCAATCCAGAGGGAGAGGGCAACCTTACTACCACCAAGAAGAGGAGACAGGAGTAGAGCACATCCTTTGGACCTGCGGTCCCTGCATTGAGAACCTCCTAGATTGAGGCGACAGAGTGAGAAAGACCTGTAACACTGGAGATGGCACAAGACGGTGAGAAGTGATGGCAGAGAAATGGCAGCAGCAGAACCAGGAGACAGGAGCAAGACAGGGCTTCCTGGCTCACAGAGCAAGGCAGTTACAGTGGGTGTGCCAACCCACGGAGCAAAAGAGCTGGACACCTTTGGGCAGGAGGCTTCGTGGAGGAGTAGGGTGCCTCTGGGCACTTGTCGACAGAACTAGGCTTGCCGGCCCAGGAAGCAAGAGAGCTGAGGCTTACTGAAGGAACAGGGTGCCTCCAGACACTTACGGGTGGAGCTAAGGAGCTTTATAACACTTGCTTGAGCAGGGCAGAGGACAGGCTGAGGGGCCAAGGGCCAGAAAGAGGCCCGTCTTCAGGCACGGCTGAAAAGAGGCTGTCCTGATTGAGGAACTGTATCCTGAGTCATTCCTGATCCTGAATTGTAACCTGTTACTTTCCTAATAAACCTCATAACTGAGTATGGTCTGTAAGTTCTGTGTGGCCATTGCAACAAAATTATCAAACCCAGCAGAGGAGCAGAGAGTGCCACTGGAGGGGCAGCTGGTGTAGGAACTGGTGAAAAGGTTGGAGAGAGGAGGTATGCCTGACCTCCGCCTCACAGGAATCAGCCTTGGGCTGATGCTGCTCATGGTGATTCTCCCTCCTCATGATATTAAACAAGGTCAGACGCCCCCGCCATACCATTTCTACAACGGGCTAGACATAAACAAGGAATATTTCACAAGGCTGGGAGACAGCAGAGGAAAACATTTCCAAAGGTTTTAAATCTTAATAGACGTTTTCCATCCTCCAAGGCAGCCCTTTGGCTGTGGGTAATATATAATGCATATTTTCCACGTAAGAATTTTATTTTAGGGCTAAATTTTCAGAAGACATAACAGTAAAAAGTAAAAAATAAAAAAGCTGTTTCCAAAATATGTTTAACTTTGGCTTTTAGAATCAGTCAGACCTGACCTTAACTTCTGGTTCTAACACTGAGTGGCTGAATGAGCTTGAGTAAGTTGCATCTCTGAGCTTCAGTATAACAGGAACAAACTTACCTGGCAGGATGGACACAGAATAGGTGCTCAGTATAGAGGATCCCACCTTTGCAGTGCTTTTCAATCCTGGATAAAGAACAGAGGGCACTGCTAGACATTCAGTAAATGGGAGGCATTTGAATTATAGTGTTGGCAAAGAATACTGAATTTACCATGGACTGTCAGAAGAACAAACAAATCTGTCTTGGAAGTACAGCTAGAATGCTCCTTAAAAGCAAGGATGGTGAGACTTCATCTCATGTACTTTGGACATGTTATGAGGAGGGAGAGTCCCTGGAGAATGACATCATGCTTGGTAAAGTAGAGGGTCAGCGAAAAAGAGGAAGACCCTCAACGAGATGGACTGACACAGTGACTGTAGCAATGGGTTCAAACATGGCAATGATTGTGAGGATCATGCAGGACCAGAAAGTGTTTTGTTCTGTTGTACATAGGGTCACTATGAGTCAGAACCGACTCGATGGCACCTTACAACAATAACAATATAATAAGGCACAGGGCTAATGAGGATTAAATGATGTTTGCTTCTATCCAAACCAGCTTCGAGAGCCTCCATTCACAATGAGATGTCCCCAATTTCAAAGACACAAGGGCAAGCATCTCTTCTTTCCTTTAGTCCCCAAATTATATTTTAATACAAAGAAACAAAGTTTTAAGTAAGAGAAAGAGAACCTCTTGTTGCTGTTATTTTCAAGCAGCAGACAAGGAAAGTTATTCAAACTCAAGAGTCCTGATGTCCCTTCTCAGGTGGTCCTAGAAAATTTTATTTTTTAAGGAAAAAAGTAAAAACACTACAAAATACCTATCATGTGTCAAGTGAGGTATTACTTTCACCTCTATTGTCTTATTTAATACAATAATCCTACAAAAATCAATTAAAATGCTCATTTTGTGAATAAAGAGGCTGGGGTCTTCAGGGTGGGTAACTGGACCAGGATCACACAGCTAGTGAGTGTCAGGATGTGAGTCTAGGTTCTTTGACTAATTTGGGGTTCTATGGAAGGAGGTGAAACCCTGGTGGTATAGTGGTTAAATGCTACAGCTGCTAACCAAAAGTCAGCAGTTCAAATCTACCAGGTGCTCCCTGCAAACTCTATGAGGTAGTTCTACTCTGTCCTATAGGGTTGCTATGAGTCAGAATCGACTCAACAGCAATGGGTTTTTTGTTTTTCTGTGTTTTTTTAATGGGATTACGGAAGGAGGGGAGCCCTGGTGCTACAGTAGTTAAGAGCTACACTGCTAACCAAAACCATTGGCAGTTTGAATCCACGAGCCACTCCTTGGAAACCCTATGAGGCAGTTCTACTCTGTCCTACTGGGTCACTATGAGTCGGAATCAACTCGACAGCAACAGATGGAAGGAGGGGGCAGCTTTCACCATCCATACTCCCTTTCCTTAGCATTTATAATTCACAGGCATGAGGGCTAGGAGAGCAAGGTCAATGGTTTTACTGTGGGAGAAGACAATGGAAATCATCAGAAGAGGCCGGCAGGGAAGAAGTTTTTCATGCTAGTTCCTAACCCCTTTTAAGAACATCAAAAACGGGTATCTACCTGCCAAGCCATCCTTTCAACACTTGAGCACCTTCCAAAAGTTATCATAGATGGAAAAAACATTCCTGGGAGTTCAGAATTTGAATTTATACATCCAGTAAGTCTACATTTCCTACTTACTACAACCTCAAGGTACTAGTGTACAGACCCACAACTTTATAAAGATAAGCCTTTAATTGATATTTAAGATATGTTTCAGTTCTATGCTTGCCCATTTTTGTTCCAGCTAAGAAGGGGTTTCTGACTTAGGTGTTTCAACTATACCTAATAATCTATTAACCAGTAACCAGTTGCCATCAAGTCAACTCTAACTTATGGAGACCCCATGTGTGTCAAAGTAGAACTGTGCTCCATAGGGTTTTCAATGACTGATTTTTTGGGAAGTAGACTGCCAGGCCTTTCCTGCAAGGCACCTCTGAGTGAACTCAAACCATCAAACTTTTGGTTAGCAGCCAAGCATATTAACTGTTTACACCGCTGCAACGTTATCGACTGCACTATAAAAGGGGCAAAGTGGGCAAACCCCACCTGATCAGTAACTGCGTAGGAAGGATCAGCATGAATCAAATTCCACCTGGAAATGGAGCCAAGTTTCACCTTCTCACATTTTCATTTCTCATCACCAGCCATTTCCATGACAACAACTCTCTCTCTCTCTCTCTCTCTCTCTCTGACCCTTTAGCCCCCTGGGGCTAGGTCACAAGCTAGAAGACTCTATCCTTCTTCATTGAATGCCCGTGCAGCCTTTCCCTGTCACCAAGCCACCCAGAGCTGGGTCTATACAAATTGACTCTGTACTGCCAGACCCTGCTGGCTTCATTAATTTTCTATAACAGCTCACAAAATTCACAGAGACTATTACCTATACCTACAGTTACCCATTTATTATAACCAAAAAGGATACATGCAAAGAGACCTATCAGCAAGGTCTGGGAGAGGTCCTGGCATGAGGCTTCCATTGTCCCCAGGTACATGATGCACCCTCTCCAGTGCATGGATATTCTCACCAATCTGGAAGTCCCAAAGAGAGAGCTCCAAGGGCCAGGGTCTGCTAGTCATTGGGACCTCAATGAATATGCACGGTTCAATGAATATGCATGATTGATTGAATCATGCCCCTGCTCTTCCTGAAGTAAATTCTCTAGGTATGGGGCATCTGTAGCCCCTACTTGACTGGCTATTTTAGAAAGACAAACCAAGAATCCAAATTAAACCCGTTTCTGTTGAGTTCATTCCGACTCATAGCGACACTATAGGACAGAGTAGAACTGCCTCATAGAGTTTCCAAGGCTGTAAATCTTTACAGAAGCAGACTGCCACATCTTTCTCCCATGGAGCAACTAGTGGGTTCTAACCACTGACCTTCCAGTTAGCAGCCAAGTGCTTAAACACTGCACCATCAGAGCACCTTAATTGCTTAGGCTACTTTCAGAAACCAGATACAAAAAGCCAAATCTAGTTCTTTGTCCCAAAACCACCCAAGGACTCCAAAGACCTACTGTTGTTGGGTGCTGCCCAGTCAATTCAGACTCATAGCAACCCCTTGTGACCGAGGAGAACTGCCCAATACGGTTTTCTTGGCTGTAATCTTTATGTGAGCAGATTGCCATGTCTTTCTCCATGAAGTCACTGGGTGGGTTCAAACAGCCAACCTTTAGGTTAATAGCTGAACTAGTAAGTATTTTCACTGGGTAACTATTAAATAAGAGTCATGGTGGCACAACAGTTAAGCGCTCAGCTGCTATCTGAAAGGCTGGCAGTTCGAATCCACCAGCAGCTCTACAGGAGAAAGACCCGGCAATATGCTTCTGTAAAGATTACAGTTTAGAAAACTCTATGGGGCAGTTCTATTCTGTCACACGGGGTCACTATGAGTTGAAATCGATTTGACGGCACCTAACAACAACAATTAAACAATAATGAAAGCAAATCCTTAGTGCATGGGGCCTCTAGTTATCCTACTATTCTTTAGGTCCCTCAAATCCCAAGTTTATTTTGGCTTTCTCTCAGCCTGGACCACTGTTCCCATCCCACCTCCCTTTTGCATCATTTATTTCCTCATGGAAATCTTCCTTGACCCTGTCTGTGCTCTCATAGCATCTTGCACACCTCCCAATAGCTTTAATTCATTCATCAGATTATCTATTTAGCACTGCTCTCTGCCAGGCCCTCTTCCAGTCGCTGGGGACTCCAAGAGGAACAAAAACATGTAAGGTGGTTACATTCTGGGGACATGAGCATTCTAGCAACGCTGTATTTAATCAGTTAACGATTTCTATAATTATTTTTAAATTATTTTTCTCCCATAGTTAGGGTGTGGAGAGTGAAACATGAAACAAGAGTGAATCTATTTCATAGCTTCATTCCCAGCCCTACTGCCAGTAAATGTGTTTTGCTGAATTATTACTAATGATCAACAACAAAGCTTAAAAAAGGGGGGGGGGGACGGGGCCTGAATATCATGCTTGAAAACTCCACAATCATAATTCCAGGGTGACTGGCAAATGAGTTTTAAACATGCATAACCAAAGTACTACCTCCAAGGAAAAGGTCTAATGGTGACATGCCTATCTAAGACATACTGAAAAGAATTCTTTAGGTGTCTGCTAAAGCTACTAGAAAAACAAGAAAACAATGGTAACACGATTTACTCTCTTAAGGTTAACAGTAAATGTTAAAATTGTCCGTTATTACTGCAGTAGAAAACCAGAAAAGGAGAGCCTCAAAGACGAACACAACTGTTACTTCCACCACTTCCTTGCATCAAAAGACACAGAAGGCTTCAACACCCTCCCCGTGGTTTTGGTTTTGAGATGGTGCTGTGGTGAGAATTGCAAAGAACACAAATAAAAATGAAAACAATAAATAGAGAAGTAAAATAATACAGAAAAGAAATGTAGAAATCAAAAGACAGACCTCAACCAGATGCCATCCAGGTCTATGGGTTATTTAAATCCTTTGAACCTTAATTTCCTAAAAACAATAGAAACTGCTACATTGAAATGATAATTGAAACAGTAAAGTCTACTAACAATGCTGAAAACAGAGAATAAACGGACTTGCGGCTTCATTACCACAGGATCCTTCTTCCATCAAAACTGATGACAAAACTCATACAGAATGTGCTTTGCCTGTTGCTATTATCACACCTTCAAGCAAAGCACACGCACAGCCCAAGCAAGGTAGAAGGAGGAGCTGCGTGACTGGGAGGAAGGAGAAACGGGCTGAGAGGATATTAAAAAATTGTCAGAACAGGAGCAGTCTGGGAGCATAAAGCGTTAAGATGACAATATGAATAAGGGGAAAAGGAGAGAGATTTCACTTCCCACTAGTAATAAATGGGCTCTTTCCTGAAGTGGTAACTGTTGTAAACAACTGAAAAACATACATAATAATCACAAGTTATAAATGTTCTTGGAAACTCCCTGGTTCCAACTCGTCGATGACAACTCTGCAGAGGGACTTCAGCATCTGCTATGAAGTTCAGGGAGAAGTAATTCTAACCAATAGAGTTTTGCCAAAATATCACCCCCGACCAATTAAATGGCTGCTGCTTAATGTGTAGTTTAGGAGAGATGACAGATTGAGCACTGCAACAGAGAAACCTACACATTTAATTTCAACCCAGGCGTTTTGCCCCAAAGGGCGAGTCAATCCGGAAAAAAAGCAGTCCGGGATTAAAGGCTACTAACAATGCTGAAAACAGAGACTAATCGGACCTGCAGCTTAATTACTACAGGATCCTTCCTCCATCAAAACTGATGACAAAGCTCATAAAGAATAAAGTGACTCTGATCCCCCTAGTGCTCTCATGCAGGAAACAGGACTCACAAGATAAGCTTTTCTGGACCTTATGACTGAAGAAGCTTCTTTCATAAGATACTATCACAGTGACGAATGAGTGTTTGTCGTTAGGCGCCGACAAGTCGGTTCCAACTCATAGCGACCCTGTGTACAACAGAATGAAACACTGTCCCATCCTGCACCATCTGCACACTGGCTGCTATGTTTGACCCCATTGCTGTAGCCACTGTGTCAGTCATCTCATTGAGGGTCTTCCTCTCTTTCGCTGACCCTCTACTTTGGGGACTAAGGTGGCCTGACCCAAGCCATGGTATTTTCTATCACCTCATATGTACGTGAAAGCTGGACAAGGGATAATGAATACTAATGGGTAACCACAATAAATACGTTCACTAAGCCGGAGACTATGTGAGAGGATGTCTGGCACTCCTGTGCCCTGGGAAAAGGCAGGGTTTCAGGACAGGAATTCTGCAAGGACCAGAATGACGCAGTTTACCTTTCCAAAGTGGACTGCACAAAAGGGACTGTAGCCAAACGTACTGAAGTATGGAATGAACAAGGACTCTAGGTTCTGTGTTATTTAAACTCTTTGAACCTTAACTTCCTTAAAACAATAGAACCTCCTACATTGAAATGGTAATTGAAAGGAATAAATTAAATAATACATGTCAAGCATTTACCCCAGAGCCTAGCACATAATGGGCACCCAATAAAAGTCCTTTTGTTAAAAAGACAATTTCTCCGCTCTATCCCCTGCCTTTTTTTTTTTTTCCTTTAGACATGCTAATATCTTCAATCTAGTTTTGGAACCCATCTTCCAAGAGCTAAATGACTCCAGGGCCCTGACTTCAGGTCTTCATTTTATAATAATCCCTCCAGAGATTTCCATCCAGGTGGTCAGAAGTTTATCCCCCTTGCAGCCTCAGGCTGTAACATTTCTTCCCAATTCTACCCCATTGCTAATGAGTGTGTCACTTTTTCCTCAACCGAGCCAGTTTAGAATTTCTCGTTTTGTTCCTCAACCCCTCTTTTCTGCAAAATTCAGAGACTCAGACGTATACACCTCTGGCTCCCACCTGGTGCACCATAACTGCTTGCATTGCACTGAAGTCAGGAGGGATTTTGTGATAAATTCAGGAAGAATTCGGACTAACCACCTCCTTCCTCCCACAGACTTTTTGGCTTGGTTTGATGTTTGATCTCAATCTGAAAATTATGCTGACTTTCTGAAATGTTTTCTGCTCCTGCCAGGATGTGATATGCTCAGTATCTATCCCAAGAAGAAGTGAGTGGGGATTTCTAATCTGTCAAGTGCCGCAAAGAAAACCTTTGTATCTCACCATATCCTTCCTCTCTTTGCAATGAACTCTGGTGCTTGACCTGTCTTCAGGTGTGTTACTCTTTGCCTATATCCCACAGCAAAATACAAACTGGCTCATATTCACCACCTGTGCACATACCTATGCTGCTATCAGGATGTAACGCTGTTCTCACTAGTTACTTTCACACACAAAGTCACTGGGGCCATCAACCTTTACATGTGCTGCTACTTTACCCATCTGCTCCTGGAATTGCAATGTGGAAGGGTAAGGGTCTTCTCTGCAATGTGGCAAGGATAAAGAACACACACAAAACATTAGCCAGACCTTTCCCTGCCCCATTTTTATCAGTTTATGGTTTGAGATCATCAGAATGGAGCTGTTCTGAATTAACTCAAAGGCTTGTAATAATCTACAAAGATTCCAAGATGACTCCCTGCTGGTGGTTATCCTATAGCCAATCCAGTCCCCTAATGAATGGAATAGAACAAGATTTCCCAGTGGAAAGCAGTGAGAACGGAAGGGAAATCAGAGAGGAATAAGGGTTCTTGAGACTGTTTACCAGCTGAGTGACTCCAAGCAAATTATTTATATAAGCTGGTCTCCCTGAACAGGTGAAACAATTCAGCAGCTAAGCGTTAGATCCAGCCTCCCATACTCAAGGAAATTTTCAATTCAAGAACTAAAAATGTATCCAAAGGCCCTGTCTTAGTTATCTGGTGCTGCTATAGCAGAAATACCACAAGTGAATGGCTTTAATAAACAGAAGTTTATTCTCTCACAGTTTAGAAGGCAAGGAGTCCGAATTCAGGGTGCCAGTTCTAGGAGAAGGCTTTCTCTGTGTTGGCTCTGGAGGAAGGTCCTTGTCATTAGTCTTCCCCTGGACCAGGAGCTTCTCAGCCCAGGAACCCCAAGTCCAAATGATGCACTCCACTCCCAGCCCTGCTTTCTTGGTGGCACGAGGTTCCCCTGACTCTCTGCTCACTTCTCTCTTTTATATCTCAAAAGAGATTGACTCAAGATACAACCTAATCTTGTAGACTGATTCCTGCCTCATTAACATCACAAAGGTAGGATTATACAACACATAGGAAAATCACATCAGATGACAAAATGGTGGACAATCATACAATATAGGGAATCATGGCCCAGCCAGACTGACATGAACTTTTGGGGGACACAATTCAATCCATAACAGGTCCCATGGTAATTTATAAACTACCATGCACAGGAAGCCCTTGAAAGGTGTGCTAGAAATCCTGCATCCCAACAAAAGGAACCTGTGATATAAAACGCTGGTGACTTATAGGCTAAAATTTCCTATTGTTACTAAAAATAAGTCCTGATGGCTAAAACCGATAAGCGCTAACCGAAAGATGGGTAGTTCAAACCCACCAGCCGCTCCATGGGAGAAAGACCTGGCAATCTGCTCCCATAAAGATTACAGCCTAGAAAACCCTATGGAGCAGTTCTACTCTGTCACATGGGGTCGCTATGAGTCGAAATTGACTCAATAGCACCTAACAACAACAACATTAAAAATAAATAGCCAAAAAACTCCCAACAAAAAAAAGTCCTGGCCCAGATGGGTTCAGTGGAGAATTCTATAAAACATTCACAGAAGAGCTTGTACCAGTACGACTCAAGCTATTTCAGAGCATAGAA
>NW_004444074.1:6789680-6840010 GCF_000243295.1 Trichechus manatus latirostris
GTGGGGTTGTTAACCAATGTCATAAAATAATATGTGTACTACTGTTTGATGAGAAACTATTTGTTCTGTAAGCCGTCACCTGAAGTACAATAAAAATAAATAAAGACATAAATAGCCAAGCATAGATTGAATCCCACATCCACCAAAACAGACTGGCAGTCAATTCAGTGGTTTCATTTTATAGACCATATGGATGCAATATGGTGTAAACTCGGAAAAATTATGAACCAGGAAGAATGACCTGATCCCTTGAAGAAAGTCGTACGTATGTATATAAAGACAAGAGCAGTAAAGGACTAGTTGCGTTAACTAATTTCTTTTCAAACCAGAAGGGTTGATTTTGTCAATCAAGCTCAAACACTGGAAGTCTTGACTTTTAACTGTACCAAGTTTCAAAATACAGGCACACAAGTTACAGTACAGACAAGTACATCCTGTTTGCACTTGACTTCCTGTTGTGGGCTGCTGGATCTCTTTACACTGCGGCTCCCTGGCCCAAAAGTGTTAAGACCCTGGACAAATAGGTAATCTTTCCTATCTGCCCCGTCAACTGGTTCACTGATCAGTGACAAAACACATTATTCTATGAGTAAGTAAGATTCTCTCCTGACAGTCACCGAAGGAAAAAAAAAAAAAAACCATGAGTCTCTAAGACATTTTCTGGATTTCCCATGTTTCATACTAACATCTGACCTAGAGTAAGCAATAAAAACTTAACACAAATAGTGCCAAGATAAGAAAATTAAGACTGAAGCAAAACTTGGAATATGAGGGCTGGGAAAAAGAGCAAGAAGAATTGGAAATGTTTTTATAATTAAGTGCTGGCCCCTTTTCAAATACAAAGGGAACAGATTTCTGTTAGCCAGTCCCCACTGTACAGATTCCCAGAGGGAATCATCTTGAAGGATCTAACGGTGAAAAGGGCCCCTTCTGGTGAACACTGCCTGGAACCCAATCTGCTACCAATCTGAAACAGACTACTTTTCAGTACTGAAAAGCCTTCAGTTTTAGAGACCCAAAGCCTCCACTTAGGCAAACTACCCACTGCTTTCAAAGAGATGGTGGTGCCCAAGCCACACTGAGTGTTAGGAATGAACACAGGCACCATATACCCCAGTTTTTACGGACAAGTCATTTGGCCTCTCTGCGTGTATTTTCTCATCTGGAAAATACCCTAATCTCTAATGTTTCTTCCAGCTGTAGAAAAATTCTAGGACTCAACATTAACGGTTAGCAGAAGTATCTGTGGCTTCCAGCATTATTCCTTTGGTCTAAGATGCCTCTAACATCCCACATCCTACAGTGTGAATATATTATATGCCTTGATCTACCTCCTAAGTACTCAAGGATTTTTTTCCCTTCCCCTTGAAGCACGGTTCAGAAAGCTTCCCACTTGTAAACGATATACTAAACAAACTTTAAAGACTGTTTCGTACACATGGTCTTTTTATTAAGATCTTAATGTAATCACCACTGGGATCCCACAATGGTCATATGATTCATGGAGAAAACAGAGCCACAAAAGGATGGAGAAACTGACCAGCAGCATGTGGCACTCCCACTCAGTGACTGTTAATGGGGAAAGAATGAGGCAAAATCTGGATAAGAAAAGGGAGTGGTGAAGACAAGCTCAGTGAGTCAGTGCATGGGAAAACACAGCAAGTTTATAAGAAAAAGAAATGGGAAAGGAAGAAGAAAAGCAAAGCAAGGTGAAAAAACTAAACCAAAGAGCAGAAGCTTAAATCTAAAATTGTGTTCATTCATCCATTCATTCCACAGACATCAAATGCCTACTATGTAAAGGGAACTGAGCTAGATGCTAGAGGATACAAAAGGTCAACCAGACAGAACGCTCAATGAGGTGATGGTCTACTAGGAGCGATAACGGCACGTACACAAACAACTGAAATATATGGCAGCAGAAAAGTATATTATGCCAAAAAAGAGACATAAAAAAAGAATCGCCTGCTCTGAGACTCAGAAGAGGAAGAGACTACTCCCAGTGAGGGATTAGATGAGGGAGGCTTCCTAGGAAAAACTAGGCATTCCAAGCCTCAAGCACAACAGAAACAAGGGCACCCAATTAGGAAATCAAGAACATATAGATACATTAAGTAACTGGGTTTGATTGAGATGTAGGCAGCCATGAGGGAGGGATGGTATTAATAACAACAGCTAGCAATCTGGAGAGTCAGTGCTGGGCCATGGCTAAATTCGAAAGCTAGACTGAAGCCAGACTGGGTATTCTGAAATCTCAGAGTATGAATTTAAATCCAGTGGAGACACAAGCTAGGAGATGGAGGAAACCCATAAACTTAACCCATAAAAATAAGATAGTAAAATCAACACAATATCAAATTGCACAGATATGTAAAATCCCTCCAAAGAGACAGAATGCTTCCCAAACCAAAAGCAAGGAGAGAGATAAAAAAGCTTTGTCAGTGGTATATTTAATCAAAGAACACACCATGGTGTGGTCAACCAAGAAACTTAGGAAAAATCTAGAAAAAATGGGGTGGGAGGGGGGAACTTTGACACCCTAACTGCCCAAGGCAGAGAAATACTCAAGCTAGGTGACACTTGCAAACCCTGGTGGCCAAGTGGTTAAGAGTTTGGCTGCTAACGAAAAGGTCAGCAGCTGGAATCCACCAGGAAACTCTATGGGGCAGTTCTACTCTGTCCTACAGGGTCACTATGAGTCGGAATCGACTCGACAGCAATGGGTTTGGTTTTTTGGTTTAGATGACACCTGGTATTCTCTGCAGTGGGACAAGGTTATTTCATGAAGCTTAAATGGGAATAGCATAGGGTAGTAGTTAGGGATATATGCTCTTAGAGTCAGAGGGACTGGGTTCAAATCTCAGCTCAGCCTCTTATTAGCTAAATAGCCTTGGGCAGATTACCTCACCTTATGGTCTCAGAGCCTTGGTTTCCTCATTTATAAACTGAGGATAATTGTGCCTACATTGTAGGGGGAACACTGGGAGAATTAAAAATGCTCTACTGTATACAAAGCACTTAGTACAATACGTGGCATATAGTAAGCAATCAATAATCTTAGCTTTTATTGTAATTGTATTCTCCCACCACAAACCATTCTATCTTATTATTCCATGCTCCCCAGGTAAATTTTATGTTATGAAATTTGATTTCCCAGATCTCTTGATATTGAAAAACAATATCCTAACAAAATTTAGAGTTCTGTTAAATAGGAAAGGAATTCTTCACTCTAAAATAATAAAGTGGCATTCTGTTCTGAGCACAGTAACTCAAGTCTGAATACAATCCTGTCTACAAAAGACTGATTATTTCCAGGTACTCAACAAAACATGTTTTGAGACCAAAGAACCAGACCTAGGAACACAGTGAACAAAAAACCCTGATGGGTATTCCTGAGAAGCTAGATGGCATCCCCCAGGCCAGCCCTACCTAATGCCACCTTCAATCTACAACAATTCATTTGCATAATATTTTTCCATACTTCTCCTCCACCCTCCACCTCTCCCATGTCCTTCAATCATGCACTTTGGTGAAGCACTTTATCTCCCTCTCTAACCTTCTAGAGGTCAAAGTCCCCATCTTATCTATTTTGCATTCTTTTCTCCATATCTCAATATACCTTGCATCAAACAGAAAGAGCCACAATAAACATTTACTGTAAGAATGAATTTCAAACACAACTTTTCTTAACAACAAACTCCACTGCAATCTACCATCCCTGTACCCTGAGGCCCCCTTCTGATTTATTGAACTCTTATTCTATGCTTCTCTTCTCCCCTCCCCTCCTCCCCACTCTAGCTACCAAGTATTACAGAAAAGTCAGAAGACTTTATTACTGGGTTCCCAAAAGACTCATACACCTGGGGCCAAGCACTTATCCCTAGCTGATATCCCCATAACAACTTTCCAAAGAGCAATGTTGTGCAGGGTTTAGCGGCAAGAGGCCCGGAGTAAGACAGAACTCAGTCTTCCTCCTGTGTGGCCTCACTCAAGGTGCTTAACTTCCCTAACTTTCATTTTTCTCAGCTGTAAAATGGAGTACCTAAATGAGGTAACTGGAACAAACCCTTAACACAGAGCGTAAGTGTTCAAAAAATGGGAACTATTACTGTTTTCTACTTTGTCTACGTAATATTCCTGCCCCATCCCTTCTTGGTCAGATAACTAGAAACATCCTTACCTACTTTACTAAAATAATTCAACCTGGGTTCTGTGTGTCTATTTTGAAAGACAGTTATGGTACAGTGGAAAGCGTCCGGCAGGTGCCATATACAAGATAAGTGACCGTGCACTAATCATTTCATCTGTGCCTCAGATTTCTCAATTGCAAATGGATATTTTAATGTGTTCCTTACAGAATCACTGTAAATCAAATGAAAAAAGGTAAGAAAGCATTAAGCACAGGGTAGATGAAGTGGGGGACAGTAAGTGAGGTGTAAGGCTTTCAAATAAAGCAGATCTGGTTTCAAATCCCAGTTTTACCACTTAACTAGCTGTGTGAGCTTGGGCAAGTTAAGTTCTTCAGGCCTGGTTTCTTCATCTATAAAACGAGGAAATAACTTGACAGAGTTCTTCAGAGGTTTAAAACAGTTAATGTGCAAAGTACTTAACACACTGATTTCCCACTTTTCTCTTTTTCTCTATCTCAAAAATGCTAAAACACAACAGTAAAAAGAAATTTCAAAGGGTAAGACAAAAATACAGAACAAGTTAGTTCTAATCTTTCCTTCCCATACCCCAAAAGAGGGTCTTATGCACCCCTAGGATTCAGAAATCCGCTTTGGAGATCAGTATACACTATTTGGCCAATGGTTTAAAGACAAAGATGAATAGAATAATCTTAGTATAGCACCTAGCAGTGACTGGCATACAGCATGTATTCAGTAATTATTGGTCCAATATAGTTTTTAAAATCCTACCTTCACACATGGAAATGTGGAAATTATCGAACAATATCATTAATATCACACACAAGTAAAATTTTGCTGAAGATCATTCGAAAGCGGCTGCAGCAATACATTGACAGGGGAACTGCCAGAAATTCAGGCCAGATTCAGAAGAGGACGTGGAACAAGGGTTATCATTGCTGATGTCAGGTGGATCCTGGCTGAAAGCAGAGAATACCAGAAAGATGTTTACCTGTGTTTTATTGACTATGCAAAGGCATTCAACTCTGTGGAACAAATTATGGATAACATTTCGAAGAATGGGAATTCCAGAACACTTAACCGTGCTCATGAGGAACCTGTACTTAGACCAACAGGCAGTCATTCAAACAGAACAGGGGATACTGCATGGTTTAAAGTCAGGAAAGTTGTGCATCAGGTTGTATCCGTTCACCATACTTATTCAATCTGAATGCTGAGCAAATAATCCGAGAAGATAGACAATGAAGAACGCGGCGTCAAGACTGGAGGAAGACTAACAAGCTGCAAAATGTAGATGACACAACCTTGCTGGCTGAAAGTGAAGAGGACTTGAAGCACTTACTGATGCAGATCAAAGACCACAGCCTTCAGTATGGATTACACCTCAACATAAAGAAAACAAAAATCCTCACAACTGGACCAATAAGTAACATCATGATAAACGGAGAAAAGATTGAAGTTGTCAAGGATTTCATTTTACTTGGATCCACAATCAACACCCATGGAAGCAGCAGTCAAGAAATCAAATGACGCATGCATTGGACAAATCTGCTGCAAAAGATCCCTTTAAAGTGTTAAAAAGCAAACATGTCACTTTATGGACTAAGGCATGCCTGACCCAAACCATGGTGTTTTCACTCGCCTCATATGCAAGTGAAAGCTGGACAATGAATAGGGAAGATCAAAGAAGAATTGATGCCTTTGAATTATAGTGTTGGTGAAGAATACTGAATATACCATGGACTGACAGAAGAACCAACAAATCTGTCTTGGAAGAAGTACAGCCAGAATGCTCCTTAGAAGCAAGGATGGCAAGACATCACATACTTTGGACATGTTTATCAGGAGGGATCAGTCCCTGGAGAAGGACATCATGCTTGGTAGAGGGTCAGCAAAAAAGAGAAAGACCTAAATTAGATGAACTGACACACTGGCTGCAACAAGGGGCTCAAACACAATTGTGAGGATGGTGCAGGATCAGGCAGTGTTTCATTTGTTGTACATAGGGTTGCTATGAGTTGGAACTGACTCGATAGCACCTAACAACAACAACCTTCACAAGCATGGTTCTCTGTGAAAGCTTGTACAAAGCAAGCTATCTGCTCCATCTCCCTTTCTCTTCAATTCCCGACTTCCCTAAGAGAGTAGCTGGTACTCTGCCTACACTTTCCCAACATACACTCCCTTCATTAACTCTTTCCATTTCACTCTACTGAACGCCTTTTCTCCAACGTCACCAATGATCTTCTCATGGCTAAATGCATGGCTTTTTTTCTAAGTCCTCAACCTTCATGACCTCCCTACAGCCCTGAACACTGATGACCTATCCATGTTCCTTCTGGAATCTCTCTTACAAGCTCCTCTTTCCCCACTGGCTCCCACTGAAAGGGCAGTAGCTTGGCTCTCCTTTGACTTTAAGTACCAGTATTTCTCTCTGTCCTTCTCTGGCTCCTCCTTTTGCCCCTAATTATCCCCTAAGGTTATTTCCTTCCCATTCTTCTTTTCCTTCTCTAGTGAATTATAGTGGTTCTACTTTTTAGATATGCCATGCATCTGTCCCGTTCCCACCCTACCCTATCTGCCATTCTCTCTCTCCTGCCCTGGGAGGGATGGTTGGTGTCAGAATTGGTAAAAAGGTTGACAAGACATAGCACATCTGACCTCTGCCTCACAGGAGTCAGCCTAGGGCTGTTAATGCTGATAATGATTCTCCTTCCCCCTTGTGAAGTTAGAGGAGGAGGTCAGACGCCTCAGCTGTGCCATTTTTTCAGAAACCTCTTTAAAAATTAATCTTAGCACATTACTCTCCTACTTTAAAAACTCAATGGTTTCCCACCATGCTTTTGGACAAAGTGTAGACTGCCTATGTGGTCCACACAGGCCCCATGTGATGTGGTCCCTGTCTACCTCATGCTCACTCCCCCTCATTCACCACACTCTAGCCCATTTTGGTGGCCTCTTTTCATTTCCTCAAAAATAATAAAGTATTTATTGCTCCAGGACCTGTACACTTATGGTTCCTTTCCTACCTGGAACATTCTCCCCAGCTCTTTTCAGAACTAGTTGCTTATCAATCAGACTTCGGCTTACCTTTTCTATAACATGGTAATCTGCCACATACTGGGGGCTCAATAAGTATTTGGTAAATAAATGGATTTCATAGTCTTCAGGCAGGTAACACCCAAATCTAAGTATCTGGAATCAATATCACTCTTTAGTTTTAGTATCTCATATCCAAGTGCCTGCTAGGTGTCTGTACCTCAAATTTAGCATACCAAGTACACTCAAAGTCAAACCCCTCATCTTTTCCCCAAACCAGTTCCTCCAATTATTTGAAATTATAGGATCTGCATAATCCACACTTTCTGCTTCAGAACTCTGAATTCCTCATTCATTTGCTCCACCTGTCCAAAATTCCAATCACCCTTTGAAACTGAATTCAAATATCACTTTATCCATTCATGCATTCAATCAGCCACTTATTCATCAAATACTCACTGAGTGTCTTTTATGAGGAAGGCACTATGATAGGCACTGGGAAGCAGACTTTTTTTTTTTTGTCTATTATAAATAGACAAAAAAATCATAAAAATATTTAATTATAAACTAAAAAAATGCTATGAAGGAAAACTGCTGGAAACTATGAGAAAAATAAGTGGGGCATCAAGAAACACTGCTCTGATGATATGCTGATTGAATGAGACATAACTTGTTAGGCTGAGAAGAGCATGCCAGCGGAGGGTTCAACTAAGTCTGGAAGCAGGGAGGAGGAGACCAACAGGCCCATCTTAAGACACCTACCATTCTGCCTTATATATTACACCTATTTGGATCTGTCTTATTCCTTTTGCATACCCCTATTGTCACTTTACTGATAGTTACCTGACAGAAAGGACACAGTGTGACTTTTATGTGCCAGCACCCCCTAGGAGACACTGATTGACAGGTCTAGTACTGAGGAGTCTAAGCTTGTAAAAACACTCCACAGATGACACTGATATACAGCCAAGATTGTAAATCATATGCCCAAACTACCCATTAAATAAACATGTATTGATTATTCTCTCATTAAAAATCTCTAAAGTCAGTGTGGTAAATTGTGTCCAAAAATGCCTTCAATAATCTCAACCATCCTGCAGGCCCTTTTGCAATGTGACCTTGACACTCTGCCCATCAAGAGGTGGAGTCCATTTCCCCTCCCCTTGAATCTGGGTTGGACTTGTTTTGACCAAAGAGTGGGCAAAAATAATGACGTATGACTTCTAGGATCAGGCTTTAAGAGACCATGCAGCTTCCAGTAGGGCCCTCTTGGAAGCCAGCCACCATGTAAAGAAGCCCAATCTAGATTAGTGAATGAGGAGAGACCAAGAAAGAGACAAACCTTATGGAGGAGAATAAAGATGTCCCAGCCAACAGCTATCACCAACGCCTCAGACATGTGAGTGAAGCCATCTTGGATCCTCCAGCCCAGTCAGCGTCCTGTGGAGCAGAGCAATGTGTCCCCTTCCCTGAGTTCCTAATCCACAGAATTATGAGCAATAAAATGGTTGTCATTTTAAGTCACTAAAAGTTTTTAGGGTGGCTTGTTACATTGTAATAGATAACTGAAACAGTCAGAAATACAACACTTTCTTTAGAAGTCATTCAAATGTTTCCCAAATTTGATGATCAGGAAATTTTTCCTTTTATTCAATTAAAATTGCTCCTCCTTCAACTTAAGCCCATTTCCTCTTAATTCTTTCAAGTACCTGAAGAACAATCCCCCTGGCAAAAACTATTTTTGCACTTGAAGATGTAATCAAGCCATTCTTTAGCTTTTCCTTCTCTAGACTAAAATCTTTTTTTAACTTTTCATGATAAACCAAAAAAAAAAAGAAATTTTTCATGACAGAACCTATTTTTTCAACCTTTTAATCATCTGTAGTTATCATCTCTTAAGCATGAAGGGACCAAAACTGGATGTAACATGCCTGTCTGTATCTAACAGAGATTATTTCTTAGTCCTTATGATTTGTTGTTCTACAATTTCGACATTTTTGCACCCCAGAAGTTGTGAAGTGCTCTACAAACTTAATTTTATCACTTGCTAGAATTACTATGCAAACTTTTCTGCTCTTAACACTCAGCTTACTCTATTTTCTGCTGAGTCCCTTCACTCATCATCGACCTGGTTTTATACCCCACCAGCACAGTTAGGTGTTAACAAATTCTAGACATTTCATGTGTGATAGAAAACCTTAAGATGTTGGAGTGGGTGCACTGTTAATTTCAGTTAAAGTCTCTAACTACGCTCAAGGCCTTTCCATAGGTCAAGAGGCTCTGGGTTCTCATTCTACCTAGATGATAAAGTGGCCTTGTAAAAGGCAGTATCTTTAGCATTTACCTACAAGCAAAGGCCCCTTTTCTGTAAAACCACAGGGCATATTTAACTACAAAGAGACAAGCTAGTTGTTTAATGTAGTGGAAGCACAGGTTTTCTTTTCTGAGTCTTAACCTGAATGTATGCTTCAATGTCACAACTACCTTTATAACCACTGGTAAAATAAGGATAATAAAGCCTACCCAACACACTATCAAGTAAAATGATACAAGAGAAATAATTTTGTAAAGTACTATAAAAACGTTAGGTGTTATTTTGGAACTAGGCTTCAGCAAGCCCTTTAAATCTGCAAATTAACTTCCACTGGTTTCAGGTGAAAACATGCCATCTAACAAGAGAACTTAAGGATTTTCTGATATTGCAAAGAGTAAGAAAGACAACTGACCCTGGGGACCAATTTCAGCCACTATCTCTGATAGTACCAGATACTAGGTTAGGAACCAGGTTCAGTCAAGGCACTCAAAAGTCTAGTGAAAGAGACAGACAGTGCTACAGGAAGCCCAAGGAAGGAAGAACTAACTCTTTCCTTCCCAGGAAAAGTTTCACATGTGAATTAAGTCTCCTGGGGGATGAGAACCTTGCTAGTCAGATAAGGGGAAAAACTAAAAACCAAGCCCATTGCCATCAAGTCGATTCCGTCTCATAGCAACCCTATAGGACAGAGTAGAACTGTCCCATAGGATCTCTGAGGAGCAGCTGGTGGACCTGAACTGCCAACCTTTTGGTTTGCAGTCTTAGCTCTTAACCACTGCACCACCAGGGGTCCTAGGAAAAGGCAGAGAGTTCTAAAAGGACATGGGGAAGATAAGACATTCAGTGAGGTTGGAGTTGATAGAAAGGGGTGGAGGAAAGGAGAAGGAGATAAGACTGGTTAGGTAGGATAGGGTCAAGTTATGAAGGACTACAAATCAAGCGAAGTAGGAAACGGAACCAATGGGACTCTGAAAGCCAGAGAATGAAAAGATTAGATTTGGCCTTTAGGAAGATAACTTTGGAGAAGACAGGAGCAGAGAAAGACCTGTGGCGTGTGGTAAAAGTCCAGCAAGATTTGATAAGTGTCTGAACCAGAAGTCACAAACTCAAATTCCCAGAGGCAAGGCAGGTAAAATGTGTGAAGTTTTAGATGTGTAAGATCTGGGAGAATGGAGATATCTGTTGTTGTTTTTGTTAGGTGCAATACCATGTGACAGAGCAGAACTGTCCTATAGGGTTTTCTTGACTGTAATCTTTACAGTAGCAGATCACCAAGTTTAGGCTCTGCTTAAAAGTAATCAAACGCAAAATTTTAAACCACTGAGCTGGTTAAACAAAATGTCCAATTTTTGGTCCCTGGTAAATTAAGGCAATGACAGTGGAGGATGAAGAAAAATCACACACCAAACATGACTCTAACATAATCAACAGGGTTTAGCAACCATGGATTTAGCCTATTTAGAGGATATGAAGCATAAAAAGAATAAACACGAAGACTTGGCGGATATAATTAATACGGTTAAAACATACAGCAATACAAGCAGATAGCAGATACTGAGAAGGGAAGACAAGGAGTTCAGATATGTACAATGTTGAATTTAAGATGCTTTTTGAATACCCTGGTAGTTTTGTCAAGTTGGAAATAAGGATCTGAAGTTTGGGAGAGACACTTAGGCTAGCAAAACATCCTAAGGGTAGCCAACTTTATGGACATATTTGAGATCATTAGAGGAAAGGGCTGGGGCAAGAGTAAAAAGATATCTAAGGGAAAGCCTTGGAACATCTTAATACCTATGGGATAGCCAAAAGAATAATAAACTCAGACAAGAGCTTCAAAGCCAAATGAAAAAGGTTGATGAGGGAAGAGAGAATAAAAAAACGCTAGGCAAAATGGAGGCTGAAACTGGGGCACTGAATTTGGTAATTAGAAGTTCACTGGTTATCATCAGGAAAGTATGAGCAGAGCAAGGGGGACAGATGCCAAAATAACAAAGGGTTGATGAGAGGATCAGAGTTGGGAAAGTACAGTATTGTCTTCCTCCAATATTGCATGAGACCACTATTATTAAAACTCATGAAAAGGTTTACACACAGAAAGAAACAATCTTTGATGGTTACAAGGGAGGGGAGGGGTAGAGAGGGGAAATCACTAACTAGATAGCAGACAAGTGTTAACTTTGTTGAAGAGAAAGACAACACAATATGGGGAAGTCAGCACAACTTGACCAGGGCAAAGGAAGACACTTAGAGGAACACAAGAAACGGGGAAAAAAAAAAAAAAGGCAAGCACAGTAAATACTACAGCATATACAACAACCGTAAAAAACAAATAATAACTTACAAACAGATACTTACGCAGAATAGGGCAAAGAGGGTGTATAGGAGTATACCCACTTAATATACAGGTTAGGCTCACTTACATACATAGTTTGGAAACCCTGGTGGTGTAGTGGTTAAGAGCTATGGCTGCTAATCAAAAGGTCACAGTTTGAATCCAGCAGGTGCTCCTCGGAAACCTTATGGGGCAGTTCTACTCTGCCCTGTAGGGTCGCTATGAATCAGAATCGACTCGACAGCAATGGGTTTGGTTTTTTTTGGTGGATATTTTTACAAATATATTTGTATGTACAGCATGTATATTGATGCATATAATAAGAGCACAAAAGGCGCACAGTTACAGAAGCTTCCTAGACACATCCAAACACCTTGAGGGACCAAGCTACTGGGAAGAGCGCTAGGGACCATAGTCTCAGGGGACATCTAGGTCAATTGGCATAACATAGCTCAGAAAGAAAATGTTCTACATCCTACTTTGGTGAGTAGTGTCTGGGATCTTAAAAGCTTGCAAGTGGCCATCTAAGATACATCTAATGGACCCATCCCATCCGGAGCAAAGGAGAATGAAGAAAACCAAAGATACCAGAAAAATATTAGTTCCAAAGGGCTAATGGACCACATGAACCACAGCCTCCACCTGCCTAAACCCAGAAGAACTACATGGTGCCCAGCTACCACCACTGACTGCTCTGACAGGGATCACAATAGAGGGTCACGGACAGAGTGGGAGAAAAATGTAGAACAAAATTCAAATTCACAAGAAAGACCAGACTTACTGGTCTGACAGAGTGGAGGAACCTCTGAGGCTATGCTCCCCCCGCCAAAAACCTTTCTAACTCGAAACTGAAGTCACTCCTGAAGCTCACCTTTCAGCCAGAGATTAGACAGGCCCATAAAACATACAATAACACACATGAGGAATGTGCTTCTGAGATTAATCAAGTGTATAAGACCAAATGGTAACACCTGCCCAAAAGCAAAGACTAGAAGGCAGGAAGGGACAGGAAAACTGGACGAATGGAAACACAGAACCTGGGGTGAAAAGGGGAAGAGTGCTGACACATCACGAGGATTGCAACCAATGTCACGAAACAATTTGTGTATCAATTTTTCAATGAGAAACTAATTTGCTCTGTAAACTTTCACCTAAAGCACAACTGGGGGAAAAAAAAATTGCCAGGGCAGAATGCCTTCAGTTCCTGCCGCGGAGGTCGTTGGAGCCATGTTTAGATGAGATCATCTCAGGAACCAACAGCAGCGGCTTTCAGGCAGAGTGAATGGTGCCGCCTGGGGATGTATCTTTGGTAAGCAAGATTGCAACAGAGCAGGCAGTTTACCCAGCACAGTGCTGACTCACGCTAAGCAAAACTATTTCCCAAACAGCTCAGCCTGAGCCAACCGCAATCAACCGCAACCAGGAAAACAAGAGGCGCCCCCACTGATTTCTCTAAAATTGAGTGCTGATTACTAGGGTCGGGTAAACCTCATTCCCCTACTACTAGTTACTTGGCGGCCTCTGGAAGCCCTTACCTGGAAAGCGCCAGCAGCCAGTTTCTGAAATTTCATCTGAGAACAGCACTGAGCTCAGGACAGCAAGATTACTGAAGGTAGCAGGGTCACCACTTGGAAGACTTCCCCAGGAGACTGATAAAGAAGTCACTTTGCATTTACAAATGAGAACATCTGGGCCAATGGACTTGGGAACTTGCACATTCATTGGTAGCTGGTCAAATCATTAGGGTGAATTTTTGTCAGCTCTAACTGGGCTCACTTTTCTTCTGACCTCCTTATTTCCTTAGACAACCCAAGTTCTCTCATTAAGGCAGAAGTACTGGAGTATTTTTTTCTTTTTTCAATCAGCTGCCACATTCTCTATGCTATAGCTAAATTACCCACCATTGCACCTACTGGATGTATAAGGAATATAAGGGAGGCTGTGAAAACTGCAGTAACACTTGCTCTTTTTAAAAAAAAGAAAACTACATTTATGTTGATCCTCATTTATTGACCAGCTTGTTAAAAAATCTATTCTAGAATGATTGTTCAACAGCTATTAATTATTATTGAATTTGTCCTGACAGGCTAGAATTGGCACTGGTGCTATACAAAGAAAACAAAATATCAAGCCTTTTGTTTTCTGTGTTTTCATTTGAAAGGAACGAAACTAAAGTTCATATCAGATCCTACCATCTCCTGCTCAAAATATGTAATGGTTCCCGGCGGTCATAAGCTATTCCTTAGCATGGGCCATTTGAGGCTGCCACACATAGCCAGGTCCGTCCTTCAAGGTAGTTCGCAACTGCCATGACCTCCGGATGTACCTGCCAACCAGGCTAGTCATTCAATAAACCCTAACCCTAAGTGCATTAAAATGTAC
This sequence comes from Trichechus manatus latirostris, assembly GCF_000243295.1. NCBI lineage: Eukaryota > Metazoa > Chordata > Mammalia > Sirenia > Trichechidae > Trichechus > Trichechus manatus. The sequence continues at coordinate 6,803,896 of NW_004444074.1, forward strand.
ATGCAGTTAGTCAGAATTTGACTTTAAAAACTATGCTACTTAAACCTATTCCTTTGCAAAGGGCTAATTCTTCTAAAGAATTATTTACCCAACTCACTTAATTCTCCTAGATTACATTATTCCAGTAGGATAGTCACACTGAGCTTTTGTGAGGTTTTTTAAACTGTTCCCGCTTTTCTTTTCTTTCAGTGTTTTCCTTTTTAGGAAATGGCTGTTTAAAGAAGTCTCCCTACAGTATATGTGTTAAATTAGTCCTTTTCACATGATAAAAGCATCTTTACAGTAGCTGACAATCATTATCTCATGGACCACACTTAAAAAAAAATATTTCTGTAGTTGATGATAAGTGACAAACATTCTAATATGGAACAACTCTAAAAGTACAGTACAGACAAATATGGAACCTCTTCAGGAAAAAAAAGTATTGTTAGAAAAGCTTCTGGCCCACTCTACATTAAAAACAAACAAACAAACCCGTTGTAACCAAGTCAATTCCCACTAACAGTGACCCTATAGGACAGAGTAGAACTAACCCGTAGGGTTTCCAAGGAGCAGCTGGTGGATTCCAACTGCCAACCTTCTGGTTAGCAGCCGAGCTCTTAACCACTTTGCCACCAGGGATCCACTCTATATTAGTAAACTTTAAATAAAGAAAAAATCCAGATATTACAATACCCGGAAGTAAATGCAAATTATATGAAGAGCAATGTGAGAGTTAGAAGCATTAAATTCCGTAATTCTGCTAAGGTAGACACCAGTTAGTGGGTAAGGAGCGGTATCGCAGCTTATCATTTCCCTGTTGGGGATTCTGATACAGTTCCCATGAGTTTCCCCAAAATAGAACCATACACAAAACTTCTTTTAGACTGGAAAGGCTGGGGATTCACACATTTAGAGCTTATAAAAGATGATAAATTTCAACTGATGGCTTCAGACACTTGAGATTGTATGAAAATTATGAGCATATGAGACTATTAAGAAAAAAGAAAAACTGTGGCTTTGTGAATAAGTTCTTTCAATACATTATTTAAAAATTCAGAGAGATAATTTACTACCCAAAAGCTAGTTATAGGTTTAATTTTCCATGGATAGTATGTATGTACACACATACATATATAGGCAGTCCCTGGATTATGAACATCTGACTTACAGACAACTCATACTTGCCCTTTAATGTTATGTAAATCTGCCCTCACTTTAAAACACTGAACCAACCCCTACTCACAACAAATTCATCACAGTCACCTTCACTTGCTGCACGTGCAGCTTTTAAATCATTGAAAAGGCTTCTAGCCTTTTCTTGCACTAAAGTAAGGCTATATAAGAACTGTATGCACCTGTTCCATCTTACCTACAAATTCAACTTAAAAACACAGGAACAGATCTCATTCATAATCAGGGGACTGCCTGTACATGTATGTGTGTGTGTGTGTATGTATAAATTATTTAGGTAGCCCTGGTGGTGCAAAGGTTAAGCATTCGGCTATGCCAAAAGGTTGTTGGTTCAAACCCACCCAGCAGCTGCTCCACGGGAAAAAGACCTGGCAACCTGCTCCTGTAAAGATTACAGCCTAGAAAACCTTATGGGGCAGTTCTACTCTGTCACATGGGGTTGCTATGAGTCCCAAAATTGACTGAAAGGCATCTAACAACAACAATACATAATTTGCACACACCCACATCCATAGTTTTACTTGGACGGAAATATGCAATGCCATTTACAACTCCATTTTTTTCTGCAACAGAACTAACACTGTAAACAATAAGCAGGTGGCAAAAGAGAAATAAAAATATTCATTTCTCAGGATTCTGTAGCCTTTCTTCTAAATCCATACAAAATGACCAAATACATACAGAAAGATCTAGGAGGATATACAGTGGGGGAGGGGGAGAGACAAAGAGGTATTTTTAGCTTTATCAGTATTTGAAGTATTTTTTACAACAAGCATGGATTTAAATACTACTTGGTAATTTGAATTTTGGTTAAAGTTTTAAATTTCTTATCGTTTATAAACTAATCTTTTCCCCTTCATACTCTTTCTTCCCAATACCTCCCTTTTATCCACGTCCTCAATCTCTACATCCAAAATGACACTGTACATTTCTCCTTTTTAACAAAATTAAGCTTATTTATGTCCACATCCTTTTTCTGACTGAGAAGACACTGACTTGATAAACCTAAACCCAAACTTCCAAGAACTGGTGGCTGTCTCACTTTGTTGATAATTAGGGACATTCCCCCATTCTAATCTTTGGTGTTCAGGTATCTTACAATCTTTTGCTTTTCTTTTTTTTTTTTTTTTTAACTAGAGTATTTACACTTATAAAAAAAGAAAAAGATGAGTGCCAGCCAAACATCTATCATCTAATAAATCACAGAAATTAAGCATGAAAAATGAAGTAAATTTTAGGATACTCAAGAATCAGCTCTACAGTACTTATTTAAAATGATCATTTCCCATCCCAATCCTTCAGACATTCTGAATTAGGAAAAGTGGAAGGAGGCCCCAGAATTTGAATTTTTAACAAGCATCCCCCCCTCAAGTGATTCTGATGTAGATGGGCCTTGATCATCTTTTGAGAGAAAGGTCATAGCTACGTTCCCTAAGCTCCATTCAGAGAAAAACGAAGAGTTTTTTTTAAAGGCCACCAAGCTAAAAGTAGTCACACTGAGCAGGTCCGAGACATTAGTTCCCTCACCACAAGAACCACAAAGAATACAACAATTGAACTGTATTTATTTTGTTGGTTGGACCATTATTTTCTTCAAGGCTCCAGAGACAATTATCCTAACTACCGTTAAGGATTTCAACTGTCACCCACAGTCTTGTTATACTGAGACATTTTCACACCTGGAATGCAGTACAAGGAGCTTAATAGAATTTTTACAGCTGTGAAAATTAAAGTTCACTTGTCTCAACACAACAGTCAAATAAAACAAAGGAGACAACCTCCCCTAAAGACACAGGCTGAGAATAGAGGCTTTTGACTTACTGATGAGGCAGTTTTGCCCAGAAATTCAAACCATGGGATGCTATATAGCTCAAATGTCTTGAGAGTACCCAAATGACAACTTATCACCACAGCATCAGCCAACAAAGGCTAAGTGTAACATTTGGAGGCACAAACCTGCTGTATAAAATGGCCTCTCCTGGGAGACAAAGGCTGTCGCCATGGCGGGGATCATTCCATCTTGAGGCCAGAAGGACCAGGCAATCCCTTTAATCTTTAACAAGCCACTTTCATGTTCAGATACAGGAACTGGCACTGCATGAGGTTCAACTCGCTTCACAGCACTTTGCTGCAAAACAAGCCGAGTTGCGTGAGGGCACATGAACCGAGTCTGTCCCCACTGGTATAGCTACCGGAATCTGTTCTATAATGTAACTGTGGGCACTTTATTATCCACTATGGTATAATACTTTATATTTCAGAAAGGTATCCAATACCAAGAGCCCAGCAACTGCCTACCTTGGGCACAATTAAATACTAGGTTCCTAAATTTTCATAACTGAAAAAGTAGCAAGTATGCAGGAAAAGGAAGAATCCAAAGCTGACAGGACACAGTCTGAGAACCTGATGATAGGACTGGGAGGAAGGAAGCCACTGACGTGATCAAATTGCTATCTTGGGTAGCTCATTTCAGAAACCTCACAACAGAAATCTTAGAACCGTTTGATGGGTGTAATTTTCTATACAAACTATTTCTTAGTTTTTCCCTGAGCTGCTAATACAGAAAGGCAGGGAAAGGGCCTTGTCATCAAACTCCATCACCTGAAAAACTCTGATAGCTTCATAATAAAGTGACTAGCAACCTCACGTTCTATTACTCACCTTGCCCTAATAACTGCCCTCTCAGAACAAAGATTCTGTAATTCAGCTTTGACGATTTCCTGAATTCATAATTCTCTTTACCGTATACCTCTGGATTCTTCTCCCCAAATACACACACATATACATAGATTCACACATTCTCTCTCCCTCACACACAAAACCCTGCCTCTAAGAAATTAAACTTCCTAAATTTTCACCCTGGTTTCCACTAAAAATGCCAGAAGATTAAGTTACCTTTGTTCTAGTCTCCAAGTCTACAGGGCCTTTGTCGACATTTGTTTCATCTTGAGGGGTGATTTCTAGCCAAGTAGATAAGATTACTTGTTCACCTACAGTTAATCTTCAAACTGGTTTCTGTAGGTTATGAAAATAACAGGGTAAGACTACACAGCTTGAATGTCCCATCAAGGTAATTAAAGTAATGGAAGAGGGAGAGAAGACAGGAGAGATTTCAAAATAAAAACTGAACTGTGCATTTCAGTAGCACTTAAGAAAACACTCCATCTGACTAAGGAGCTGATGAGTACACAAATACCCAAAGGACTGTACATTCTCTAAAGATTACTGTGCTCACAGTTCTTGCTTCCTACAAGGTTCTGTGAGAGATCACATCATAAATTTGACTTGCATTATTTATAATGAAGTGGATAGAAACATTGTAACATCTGGAATTCTACTGATTTACTTGTAAATAAAGCTACAACCTTATTTCCACCCAAACCTGTGTAACAAGGAACAAAAAATACTTTCTTCAGGTCTCTCAAAGGTATCTCTTACCCCTTTTATAACAGAACATACAAGGGTTAAAGAAAGGAACCCAAAGCTCTGCCTCAGGCATTAAGTGCTTTAAAAAAAAAAAAAAATGAGAAAATGCCCATAACACATTATCCACTGAAAAAAAGCACTGCAGAACAGCAGGTGAAAAAAATATATATACATTACATACATACACACAGAAAGGGACATATATATCTTAGAACACAGATATAGTCATGCGTCACTTAACGTCCACAATATATTCTGTGAAACAGGACATTAAGTAATTTGGACATTGTGTGAACACCATATTATATACAGGCAGTCCTTGGATTACAAACAAGTTACATTCCTAAATCTGTCTTTAAGTAGAATTGGTATGTAAGTAGGAACAGTTAGGTACCGTTCGCATGTAAGGTCAGTTAGTCAAATGTTTGTCTTAGTATATAGTATACTTTTCTGTGCATAGAAAACATTAAAGAAACACTTCCAGATAACTAAAACATCTTTAACATAATGTTTTGATGCCCTTCGCAAAGTAGCACCCGTTTGTTATTAAGAACCATTGTATGTACCTCAAATTTTAATATAATAGGCTTTATGGGGGTTGGGACCATGGACCACAGATGTATATGCAGTCTGATGGTGCCCTAATGGACGTTATGCAGCGCATGACTATATAGTAAAAAGTCTAGAACCATTTACCAGTAATTAATTCTGGGAGGGATAGGGGTTTTCCTTCTGCTTTGTATGTACACTGTTGTACTGTTTTTAGTATTTTAAAATGAGCATGGTTTAAACTCATTAATATTCTCAGAAATAAAGTAACTGAGACCACTTGGCAAATAAAGTGAAATAGAACTATTTGAACAAATTTTTAGAGCTATTCTGAACCAAAACAGTTTTGGCATATTTAACATTATATTCACAGATGCAAATTTCTAAAGATTTAACAAGAAATTCAGTTTTGAAAGAGGGCTGCTTGTTCATTCATTCATTCACCATCATTGGCAGTGCTAGGCTAGATTCTGCTGGGTGAATGGAAGTTAAGTCTTGCTTCTTGCCCTCAAGGAAACCACGGCAGTAGGTTTAAAAAGCAAGTCAGCAAAGCACTGCAACACAGTCCTGAGGCAGAGTCACACAGGAGAGCTAAAAACACAATTAAAAATCTTTTTTTCTTTGCTAAAGTCAAAGCAGTTTTATTAATCTGGTGAACTTAAAAACCAAAAATGCTACCTATTAAAACAGCTAAAATTAAAACGAAACAGTGAGAATACCAAAGACTAGTGAGGATGTGGAGAAAATTTGTATATACTGCTGATAGGAATGTAAAATGGTACTGCCAGTCTGGGAAATAGTTTGGCAGTTTCTTAAAAAAACCAAACATACACTTACTGTAAGACCCAGCAACTGCATTCCTAGGCATTTATCCCAGAGAAATTAACATTTATGTGCACACAAAAACCTGTAGGGAAATATTCCTAACAGCTTTATCTGTAATAGCTCAAAACTAGAAACAACTAAAAGGTCCTTCAATAGGTGAATGGTTAAACTGTGGTACATCCATATCATGCAATACCAGTCAGTGATAAAAAGGAATGAACTATTAACACACACAACTTGAATGGATCTCAAGGGCATTATGCTAAATGAAAAACGCTAATCTCAAAAGGTCACATACTATTGTGACTCCATTTATATAACATTTTCATAATGACAAAATATAGAGCTAGAAAATTGACCAGTGGTTGCCAGGGGTGAAGATGGTGTGACTATCAAGGGGTATGAGGGAGATGTTTGCGGTGATAGAATAGTTCTTGATTTAGATTGTGGCAGTGGTTATACAAATCTCCATGTGATGAAACAACAGAAATATACATACATAAGGCACCAATGTCAACTTCCTGGTTTTGATACTGTTGTAGTTGAATAAGAAATAAAAACTGGGGATAATGGGATAACTTGGGAACTCTCTATACTATTTTTGTAACTTCCTGTGAATATGAAATTATAAAATAGAAAGTTAAATATATATATACATATATATACACATATATATATACATATATATATATACACATATATATATACTATATATATATATACACATATATATATGCAATTATTCAGTCAACTGTCCAGCCACTATGGGGAACTAAGGAAGGTGAAAAGATTATAAAATAAAGCACATTTCATACTATATTGTAGTCCCTACCATGCAGGATGGGGGGACATTCTTTAAGCATGGATTATTTGCTGGCCCAGTCACTTGAAATACATTGCAGGCATTGCTTGTATCCTGTCCCTCCCAGTACTTTTATCTGAGGTCCTCCAGAGCAGGGCTTCTAACTGGTTCATTTCTGTTCAACCCCCTGCTAAGAATTTGACCGTCTACCCCCCGATATACTGAATCAGAAGATCCCCACGTGATTCTTATGGATCCCCACGTGAACCCTGGTGGTGCAGTGGCTAAGAGTTCAGCTGCTCACCCAAAAGGTGAGCAGTTTGAATCCACAATCGCTCCTTGGAAACCCTATGGGGCAGTTCTACTCTGCCCTATAGGGTCACTATGAGCCAGAATCAACTCAACAGCAACAAGTTTGGGGTTTTGTTTTTTTTTTTTTGTTTTATTGACGAACAGGAAGATGCTCCCCCTGACCCCCAAAAAGTGAATAATTAAAAAAACACCAATGAATTCTTCTCTAACCCAGTGCTTTAGCTGTTCGGCTAAATGGGCTATTACGGGTGACTGGCTTATATATAGGTTCGCTATGAGTCGGAATCAACTTGACAGCAGCAGGTTTTTTCTTTTGCCTTATATATCAAATATAGTTACAATTTAGAATTAAGAATAAACTATAAAACAATCCTTCAGTGCTAACAGAACTAAAACTATGTACTATAATAAGTACTGCTAATATCATTTTTTAATCACATTCCACACAGGAGGCCCATGTATAAAAGGATCATTTTAAGTTCACATCATATGAAATGTAACCCACATCTAAAGACCCACTCTGAAGAGTAATCGTAATAGATGAGCTGATAAGAGCGTGAGGCAGCTGTAGAGCAGTTGAGAGCTCAGCCTTTACAGCCAGAACTACCAGTTATCAGTTGCTGTCAAATCGACAGCAACTCATGGCAACCCCATGTGTGTCAGAGCAGAACTGTGCTCCATAGAATTTTCTATGGCTGATTTTTTCAGAAGTAGATTGCCAGGGCTTTCTTCCCAGGCATCTCTGTGTGGAGCTGAACCACAGCCGAGCCTGTAAACCATTTGCACCACTCAAGAATTCCACAGCCAGACTACTTGGGTTCAAGACCTGTGTGGCCTTAGATCCATTCTTTATCTTCTCTATGCCAGTGTTTTTGGATCCACAGACCATAGATAATAATAGTACTTACAACCCTTAGGGTTGTTGTGAGGATTAAATGAATACAGTAATGTCCCTGGCATACGGTAAGCACACTATAACTGTAGGTTATTTCTATACAGGTAAAATATGGCACAAAGAGAAATATCACATAGTTAAAGAAATGTCAGCCTTTTGATCAAACTTACACAAATTTTTCACATACATTTAGACAAAAATATGCCTTCCCCTAGTTCCAGCCAAAGAATGCATACAATTTCATTCAGAAAAAAGCATCATTCGACACAATAAAATAATAAAATAAATCCCGCTGAGCATGCCTACTGCTTCCCATGCTCCTGTGGCCGAACATACGATTTCAGTAGGAAAGGAGAGGGACTGTTTTGTAAAGACAGTTTTATAACATCCTTCCATCAAAGGAAATGTTCAAAGTGAAAATCCACCAACACTTCACAGAGCAGGCAGAGACTTTCAAAAACATCTGTACCTTCACTCATGTTCTCCACCCCCCTTTCCTAATCAAGGTTATAATAACCAAAACCCTCAGTCAGCTGCCACACAGCCTGACAGCATGCTATCATAGTCACTAACTCAGAAAGGAAGGCCCTAGGGGGTCAACAACAGTCCCATTATTCTTCCCCCGCTTAGTTAAAAGGATGGAGTTTGTTCTAGACATGCTTAACAACGCTTGACTTGAATAACCTAGACACATGGAATATCTTCAGTTTCTAGGTTTCCCAACTATGCAGGGAAAAATCAAAGACATTTCTGAATCAGAAACATAAATTGTTTCCAAAGTGTTAAGCAATGCTTGTCCAAAGGCCCCAAGATAGCTAGAAATTTAGACAGCTGTGCTAGGAGCCACAGAAGCTGCATTTTCTGACTAGTATTGCTTCAGAACAATCGAAACCTTCTCCAGTGCAAAGTCCAGACACAGGCAGCAGTGTTCCCTGCAAACATCCAAACAGTTTCATTATTGTTTAACTACCAAAATAACAGCTCCAATAATCTATCAAGTTTGACATTTCATCCAACTAAGCAATTAACCCAGGACATAAGGCATGCATGGAGAGACTTCCCCCTCTGCTCCAAATCAACACCCATTCTGACATTATAGCCACACAAACACAAACTAATAATGCTTCCTCCCCGCCTACTTATGAAAGCAAACAAACTGAAGTACTTCAAAGAAACTGTAAACCCCCAATTTTATTCTGTCTCCCACCATTAAGTCTCTTTATTACCTGTGAGTAGAGTTACAAGCCAAGAAGTTGGAAACTCCTTTCTAGTGATAGTGTCAAAAAAAGGTGACTATACCAGGGACAAGGGCCAGAAGGCAGAAGGGGACAGGGAAGCTGGTGATAGGGAACCCAAGGTTGAGTAAGGATAGTGTTGATGTGTTGCGAGGTTGTTAACCATTGTCATAGGGCAACATGTGTACTAACTGTTAAATGATAAACTATTTTGTTCTGTAAGCCTTCATCTAAAGGGAGAATAGCAGCACAACTGGAAGAGTGTAGTCGATGTCACTGAACTGTGCATGTAGAAATTTTTGAAATGGTGTATCTTTGGCTATGTATCTTTTCACCAAAAAAAAAAAGGTTGAGTAGGGAGAGGGTTGACATGTTGTGGGGTTGTTAACCAATGTCATAAAACAATATGTGTACTACTGTTTCATGAGAAACTATTTGTTCTGTAAGCCTTCACCTGAAGTACAATAAAAAAAAAAAAAAAAGGTGACTATATCACCCACTACAGGCACCAAATGCAAATTCTATCAATTTACTTTTTTTTTTAAATTGTGCTTTAAATGAAAGTTTACAGTTCAAGTTAGTTTCTCATACAAAAATTTATACACACACTGCTGTGTGGCCCTAGCTGCTCTCCCCATTCTTTAACAGCACACTCCTCCTTTCCACCCCGAATTTCCTGTGTCCTATCAATTTACTCTCAAAAACATGAAAGATAAGTGTCCCTCACCTGGAGCCCTGGTGTCACAGTGCTTAAGAGCTCGGATGCTAACCAAAAGGTCAGCAGTTTGAATCCACCAGCCACTCCTTGGAAACTCTATGGGCAGTTCTACTTTGTCCTAGAGGGTCGCTATGAGTCGGAATCAACACGATGGCAACAGGTTTGGTTTTCTGGTTGGTCCCTCACCTAACCCCCAAGTACTGAAACTGTGGTTCTGACCAAGCAATCCACTAAGCCATGGGACTTCTCTCCCAAAGCAGGAATGGGAGTTCTCAGTTGGTTGCCTCAGTTGCAGGTGTCATAACGAAGACAATAATCAAGGGCTTGATTCTGAGTTCCAAAGATGTCCCCAGAACCACTTTGAATTGGCACTGTTCTAAGTGGTTCTGTGGACAGCTTAGGAACTCGAGACTCATGTCAAGATAAACACAGACAATCACTGTATACACTTAGAAATTTTTACAGCACTTTGACATTGCTGTGATATCCAAGTGCATAATTTTTCTGGTAATTCATTTCTCTTATTCTTTAGAAAAATATTGGTTGGCAACAGATTGGAGGAAAAAAAGCCAGTCCTTCACTACAGATAATTTGAAAAGCACTATTAAAGTGCCAACTGAGTCATTAATTGTTCTGAAGGATCAAGGGCACCCTTTCCCTCACTATTCTGTAGCTTTTTATTTGAAGGCAATTACAGAAACTAAAAGGTCCCTAGGTGGTGTAAACAGTTAAGCACTCAACCACAAGCAGAAAGGCTGGTGATTTGAACCCACCCAGAGTAACCTCTGAAGACAGCCCTGGCAATCTGCTTCCAAAAGGTCACAGCCCTGAAAACCCTACAGAGCAGTTCTACTCTGGACACACGGGGTCACCACGAGTTGGAACTGACTTGATGGCAACTAACAACAACAATAACTAATTAAAGGTTGGCAGTTGGAAACCACCCAGTAGCACCTCAGAATAAAAGGCCTGACAATATAGTTCCATAAAGATTATAGCCATTGAAAACCCTATGAAGCACAGTTCTACTCTAACGCATGGCGTTGCCATGAGATGGAATTGACTCAATGGCAAAAGGTTAGAGAAACCGAAAAGATGACATCATGGTGTAATCTCATGAAATGAGTATGAATTAGGAGGCAGCTAACCTCTCACTTCATGAGCCCTGGTGGCACAGTGGTTAAGCGCTTGGCTGTTAACTAAAAGGTCGGCAGTTCGCTCCGTGGGATAAAGACGTGGCAGTCTGCTTCCTTAAAGATTTACAGCCTTGTAAACCCTATGGGGCAGTTCTACTCTGTCCTATAGGGTCGCTATGAGTCAGAACTGACTCGATGGCAACAGGTTTTTTGGTTTTACACTTCACTTCCGGTCTGCACAAAACAACTAATTAGCTGGAGACTCTGAGTGAGTCTGAATCTGCTCTGCACTTTAAATTCCTCCTCTGCAAAATTAAGGCAATCAATTAACACCAGCCTTTCTCAACTAAGTGTGGGCTACAGATAAACTACCTCAGAACCCCAGCCCACACTCTCAAACATTTTGGGAGATCTGGGGTAGGAACCAGAAATCTGCATAATGCACACTAAAATACAGGAACAATTGCAGTAATGTATAACCTTCTTAATGATGCTTTTATAAATTAAAAAAAGCCAATTTTCATGTGATCCCTGATAAAGAAGTTATTCTAAGTAAAAAATATCTTAAAATCGGCATATTAAAACTTAGAGTACATTTTAATACACTTTTATAATATTTATAATATATAATAGCAAATTTCAACTGTTTCCCATTTTAAAAAGTGATGCTTGGTTGGGAGCATCAAGTGTAAATTAAAATATGCATAAACATTTAACTGCATACTTTGGTATCACAGCAAAAACTGCTTTCTTAACATGATATTCAGAACTCCTGTATTTTGTAGCAATTCCTCCCAAACAAAACTAGTGGCTTATTTTTATGCTTGTGTTTTGTTTCTAAAAAAGATGAGAGATGAGACAGGGATAAAGATTTCAGACTGCTATTTGGCAGCAAATTAACAGCATGTGTGGATACTCTGTATGTCAAATAAAAACCAAATTAGATATCACTGTTAACATATTTTCATCTGTAATATTGGTTTTGGTAGTACAAGAGACATGTTCATGTCCCATATAAAAATTTTGATCAAAATAGTGCAATTTATGGAGTCCCCGGGTAGTGTAAAAGGTTAGGTCACAGCCTTGAAAACCCTGTGGAGCAGTTCTACTCTGCACACATAGGGTCGCCATCAGTCGGAATCAACTTAACGGCAATTAACAACAACTGCAATTTAGGAATCTGATGAAGATTCATCTGGAGGTGAAGCTACAGACCTCTCATTTTTATGTCCCCCATTAATGGGTTGACTCAGTCACTATTCCTGCCAATCTTCAACTGCATCAGTGGTCCAGAGAGGTGGGCAACACAGAACTAGATCATTGGGAATGGAGGAGGTGATCCAGTCACCTGGGGTGCTTACTTAGTCCAACCATACAGCCAAGCTAGTAGAAAATGTGGAGTGGCATTTGTCAAGCTCTCTGGGGATATTCTGACACCTTCTCCCTACCCCCTCAGTAGCAAACACTGGCTAAGGTATACTTCACCTCTGACATGGAATGACTATGCACTCTTACGTCCGTATATGATAAAATGAACAAGAATGATACCTGAATCTAGTCATGACCAAAAGGTAGAAATGCTGTTGTTGTTAGGTGCTGTGGAGTCTGTTCCAAATGTGAGAGAACCTGATGGGACTAAGAATGTTCCACTGTGGACTGGGGAAGTCCTTGTCCTAGCAGCTATCCCTCCCCCCCTCCTCAAGCACAAAATGCCTTGAGCTTCACGCTCTTTTAAGATCTATCTATATGGGATCAGGAGCCCTGGTGGCGCAGTGATGAAGAGCTTAACTGTTATCCAAAAGGCTGACAAGTTTGAATCCACCAGCTGCTCCTCAGAAACCCTATTGGGGCAGTTCTACTCTGTCCTATAGAGTCTCTATGAGTCGAAATGAACTCAATGCTGACGAGTTAGGTTTTTTTTAAATACGGGATCAAACTGACAACAGCAACTCCAAAGACTAGATAGGAGTCTTAGGGGGCAGTGAGTTTATGTTAATGGAGAGGAACAACTCGGAAAAGGAGAGTGAGAACGGTTGCACAACTCGGAAGAATGTAATCAATGTCACTGAATAGTACATGTAAAAACTGTTGAATTGGTGTATGTTTTGCTGTGGATATTCTCAACAAAATAAAATAGATTATTTAAAAAATTGTTAAACAATGGCGGCTAATCTGCAAGAACAATTCCTGCCTCTTCTGAGAAGCATCCTTGATCAAAATCAAAACTAGCTGAACAGCTTTCAGCTGACCCCCTCCTGCTAAAGCCTCGTCTCCCAAATCAGAACGTTCTTTTTGCCCAGCATTTTTGAATAAAGGCTTATACTCTGATTAATGTACTTCCACACAAACCGTGTAAAGTAATAATTTAGCATGGTTAAGAAGGGATGTAATCCAACCTAACTGCAATTGGCCCTGCATCCACCAATTCAAGACCTAGGAAAAGGGTATAAGTCAACAAGTGGACGAGGCTTGGTTATTTCTCAAGCAGACATCTTAATCATTATAAAAGTAAAAACAAAAAACACTGGAAGATTCACAGAAAATGCTGGTGAAACAACACGCTTTCCTAGTTTAGGATACAATATATTGATTCATATGTCACTAAATCTGTAAACACGTGATCAGTACTAAGCCTGGAAAGGTTACAAAGAGAGATTTTCCAAAGCAAATGAAAACAGTAAAGAAGAAGAGGGTGGGGTGGGAGAGGAGGATGCTCCATTTACTTAACAAAAGCTGTTTTTTTCCCTTTCAAGTCTTTTACTTAATCCAGCAATTGCATATAAACAATGGTGCTGATTGCTAACGAATTACAGTTAACTACTCAGAGGCTGGCAGAGCCTCCACTTGGCTAACTTCCTGTAAATTGCAGGATGACTAGACAGCATTTCTTTAAAGACAAGACACTTAAAATGTTTCAACAATTCAGACCAACTCCAAATAGTTCAGATGGAGGTGGGCTGCTTCTACTCCTAGGATTGGCATGGTGGAAAGAAACAGCTGTCCCAGGGAGCCCTGATCACTCCAGGACCTAGAGATAATGAAACCACATCTTTATATGCAATTCTTGAAAAAGCAAGTGAGTATTAAACTAGGGGGTGTAGGTTTTAACCTATAACATTGGAGACGGACAGCTTTAAAAAGTCTAACACACTAACTCAACAAAATCAAAAAAGCTCAAATTCAGCACATGGAAGATAGCCACTGAAAAAGGCTGCTGAGATAGCAAAAAGGTTTTGCCGTATCTTTTTATGAGAGGACAATGGAGAAATTACCAGACCAAGGTCACTTTACATTTAAAAAAAAAAAAAAGGTTAGCATTCTTAATAGAGATAAAAACCTGTGTAGGTCAGTCACCACTCCATGAAAGCAGCAGCCTAGTGAGAATCTCTCCAGAAATCCTGTAGGGAATTAAGTGCGGATTAGAGTAATTAAATGTAAAGTCTCCTTGAGAGCAACTCCTGCTCCTGAAGACTAAAGCAATTTCTGTGAAACATGTGATAGAAAAACTGTGAAGAGGATTTACCAGGCATCATAGCCTTTCTACTTTCACATCAGGTCTGCAAACGCTATGATCTAAAAAGAACAGAGCAGCTATTTGGTGAGGGAATTAAATAATACAGCTTATCAGAGAAAACCACTCCGTTCTCTAGTCTTTGCAAAAGTTCACATGTTCGGGTAACTGTAATATACTTAGGAGTTTCCAAAAATTATACACATTTCCTCAAAAGAGATGTAAGAAAAAAATATAATCACAGGGTAAAGGCCAAACATAGTCTCTTCTGAATGCTTAAATGGCCAATTACGTGCCTTAATACCTTAATTCTACAGAGAGCAAGAGACCATTACAGGAATAAGACATTTAAAAAAATGTACCCTGGGGCCTAAGTCCATTCAACTGACAGTAAAACCACCCCTCGAAAAAGCAGTTTTACGCAACATGTAGTATTTTAATTTCCCAGCTGCCAAGAGAAATATATTAAGAGCAGAAGTTAAACTAATTATGTCAGCAGTGCAGTGAACAAAACTTGAATTGTATTACACACCAGTTAGACATTTGCCGAACAATAGAAAGGCCCTTAAGGGTTGAAACTTCTCTGGAATATAAATGATTCCCAATCAGTATGACAGAAATTAGTCCTCTTCGGCAATAAACATATTCATGGCTTAGATGTAAGAATTCATCATACACCATAATTCAATTAAAAAAAAATGTATAAGAAACTGACCTCTAAAATGACTTTAAATCACTCTGTGATTTACATATGCTGTGTCATTAATAGGCGCTTTAAGCCAGTATGGTACTAATCAGCGCTTTAACATCCTGCCACAAAGGATCCTATTCACTTAGCTGGGAGACAGGTGTTAGCAACCAGCAACCTCTTTTAGCCTCGATTCCAGGGGCCTGGGCTGTGATTATTGTTGCATGATTGGCAAGTCCAAAGGAAGGGCAGCTTGAAAGAGGGAAAAGGAGGAGGGAGAGAAATAAAGGAGATCAAAAGGGAGGAAACCAGGGAGAAAGGAAAATGAAGAAAGAAATGGATGTCAGGTGCTAGGAGCCTCAAAACCTCCTAGCCTAATCTGAGCTCCTGGGCTACCATCCAAATACATACAGCAGACTTTGGATGATGTCATTAATTTCTGCAGAAACAAACTCTGGAACATGCCAACACCCCACTCATTCTAAAAAAAATTTAAAGCGTTGCTAATTGTCCTACTGGATTCATTCTTCTTACCCATATTCACTAGCTCTTAGTATTATTCTTCACTCTTTCATACATTTTCTAAAACAGGTGGTTGAGTAGGTACTCCTGGAAAGATACACAAAAGGCTGGATTTAGAAAGACATCTCAAGTGTACAGAATAAAAATGCTATGACAAAGGGGAAGAAGAGAACATTTATTGAGTTGCCTACATGTCTGAAGAATGTATTTTCTCCCTTTTAATCCACACAACAATCCTACCAGATATTATTCTAATCTTGCAATTGAAGAAAATGAGACATAAGAGGTTAAGTACCTTACCTAAGGTAGCACAGCCAGGAAGTGGAGGGGTGGGGATTTAAAACCAGGCTGGTCTATTTCCTATACTGTTAGGCTTTTCCCAAGCTTAATTCCCTAACTAGCATATCTAGTGCCCAATTGTGTTTTAACTAGGACTTGTGACTAAATTTTATTGTTTATTAAGCACCCCATTATTGTCAATAAGAGCCTCCAAAAAATAAAAAAACCACCACACCCATTGCCATTGAGTCGACTGTGACTCATAAGGGCCTCAGCTATGTAGAAATGAAACATCTTTGCTTGTTTTTAAATACTGCATGAAGAGAATTCCCAGGCTTTTCTCCCACCTAACACTGATCATAACTAGATTCGACTACCTATTCAGACCTTCAGCTGTTTCCACATTATCACTCAAGACACAAAGGAAGCTACTCTCACCGAAAACCCTCCCTCATGACTCCTGACAGGTAATACAGCAGATGCCTCTCTGTAAAGTAATTTGCATAGAAGTTACAAAAGCTCTTTGTTAACCCTCCTGACTAGGAAATGGGCTATTCTAGCAAATCAAACATCCTGGATAAAGTGATGCTGTTAGAGGGACTACCAATTTATAAAGACTTTCAATACAACGGAAGATTGTTTCCCAAACCTGGCTGCGTATCAGAATCATTTGGGAGGACAGATGCCAGAGAGGTTTTTAAAATGTAGGTTCCCAGTCATCACTTGTCCATTCAATCAACATCTCCAGGAGGTGGGGCTGGGAAATCCGTATTTTTAAAGAATGCCTCCATGACTCAGTTGCAAACTACCTCAAGGAGTGGCTGGCTTTTGGGAACTCCTTGCAATAAAATAT
Source organism: Trichechus manatus latirostris (assembly GCF_000243295.1). Lineage (NCBI taxonomy): Eukaryota > Metazoa > Chordata > Mammalia > Sirenia > Trichechidae > Trichechus > Trichechus manatus. The sequence goes on from NW_004444074.1 coordinate 6,820,820, forward strand.
GCTAAAAAAGACTAAAGCTGCACTGAATACAATGTGACCTTCCTTTGATGATTCAGAAGGCTTTTCAGGATCTCCCGACACCGACGGGTCATCAATCATTACCAGTCACTGTACTGGTAACTGGAAAACTTTGTATTGGTAGAAAGCTGGAAAAACCAGCTTTTGCTTTAGTATCAAAGAGTTGGTTTTCCCTGCAGAAAAAAATGCAGATTTTACTCTTGCTTTGAAAAAGGAAAATGTTTAAATATATATAATAGGATTCCTTTTACCTGCTTAGCTCTAATTCACAATGTTAACAGGCCCAAATGCATCAAAAATATGGAATATTCAACCTAAATAAAAGAAAGCTAAGGAGGAACTTCATGACAGTCTTAATGAAGAGAAAGGATAGTAGATTTACACTAAGACTAGCACAACAGGATTAGCTATAACCAATGTCCTGCCCAGGCTGTTGTTTGTTGTTGTGTGCTGTCCAGTAGGTTCTGACTCATCGCGATCCCATGTGACAGAGTGGAACTGCCCTATAGGGTTTCCTAGGCTGTAATCTTCATGAAAGCAGATGACCAGGTCTTTCTTTCCCCACAGAGCAGCTGATCTATCAGTTAGCAGTCGAGTGCGCTTAACCATTGTGCTACCAGGGCTCCGTCCTGGCCATAAAAAAAAGAAAAGAATTGAAAAACCGAAACCGCTGCTGTTCAAGTCGATTCAGACTCATGGCAAACCTATACGACAGAGTGGAACTGCCCCATAGGGTTTCCAGGGAGAGGCTGGTGGATCTGAACTGCCGATCTTTTGGTTAGCAGCCGAGCTCTTAACCACTGCACCACCAGTAACTATTAAATTCTGGAAACGGGGAGAACTGAGGTCTTTAACACGAGGTCAATTCCTACCTATCTGAAATGGCTTTCACGTGAGATATAATAGTATATCCTGTTTAGAACCCAACTAGTTTTAGGATTTTAAAACTCCATGAATAACACAGTCACAAAACAAGAAAGTAACCAGGCCAATTCCCTATTAAAGAAATAGGAGTTTGTGTGTTTGTATATGAATAGATGGTCCTTAAAATTGCCAAAATCTTTCTTATATAAACGTAAGTAACCATTACTAATAACCAATAATCATTACTAAACTAATAACCATTACCAAACAAAAATAATAATGAAGCAGCTCCTCCCTTGAGACTTCACCTATTGCAAGTTAAACTATGTATTCTCATTAAACTCTAAATTGTATGTTAGCTCTGTATTGATGGGGTTATTAGATTCCAAGGTGCAAGAGTTAAATCTTTCTTCGCAAAGCATAAACCCTACAGTCAGTACACATATGATATAAAAGTCTCTAATCGATCATTAAAACAATAGCATTATTAGGTTAAGAGCTCGGCTGTTAATGAAAAGGTCAGCAGTTGGAATCCACCAGCCGCTCCTTGGGAACCCTGAGACAGTTCTACTCTGTCCTACAGGGTCACTATGAGTCGGAATTGACTCGACAGCAACGGGTTTGGTTTTTTATTATAAGAATAAAAATCAAGGTGAAATTAGTCCCCCTAAAGCCCCTTAGATTTAAGCAGGTGTTTTCAGGAGTCCTAGGCGTGACACTCATACAGATGGGTATGGCTGTATTGAACATCACAATGGAGATGTAATTAGGAAAGAAACTGTGTCCTTTTTTTTTTTTTGGTATTGTTGCTGTTTATTTTTTTAAAATGCTGGTAACTGAAAATGCCCTTTCCATTGCCATTTTAAGAATCCTTAAGGAGGCATTCTCATTATATGGTGCCAAGCAAAGTTATGTTAACTGGCTTGGCCGTGAGAAAGTGTGAAAACATTAATTTCTAAGCTTTCTGAGAAGAGCTCTCTTTTTGTGTGTATTATTATAACTTTACAACCCTCAATCCCGATGTAAACAGTCGGGATAACAGCGGTCTACCTGATCGATATGAAAGTTTTCGGTAGGCTAGTCTTTGTTATTAGATACAGACATTAAAATGTGTATCCTACATTACATTGACATTATTCTTCAAATGCAAGCAAGCTTTATTAGTTAGCTCTGCCACATCAATCTGCACAATACCCACTACATTTTGAAACTAACACCTCTAAATACACTGTAATTTATGAATTGTACTGACATTCAGAAATAAGAAATATGCAATGAAGTTTCAAAAACATTTGCCATCGTCTATTTCCTTGAATGTGAAAGAGAAAGAAATCAGAGAAGATAAAGAAGTTGTCAAACCTGAAATCTCCTGAAGAGAAGGGAAATATCACTGCCACCTCCCAACTCGAGAACTTAACTCTGTATACCAGCTCAGCCAGCACCGTGTCCCCAGCTTACTCCCACTTCTAGAAAAACAGACAGCCTTGGCTACCTTTCAGTAAACTGAACTGTCAAAAGTGGACCATAAGGCTGTAGTAACAGTGGTAATGACAAGTCTATTGTCCTCCAAACCACCTGTAAAAGGGATGCATAAGGAAATTACCGCTTTCTTAGAGGCCACACACACCTGGGATGTTTATTCATCATGCCACTCTGACCTGTAACCAGGGAGCAAAGTGCTGCTGTGGGAAAAGTCCTATTTCCAAGCTAACAATAATCCTTCCTTCTGGTAGACTGGGAGGAGCATGATACACTCTTCCTGGACAAGCAGTTTTTCCTTCTAGAACAAATGACAAACCAACAAAAAGGGGAAACATGTTGTTGTTTGTACCTTCTTCTACCAACCTAAAATCAAGCTCTGTCTGAGTAAACAGATACCAGAGGCTCTCGGCTCCCGGTCTAGCCACACTTCCCCAAGCCTGGTCAAATGTTTCATGGGTAGCCAGCTGAAGAGAGGCGCCACTTTCCGCTCCGTCATAGCCACTGCTGCTCAGCAGCGACCTCACTCACACACAACACCTCAAATGAACAAGGACAACTTCTACGAGACTACATTCCCAAACTTCTCCATCAAACCCCCAAACTCCAGCCGCCTCTTCTCTTACAAGCAGCTCGCAAGGCTCCTCCACTAGGAACCAAGGGTGGGCTATTTCCTTGCAAGAGGCAAGCGGGCCGTGCGGACCTGCCTCAATTTCCCGTCATACAAACAGGCATCTTTCCTTGACAAGTCAAGAGGAACTGCCGGTTTGTAAGGCGACTGGAGATATTTAAGAACACACATCTCCTGTTACTGCCCCCAAGGTGGAATCTTTGAGGGCACTTTTAATGGGACAGGTGTGGGCTGCCTTGAATGAGGAATATTCCAGAGAGGAAGGGGCTTTCCCCATCCCATGGAGAGTCCCAGGCCGCGCCCTGCACAGAGGAGGCACCCCCAGACCACAGCCGGGCGGGCCTGGAGGCCGAGGCGTACCCCCTGTCCTTCTCCTGTACCCCACCCCAGGCCAGGCGCCCCACGGATCCCAGCTCCGTCGCCTCCTCACCTGCCGCGGCTGCCCGCCCGGCTCGCACCTGAGAGGGAGGGGAGGGGCGGGGCCGGATCCGGGCCGCGGACGCCTCAGGCAGGCGGGCTCCGGGATCCGCCGCAGTGGCGTCTCCGGAGCTGAGGAGCACTGGGGGTCGGTCGCGACATCCTCACAGACGGCCCCAGGAAGTCGGCCCCCCCACCTATCCCCTGCGGACCCGGCCTCGTCTCTCCCGCCCCTCGCGCGGCCCCGCCCCCGGCACGGCCCCGCCCCCCTCGGGAGCGCGCCTCCGCTCCCGCCGCGCCCGGGCCACCATAGAGAGGAGCGAGGCGCGCTGCGGGCTAGAGCGCGCTCCCCCCCGCGCGCGCCCCCTGGCGGAGCCGAGGTTCCCGGAAACCCCGCCCAGCGGAATCGAAACTCCAGCGAGGCATGGGAATGCTCTTTTCGGCCATGGTCGTAGAACCGTGCTGGAGGAGCCGTGATCCGGCTTGGTGACTCGAGCGAGTCCCTTAACATCTTTGAATATGTCTGATAATAAAAGTTTGAAAGTTGCCTCACTTTCATATCTCATTGTTCCTGACGACAATGCTAGGAGCGGGTGATGGTTCCCCAATTTACAAATAAGGAAACCCAAGCCCTTCAGGGTTCAGTAACGTAAGACGTCACGGCTGGTATTAGAAGCCAGCTCTATATACGTCAAAACCCATGCTTGTCCCACTCTACAGCACCTCCGTCAACTAGTATTTCCCAGTCTAAACCCTGTATTTCCCAGTCTAAACCCCCAGGGTTAGCTAGTTTAACCTTACGAAGGTGAAGAAACAGCTAGGAGGAAGGCGGTGGTAGAATGGAAATGGCAGTGTGTCAGGAAGACCACCCTGGTCATTCATTAGCTGTGTGCCTTCCAGCAAGGTACATAACCTCTCTGAACTCCAGCTTCCTCATCCCTCAAAAGCAGGTTGGTATGAGGACTAAATGAGCTAGCGTACATACACGTGCTTAGTAAACTCTGAAGCGCCAGGGTAGCATGGAACATCACTAGCCTGGTGGGCTTGGGCTAAGAAGGTGCCGAGTCATGAAAATATGAATTCTCATTCTTCTAACTGGTGTCTAGTGACACTTAATTTTCTCATGCTTTAGGTTTCTATCAAGACCTCTCAGAGTTCTTCTGAGCAGTTTGTATTTTAAAATAAGGAAAAGCCAAGTAAAATATCATTTATACATCAGACTGTCGCTTTACAAGTATCATTTCCAATCCTCACAACCACCTAGCAAGCTGAGTACTATTATTCCCATTTTGTCAATAAGGATTTGCAGATTAAGTAATTTACCTAAAGCCCCACAGAGTTAGAAGGGGCTGAAATTCAAAACCGGTTCTTTCCACTATCAGGAATATAGGGAAAGACAGCCTCCAAGAGATAGAGGTCTCCTGCACCTGAATTAAATGTGCCCATCTTCTTCCTATCTGGCTATTTTTGTAACTCTCCTTGATGCAATTCCCTGTCCTCTCTGCTTCTCCCCAGGGCTTTATTTCCCCTCACAAAGACATTTATTGTCTCCTCTTTTCCTTCTCTGGTTCCTTTTCTCTTGAGATGCCAGGACTTTGTTCATTTTCTCATATTTCTGAAATGGACTTATGACCTGTGATTAAGGCACAGCATTCTCCACCACATCTCTCCTTCTCTCCGTGTTAATTATAGTCACAGAAGGTTAATCGGTCCGGAACAATGGTGGGGTGAGACCTTGAGCAGCCTTTTGTAAACCTGGTTTACAAACAGTGCTCAGCTCCAAAAGAGAGTGCACTTAATCCACTGATTGGGCCCAATAATTGGAGCCTGGACTCATGACATCCTATGGAAATCATTTTTTTCTGGGCCTTCTGGTCCATATTATAGCTAAATCATTGGAATGCTGCTAAAGAATGTTCACATCACTGAAGCTAGAAGGTCTCGGAACTGCATTTACCCACACTCCTTTCTCCACCTTTAGCATTATCACCATCACTATTTCTCATCTTTATCATGCCCTTCCACAGAGGCACTCAATAACGTACCCATTGTGCAAATAATCTGAAATCCTTTTCGTTGGGCAATAGTATTTAGTAGTAATAAAACACTACTTTGTCATACTTATGGAAGATGTTTACTTTGACCTATTTTTATTATTTTTACTCATTTGCTAAGTACTTTTCAATACATATGTATGAATCACATGCCTTTCCCCAAACAGTAAGTAGTGAAGAAATCAATCATATTATTTCTTCTATTAGCAGCAGCATGGCTTGTAAGTCCTAGTGCCCTGATTTGTTTTGGTTACTTCTGGCAACAAGACTGAAGGATTGATGGTGACTGGGCACCTACTACATGCCAGACTCTCTGTAAAATGCACTTTCCTTAAATTATCTGTTTCATTCCCCCTGAGACATATTGTACCAATAAGGAAAATGTAATTCCCCTGCAACATAGATTTTACCAAGGAGACAGACATACTTTGTCCAAGTGACCCAGCCAGAAAGGGCCTGGCAGCGTTTTGAACCCACATCTTTTCCTGATCCCAAAATTCTGAATCATCATTCCACTTGACAACCTCCCCTGATTTCTCTAGACCTGATAAAGCCAAAACCAAACCCACTGCTGTCGAGTCGATTCTGACTTATAGAAACCCTACAGGACAGAGTAGAACTGCCCTATAGGGTTTCGAAGGCTATAATCTTTACAGGGAACAGATCACCAGGTCTTTTCTCCCACAGAGCGGCTGGTGGATTCAAACTGCCGACCTTTCAGTTAGCAGCTGAGCACTTATCCACTGTGCCGCCAGGGCTCCTTAGGCCTGGTAAATTCTGTAAAATATGGGGTGTTCACTTCAGAGAGAGGCTGCATAACCCCAGAATGAAATAGTTAGAGATAAACACATACAGGACGCTAACTCTAATCTTTCTATAGGACAGTACTACAAGGGAGTTATTCTCTAAGAAATCAGTGCTAGGATTTTCCCCAAAGAGAGGGCCAGTATAGAACTCTACTCACCCCTGGTCACAGAACTGGCTACACAATTTGTAGGGCCCAGTGCAAAATGCAGGGTCTTTTGTTCAAAAAGCATTAAGAATGTCAAGACAGTGAAAGCAGAGCATTAAACTAAGTGCAGGGCCCTCTAAGCACAAGGCCCTTCCATCTGCACAGATCACACGACCATGAAGCTGGCCCTGCCAGGACAGAAGAAGGCTGACACCAGTATCTGCCAGGCATCGTACGCTTCACAGTAACAGGAAACTGAGTGCCTATTACATTCTTGGAAAAGTATTCAATGCTTTACATAAGCTATACAACCCTAAAACAACTCTGAGGCAGGTATGATTTTCCCCATGTTACAGTGGATGAAACTAAGGCAAAGTTTATTCATCCAATGTTGTACAGCAATGTCAGAGTGAAGACCAAATTAGTTGGGATATAAAACATCTTCCTCCTTGACTCTGTACCTCTTTCAGCACAGGCCCGTCTTCTGGCAAAATCCAGAAACTACAAAGGAGAGACCACAGAAGAGCTATGATTCAAGGGCTACTCAAACAAGTCAAATTTGCACAGGCTGACATGCGTGGTACAGCTCCAGGGTGTATGGACCTTCCATTTGCGGGGCGGAAGAACTCCAAGCATGGCAGATGGAACGGCCAATACCTGGACTCTTTCCAGGACTGACAGAAAAATCAATGAGGTCTTTAACTTGAAGAAGGTAACTACAGGTAACCTAAAGTATCTTAATGATAAAGTACTGCAAACAGCCCACTAAGTCAGGAACATGACAAGAACAATGGCTATTGTTGCTTCTATTCAGTAAAGTACTGGAAGTTAGTCTAACTAGTGTACTAGGACAAGAAAAAATGAAGAAAAGCATATTTTGGGGGGTAACTTTTCATGAATATACCTAGGTCAGTTTAAGCTTCACATACCACAGTCTTCTCTAATGCCCATCCCCAACACACAGCTGTACAGCTTTAACTCTACCCAGCATAACTCCATGCAAAAACCTAGCAAGACAGGCATCCAATTCCCTTATCTCCTCCTGGCTCACATCTCGGGGAAGCACAGATCCCTTTGTTTTTTATTCAGCTTTATTTCCCTCTAAACCTCCAGTTCTCTTTTATACTAATGATATCTCCCTTCTCCAAGTGTTTTTCATTCTTATAACTTCCCTGGGGGAAATCAGAAGGAGCTGATAAAGTATATCTCTGATCCAACTTTTTATGGGGAGCTAAGCTGAAAAGAGGTTGGGATGTGCAGCCTTTGCTGCTATCCAGGCAAATTATGAAAAAGAATTTTACTGAAACATTTACATATTCACAGCCAAAGGCAGCATGAGGATGGGAAGCACTAGGGCTTGAAATCAGATTTGAGACTGGATCTTGGTACCGCCACTTCTTGGGTTTGCGTCCTTATCTTCACTGAGCTCCCATTTACTGTCTATAAAATGGAATGATTCACAAGACCGTCCTAAGGTCTGAGAGGTATACGCGTAAGAGGGCCTCGATAAACTTGCCTTCAGGACTGTGGCAGACATTGGTAGTTTCCCACCCAGCGTCCAATTCCTCCACATACACTCCCTTCCTCCTTTCTAGCAGAAACCCCATTTTCTTCCAATGGCCACATCACATGCTTCAGGAAAGCCTGGCCCCAGCCCCAGCTCCAAGGCTACTTTCTCGTTGATCTGAGCCAATCACAGTCATTCCATTTCCCTTGCCAGTTACTACTGATTTAGACATGGATGCATGAAGGAATTTTGCACTGATGAGATATGAAGGACGCTTGCTTTCATTGGGGGGAAGTTCTGAGTCTTCCTTCTTCTTAAAGGGACACAACAAAGAGCTGATCCTCTTCTGTTTGTAAATAATTTTCATGTCTGTATTGATGCTAAGAAAGGCTGCAGCCAGGTTCTGACAAGGGTAACTATCTTGAAGATAAACCAATTTGAAAGGAGAACAGAGCAGAAAGACAGAAAGGCTCGAAGCCCCTTGACAATGAGCCACTGAATTCACCAGCCCTAGACTTCGTGTTATTGGAGGTAACAAATATTCCTCTTGTTTAAGCCTCTTTGAGTGAGGTTTTGTTACTTGCAACAGTGGTATCTGTACCTTTTGCCTGAGAATCTTTGGGTGTCCAAGTGCCTGACATATGGTCACCTGGGGAACCAAGTGCTAGCACATAGGAGGGACTCAACATTAATTTTGTCTGATGTCAAATGAAATACAAGCAATAGTGCTCTACAGAAAGATATTTAAAAGGAGACTCTGGGGGCTCAATGACTATCTAGATAAAGTGAAAAACATTCCTGCATTTCTCCCTTGCCATCTTTAAAATGCAATAAGAACTACGCATTCATATAGTTAACACTTACTGAGCTCCCAGAATGTGGAAAGAGCCAAACTGACGAGAGCCCTTATAGTGGTTCTTGCGCTAATGGGGAGATAGAAATGTGTACAGTAAGTACAAATGAGTGTTACAGGGGGTTTATTATAAACATCTACAGTTGAGGCACAAAAAAGAGGATGTCAGGATGGGTGTGTACCAGACACACTGGCGGTAGGTGGAGGCAGACCCATAAGCAAAGGGAGCAAAAGGCACGTGGGCAGGAGAGCCACCCTGGTTCATGCTGTCTGGGGGAACAACACAGCGTGGCATGCCCAGAATGGAGAGTACAGTGGCAGTACATGAGAAAAGAGGGAGCCCTGGCCTAAGAGCAAGGTCCAAAGGAGGAATCAAGGTGTAGGGGGCATGATCCTGTAGGTATGTTGCATGGACTGGGAAAGTAGTGAATGGAGCGCCCTCCCATGATTAGAGTGGCCACCTGGATGAGGGCTGTGGCACCTTCAGCTGAAGTGAGTCCCCCAGTAGGGGCAGAACTATGCAGATTGGCAAAATAAACGCAGCCTGGGGATGGAAAAGGTCCTGACCTAGGAGTCAGGGGTTCTGGGTTCCAATCCCCATTCTGCCACTGGAACCATCATGTCCCCTTTTTGGATTCAGTTTCCTCCTCTGTTAAATGACAGGATGGACCAGGTGATTTTTACGGACCTCTCAAACTCTGATATGATAGGGTTCTGAGTCAGGTACAAAGCACCTGTGCTCCCCACATACAGGAAACACAGTAGATCTGCCCAAGGCAGAGATGGCAACCAAGCTCCATACTGAGTGCCAAATCCAACTGATTGGTACAGGCTATCTGGAACGCTGTATCAAGAAAGGCTCTGAGGCTGCAAAAGACTCCGAGCCCTGCAAAGAAGAAAGCTGGGATTGATTGGTAATGCCTACCATGGGTCAAGAAGCTAAAATGGTACCATGACTGGCAAAGATTTGCCATTCCTAGGTTAATGTATAAGCTTCCTACTGTGGCAGCAGGAATGTGCCAATATCCATCCATCTGGGTAAAATCCCCAAAGCTGGAATAAGGCTAACCAAACCCAATGTCGTCAAAGCAATTCCGACTCATAGCGACCCTACAGGACAGGGTAGAACTGCTCCATAGGGCTTTACAGAAGCAGACTGCCACATCTTTCTCCCACATAGTGGCTGGTAGGTTCGAACTGCCAACCTTCTGGTTAGCAGCAAAGCACTTTAACCACTGCACTACCAGGGCTCCTTGGAAAAAAGCTCTAAAGATTAATTTCTCCTGGAGGCTCTGTGAAAGCAAGTATCAGGGCTCCTCCAGTCTTGGCCTCACTGACCCTGTCCTCACTCAGACACCTTACAGCCAATTCCTCATTCATTCCCAATTCTCCATCATCATCTCTAAATGTCATCTCTTTGGCCTGTGACTCGGACCCCCTTTCCTGTGGCCAAGACACAACTAATTAATTGCATGACAGGCTTTCTAACCAAGAAAGACGACTTTCCTTTAAAAATGTGGTCAGTAAACAATCCTGATCACTTCTCAACTTTGCCTTTTATTTTCCCTTCCCTGGTATCAACCTCTGCTTCCAGCCAGGGTTACTTATGACTCTCAGACGGATGGCCACAGTGCTGGTAACAGACGGGGGTTATTTTATACACTAGGGCGCTAGGCTGTGGTGCAGCTGGCAGGAAGAGAGGTGTAATTATATTGCATCTTGGAGCCACCAGCAATGAATTTCTGCATAAAGGACTAGATTTGCTAGGTATTATTTACACCAGCATCAATTTTCCCAGCTGGCTCTATTTACTGTGCAAATTTTCCTCCGTCTGTTTATGGCCAAGGCCATGGTTCAACACCTCTGGTTACTCTATACTGTGGAGGGGCCCCACAGGGCACCATGCATATTAAACAAGTAGCTGGATTCATCACGAGCAGGGCACATCCTCCCTTCCTGTTAAATTATATCCCTGGGACTGCAGCGAGCTCACGTTCTCACCTAGTCAGGGTGATGCATGCAGATGCCTGAAACCAAAGCAGCAAGGGGAGAGGAAGAACGACCGTTCTTTGGGGCCTTGCTGGGGAAAACTGAAAACCATCTGCGGGAAATGAGATGGTTCTGGGGCTCAGGGAAATTCCTTTTTCTGTTTTTAAGAGCAGAACATATGAAGAAGAGTTTTGCATTCATGAGGCTATTTCCACCCAGTAATTCAGAGACAGAGCTAAGGGAAAGGGAGACCCAACTTACAGACAGAAAGAAGACAGAGGCAAAAACGGCAAAGAAGAGAAGCTAAGGCAGGCTAGAGGCCTCATGGCTCAATCACTGTGCCAGTGAGATCGGATGGTGACGCACAGCATCGTCAATTGTCACTCGCATGTCAGAGATGCCCAAGCTAGGGTACGCTCAGCTCCCACTGGAATCATACACGGTAGAAACAAGAGAAGAAAACCAGGCACCAGCATGCATTTCTGGGTCCTTCCACTGCAGCATCCTCTCTCGCCTGTGGCTCGATATGCTCCCACAAAGGGGAAAGCTAAAGAATCCGCTATGTCTCTTCCCCTCTTACTGGGGGTGGGTGTCCAAGAATCCTCTGCCCAGCCTGACAGTCGCTGCTGCTGCTGCTGCAGTCTAAAGTGCCAGGCAGCGGGGAACACAGGCATTCATGGGCAGGGAAGGTGGCGGGCCTCGATGCCGCTCGCTTTCCCAACCAACAGCACCAGTCATGTCTGATACGCCTCTAGCACTGGGCGCTGCTCTGGAGTGCCCCAAATCCCGATGTCTATCATCTCCTGGATTCCTGTTGGCTGAAAGAAGAGACAAGAGGGAAAGGTAAGCTTTGTCTTGTTTTTTGTTTGGCTGGATAATTTTTTTAAATTGTGGTAAATATATATGTAACAAAACATTTGACATTTCAACAGTCTTCACATGTATAGCGACGTTAATTAGGTTCGACAGGTTTTTCAATCATCACTTTTATCTGTTCCCAAATTATACCATTACCCTTAACAGAGACTCAGTGTCCCCTAAGGAAAGGTAAGGTTTTGAGTTTTACGACCCAAGGGGTAGCCTCTTTAGTTGCAAGGTTACAACATCCAAGAACTTCTCTATAAGCACCTGTGCTCGTAGAAACCACCCTCCACTGCCTGGGCTATCAGCTTCCCCCAGGGGCTGGCTCACCTGGCGAGAAGACTTGGTCAGGCACACCATGCGCTCACTGCCTGAGGTACCTGCTCCCTCACCCACACTCAGGAGAATCCGAGTGCTGGGCACAAAGCTCCAGGAGCGTCCGAGGGCAGGTTTGAGCCTCCCGCTGTCCCTGTCTCGGGTCACATGGTTGGTCACCTGCAGCAGAAAGAATCAGACTCACAGAACCATAATGCTAGTATAGAGGACATCTGTTCCTATTGCTTCATTTTACAGATGGGAAAACTGAGGTCTAGAGCAGAGAAATAACTTCCTCAAGACTCTATAACTTATCAGTGGAAACAGACGCAGGGCTCCCGACCTGTGTCCAGCTCGCTCCAGTAAACCATAAGGAGCACTATCTGCACTTTCCTAAGGGGAAGCCAGTGGTGGGTTTGAGCCTACTACACCCCCAATCTAACAGACGAGCATCTTGATACCATGCCCAGCCAGTCCTTTGTGTCTGGAAGTGCATGTGTGTATGTGTGGGGGAGGGAGGGTTCAGGGGATCCTAATCTGGTCAGTCAGCTCTATTCTGCCCAGGACTAGTTATAGAGGTAAGCAACTTGAGCCCCAGAGAACTCTCTCGATGAGCCCCCGAGGGCAGGGGCTGTGGCTGGTTCATCAGTGAATCCCACCACCTAACCCAGAGCCTGGCACACAGTAGGTGCTCACATACATTCTGAAGATGGGAGGGGGAAGCCTTGGGATCTTGTAAGAGAAAAGGACAGGAAAACAGATCCTCTTACATTTCTGGTAGGCACACAAATGAGTATAACCTTTCTGGAAATTTGGCAGTGTATATCTAGACATTTAAAGATATGTGTATCCCTGGCCCAATATGCTTTCTTGAATTTATTTTGAGGAAATAATATAAGATGTGAAAGAGATTTAAGTATAAGGATACTCACTATAGCTTTATTTACAATACAGAAAAACAGGTCATGACATAAAGGTCCACTGATCAGGAAATGGTTAGATTATTATGGTACAGTGGGGGTAGCAAACTATGGCCCACAGGACAAATTTGGCCTGACAACTGTTTTTGCTAATAAAGTTTTATTAGAACATAGCCATGACCATTTGTTTATGTACTGTCTATGGTTGCTTTCATGCTACAATGGCAGAATCAAGTAGTTACCACACAGACCATATTGCCATAAAGCCTCAAATATTTCCTGGCTCTTTACAGAAAAAGTCTGCTGACCTCTGTGATATAGGCACTGAACAAAATAATAGGCAGCTGCTAAAAAAGACATTCTTAAAGACTCTACTGGAAATAAATTGAGAGTTTTTTTTTTTAACAAGTTTACAGTTTAGTTAGAAAGTTGATTGAAAATATACATATATGTGCAAAGAAAAATATTCTCTGGAGATATATCAAAATATTAATATAGTTTCAGTGGGTGTGGAGATTGAGTACAGATTTTAATCTTATATTTTTTACCCTTTCTATGAGAAGCATGCACTTTAAAAAAATTATTTCATAAGCAGAAAAAGTTACTTTAAAAATAAAAAGATCCATTCATATGAAACACTGGAAAAGGCAAAACTATTGAGACAAAAGAGATCAGTGGTTGTCTGGGATTTGGAGAACTTTCTGGAATGATAGAAATATTCTATATATTTGATTGTGGTGGTGGTAGCAAGACTGTATATGATTATATCCATCAGTCAAACTTCAAACACAGAGAAATTCTCTCTATGTAAATTATACCTCAATAAACCTGACTTAAAAAAAAACTGAAATGAAAAGCAAGACTGTCTTTGATCCCCTTGGCTATGATCCAAACTCCTCACTGTCCAGAGCCCTAGATGACCCAAGGAAGCTGGGCTATGTCCCTCTCCTAAAGGGCATTTTGGGGGTTCAGAAGCCATTTAATGGAAATAAAGTGCTACAACTAGAAATCAAGTTTGCCTCCTCCCTCTTGTCCCTCCGCAAAGCCAAGCATCAGGGAGGAGACTGGGCACAGTTGGCCAAGTCCACATCCTCACCACCACTGCCACGCTGAGTTCCCGGGCCAGGGTCTTCAGCTCTCGGGCCAGCTGCATCATCAAGGCCAGGCCTGGAGGAGGAGAAGCAGAGGGGCAGGGCAGCAAGAGATCAGGGACAGGCTGGCTGGAGACTGGACTCCAGAGCTGGAAGGCAAGACCACATTCCCCTGACCCTGGGTTTTGCTACACCACTCACCTTCCCTCTGCTGACCTCCCAGAAGCGGGGAGACCACCGCAGTGACCGAATCTACCACCACCACCTTCACGGTCCCTGAAGAACTGATCACCTGGGGGGAAGCAAGCACCAGGAGCCAGCTGGCCTCTAGGGGGCACCGTTAACAGGACAAGCTAGCTGCTCTACCGGAAACTAGTAAGAAACTCCCTACTCCTCAAATACAAGGAGGCCTGGTGGCACAACAGTTAAGCTCTTGGCTACTAACCAAAAGGTTGGCAGTTTGAACCCACCCAGCAGCTCTGTGGGAGAAAGACCTGGTGATCTGCTCCCCCAAAGATTTCAGTCTAAGAAACCCTACGGGGCAGTTCTACTCTGTCCTATAGCGTCACCATGAGTCTCGACTCAATGACACCTAACAACAACCCCAAATACAGCTGCATAAGTATCAAGAAATTTCAGCAATGTCTTTTTTTCCCATTTGGATGTACAGCAGACATGGGTGGATAGAGAGGGGTTGGATCACAGGACCACACTGCAAATACACTAAAATAATTGTATTTTAGAAATCTCCAATTATCAGAGTCCTTTGGCCTCCTGTCATGAACCTTATTCCTTATATCCAAGTCATTTGCTGATTCTGTTTCCACAACTTTGTTTTTTTCACTTCACGTCGGCCAATTCTTGAATATTCATGATGATCTGATCTGTGTTTTGCATGTCTTCCCTCATCTTCCAGCTACTGACCCTTGGCCAGTCACCAGCCTGTCTAAGAGAAGACGGTGGAAAAGAGAGAAGCTAAAACTAAAATCAGCTTAAACCCTCCTTACTATCTCTGGGAGAGCAGGGTGAAATCACCAGTTAAAATGTGACAGCAAGCCCTTTGCTGCTTGTGACTATGGAGCTATCAGGTCATCTGTGGTGAGCCTCGGTGACACCTAATGACCCCCAACTTCTGGTATTCACATGCTTGTATACTCCCTTGCCCTTAAGTGTGGGCGGGACCTGTGACTTGCTTCTGACCAAAACGATATGTCGAAGGTGTTGGAATGTCACTCTCTTCATTAGGTTAAGTTATATGGCAATGGTGATGGAATGTCACTCCCATGATTACATTATAAAAGACTCCATCTTGCTAGAAAACTTGCTCTCACTCTCCTGCTGGTCTTGAAGAAGAAAAGTGGTCATGTTGTGAACTGCCTATGGAAAGCACCATGTGGCAGGGAACAGTTGGAGGCCTCAAGGAGTTGAAGGTGGCTCCCAGCCAACCACCAGCAAGAAACTGAAGCCCTCAACCACTATCAACAGATGGTCCCGGATAGAATGGGGGAAAATTGTAGAACAAAACTCAAATTCTTAAAAAAAGTCAGACTTACTGGGCCAGTAGAGACTAGAGGAACCTTCAAGACTATCGCCCTGAGATAGTCTTTAAACTTTGAACTGAAACCACTCCCAGAGGTCACCTTTCAGCTAAGTAACAGACTGGCTCATAAAATAAAAAATATCACCCGTGAGTATTGTGATCCTTTAAAAAATCATCTATATGAGACCAAACAGTCAACATTTACCCTAAAGCAAAGATTAGAAGGTTGTGAAGCTAGATTAATGGAAACAGAACCAGAACAGAAATAAATGAGAAAGTTGACACAATGTGGAAAATGTAATTAATGTCACTGAACAGTATGTATAGAAACTATTAAATGGGATCTAATTTGCTGTGTAAACTTTTACTAAAAACACAATAAAATATGGAAAAAAAAAAAGAAAAAGAAACTGAAGCCCTCAATTCTATGGCCACAAGGAAATGAATTCTGCCAACCACATGAGTAAACTTATAAGTGGCTTCTTCCCAGGCAGTCCTTCAAATGAAAGTACAACCCAGTCAACACCTTGCTTGCAGCCTTGTGAGGCCCTAAGCAGAGGACACAGCTAAGTGTCTGGTCTCCTGACCCACAGAAACTGTGAGATAATAAATACGACTTGTTTTAAGCCACGGAGTTTTGTGGTCTATACGTTAATACAAAATATACCATCTAATTATCCTACAGTTTAAAAAAAAAAGTCTTCTGACCTGGGAGTTGAGAGATTTGAATTGTTTAGTTCTTGTCCTAAATATGTGATGACTTCGGGCAACTCACTTTATCTCTCTGGCCCCTACTCTCCTCATCTCTAAAAACAAGGGGTTAGATTAGATCAGCACTACTCAACTTCATGTGTCAACACACTGGTGGGTCATAACCAGCTGTGACTCCCATGGCAAGTAATTTGATAAACTATTATTAGTCATGAAGTTTGCAAAATGATTTACTTTATGTACAATCCTGGGTATGCCCATGGGAACATGGTGTGCTTTGGAATGAGAGAAGTTTGAGATAAACTATTCTCTCTAAGGCATCTTCCAAATCTAATAGTCTATAAACCAGTGCACCAAACCCTGTTTAAGCACCTAGCAGGTATAGATGGGTGCCAATCCAAATGCTATTCCAAACTCCCCTTCCTTGTAACAGGACTCTGAATATGTTCAGGTACTAGGCGGAAATCTTCTGACTTCAGAGAAGGTAGACCTGGCCCCTAGTCCAAGACACACATGTAACTCAGTTTTGACCAACCAGATGTAAGGGGAAAAGGGATGCCTATTAGTGGGTTCTGAAGAAAGAGTTCCCTGATAAAAGGGAAAGGTACAGAAAAGAGCCATCTCTTTGTCACTGCCCTGAAACTAGATATAGATATGTGAAGACATAAAGCCTGGAGCCACAGCAGCCACTTTTGAATCATGAGGGCAAAAGCAAGAGGATCAGACACACCAATCTAGTGCCCTTATATCATGGACCTGCCAACCTCCAGGCTCATGTGAGATAATTAAATATCCTCAAAGTTCAAGCCTCTGTCAGACAGCCTCTGTTTTTTCAGTTGAAATATTCCTAACTGATTCAGCAGAGATACAGCACAAATGCAGAGATGAATAATACATGATCCAGGCCTTCAAGGGGTTTACTGTTTAGAGGGAAGACGGACATTTAAACAATGAGGCATGTGAATTAAGCACTCAGGAGCTCTATCCTGGAAGTGGCGAGCACAGCTGGAGTCACAGATTTTACATCTGCATTTCCAGAGTATGTAGTAGGACACCTGCCTGCACACAGATAGCACCTGGCAAGCTGGGTAAAGAGGGAGGGGCAGAACAGCAGGCTCACCTGCTGGGCCACAGTGCCTCGGAGGTCCTGCAGCACATCCAGCATCCGGAAGACGTCGAATGCATGCACCACCTGGATCCTCTGGAGTGCTCCTGCCTGAAGGAGTGGGGAAGAGAAGCAAGGACTTTGGATAAAAAAGAATAAGGTATCAGGGAAGGAGATGAAGAGGAATTGTAAGGCTGAGAAAGAAGAAGCAACTAGAAGCAAGGACTTAGGTCTAAGACGCCAAATGGGCTTTGTCTA
The DNA here is from genome assembly GCF_000243295.1 of Trichechus manatus latirostris. Taxonomy (NCBI): domain Eukaryota; kingdom Metazoa; phylum Chordata; class Mammalia; order Sirenia; family Trichechidae; genus Trichechus; species Trichechus manatus. The sequence goes on from NW_004444074.1 coordinate 6,838,385, forward strand.
ACAGGCTAGTTCTCACGGCAGTGGCTGCCTGGGTACTGAGCTGTAAAGTTAAGTCAGAGACTAGTGGGAAAGAGTGATTTGATTAGTGATATCTACCATGGGCAAGAAATGGGCTGGAAACACAGACGTTGGGTATTTGCCAGCCCTGGTTTAGGTTATGTAAAGAGCTGGGAGGTTTCCTAGAAGAACTCCTGTGGGCAGCATCCAAGCTGGGATGACGGCATTAACAGGTGAGGCTTAAAGAATACAGAAAGTAAATTATAAAGCAAGAAGTGACTATCACCCAAATGGCCAGGATTCTTGCAATGTAAGGGAGAACAGGGTCTTTCTGTGCCAGAAAGGAGCCCTGGTGGCACAGTGGTGAAGCACTTGGCTGCTACCCTAAAGGTAAGTGGTCTGAACCCACCAGGTGCTCCATGAGAGAAAGATGTAGCAGTCTGCTTCTGTAAAGATTTATAGCTTTGGAAATCCTATGAGGCAGTTCTACCCTGTCCTATAGGGTCGCTATGAGCCAGAATTGACTCAATGGCATGGTTTTGGTTTTTTGGTTTTCTGTGCCAGAAGTCCTCCAGAACCCAACCCTCCTGCCCCTTGCCTGTTCCTCCTCATCCTGGGTTCTGGCCTGAAGCAGCTGGAGGAGGCGGGAGGCTGTCAGTCCTCCACTGGAATCGATGTATAAGACATTCTGTTGCAAGCTGTGGGCCACATTTGCAGCCACACAAAGACATACCTGTGTAGAGACCAGGGGGACCGGGTGAACTTGAGCCCTCAGAGAAGGCTCAGAATGGGGGATCCTCACCAAATCTTGCACAGATCCTAGCAACACAAACAGGCCAACTCCCAGTCCACACTCTCACCCCCATGGTCTCTCTACTAGCTCTGTACCCATGAGCATGCGGGAAGAAGCCCCCCCTAGGGGTCCAGGGCTATGCATCCACCACCCCATCCTCCCTGGCTGCTGGCCTCACGTGTACCTGGGTTTTGCCGCTACCTGGGCTTCCTACGATTTCAGTCACTTCTCCAGTATAGAGACCAGTATCAAGCAGTTTGTCCAGTCTGATGGCAGAAAAGAAGAGAAGACAATCAACCCAGGGGTGTTGGAGGAAGAAGAAGGGGCTAGGTTTTGGGAAGAAACACAAGATATCCTTTCTAAGCGCTGGTCAGTCCAGAGGTGTTCCAAACGTCTCTGACCAGGGGGCTTCTCATGGTGGAGTTTCTTCTGGGAAGGAGGGCACAGCTAAATGTACCTCCTCCAGCCCCTCCTCATCCTTCCCCTCTAAGGTTAAATATCACTTCTCCAGAGAGGCCTTTGCCTCCCCATCAAGGTCCTCCTTCCATACGCCATCTCAGCCCCACGTACATCTCCTTGATAGCATTTCCCGTGATTTATATTTATATATATTTTTTAAATTTTATTTTATTTTTTTATTGTACTTCAGGTGAAGGCTTACAGAACAAATAGTTTCTCACGAAACAGAAGTATACATGTTGTTTTATAACACTGGTTAACAACCCCACAACGTATCAACCCTCTAACTTCTCAACCTTTTTTGGTGAAAATACACATAGCCAAAGATACACCATTTCAAAAATTTCTACATGCACAGTTCAGTGACACTGACTACG
>NW_004444074.1:6842539-6844596 GCF_000243295.1 Trichechus manatus latirostris
CATCGTTCTCCTTATTGGTGTATAGGAATCCAACTGATTTTTGAATGTTTATCTTGTATCCTGCTACTCTGCTGAATCTTTCTATCAGTTCCAGTAGATTTCTCGTGGAGTCTTTAGGGTTTTCTGTGTATGGTATCATATCATCTGCAAACAGGGTATGTATATATTTTTTACATAATTATAGAGTCACAGGAAGTTGCAAAACAAAATGTGCAGAGAGGTGCTGTGTACCCTTCACCTGGCTTCCCTCAGTGGTAACGTCTTGTAAAACTACAGTACATCATCACAACGAGGAAATGACATTGGTACAATCCACAGAGCTTATTCAGATTTCACCATCTGTCTGCAGCACTTTATCACATGTGTAGTTCTGTGCAGGAGTCTCTGGATGGTGCAAATGGTTCAGTGCTCAGCTACCAAACAAAAGGCTGGCAGCTCGAATCCACCCAGAGGTGCCTTGAAAGAAAGGCCTGGCAACTTCTGAAAAGTCTAAAACCAAAAAAATCCAAACCCGCTGCCAATTCCGACTCCTGGTGACCCCATGTGTCACAGAGTAAAGCTGCTCCACAGGGTTTTCTTGGCTGTAATCTTTACAGAAACAGATCGCCAGGTCTTTCTTCTGTGGTCATATTGGTGGGTTTGAACCACCAACCAAAAGGTCACTGCTGTTGAAAACAGTATGTGCAACCCTACTCTGAAACATATGGCATTGTCATTAGTCAGAATAAACTCGAAGGCAACTGATTTGGTTTTTCTGTAGTTCTGTGTAACCACTACAATTGAGATACAGAACGTTTCCATCACAAGTCTTCCTTGTGCTACACTTTTACAGTCCCTCATACCCACTCCAATCCCTAAACCATGGCAACCACTACTCTGTTCTCCATCTCTACTGTTATTTCAAGAATGTTATATAAATAGAATCACACCACACATAACCTTTGGATTTTGCTTTTTTCACTCAGCATAACTTTCTCTTCATCAAGGGTATTGCATATATCAATAGTTCCTTCTTTTTCATTGCTGAACAGTATTCTATGGTATGCATGTACCACAATTTGTTTAACCATTCACCCACTGAAGGACAGTTTGTTTTCCCGTTTGCACTACAACGAATAAAACTGCTATGAACACTTGTATACAGATTCGTGTGTGTAGAGGCAGGGCCAAGATGGCGGAGTAATCAGACACTTCCGGTGGACCCTCTTACAACGAAGACCCAAAAAAACAAGTGACTCGATTATACATGGCAATCTGGGAGCCCTGAACATCAAAGGCAGAGTTGAGGAACTGGACTGAGTGGCAGGGGGAGGGAGAGACGGTTTAGAAGCAGCGAGGAGTTGCCAGAGCTGACCTGGCAAGAGCCTGAGCCCTTCAGGCCTGAGCAGCTCATGGGTGAGTAGTGAGGCAGGCAAGTGGCGGTGCTTGGGAGGTGTGTCTTCCGCACTGGGAGAGACCGAGCACCAGAGACTCTACACAGCCACCCAGAACCAATGAGAATGAATACTCATTGGTGAAAGATAAGTACTTCCATACGGCTTACTGCACGGATCAAAAACATCCCCCTTAGGGAAAAATCTCTCTCCCATTTACCTCCCCGCTCCCTGCTCTACACTGGATCCCAGACCGACTTCAGCAATGCCAAGTCCCCTGGGCTGGAAGTAGGATCATCACACGCCCGGAGCCATTCTCCCTGCCTTGGAGAGTGAACAAATTAACAAACGGGTAAAAATAAACTGCCGGCTCCCCTAAGCCAGGAACCCAGGGTAGACACAGCTCCTTTGCCTAGGCACAAGTATAAGGGATCCACGGACTTTGAGTGCCTTTTCCCCTGCACAGACTTGTGTGGGCCCGTCTCAACAGTGTAGGTCCTCATTACCGCAGTACAACAGGGTATATACCTGAAGTCTAACTTCAACTGTTTCAGCTGTGAAGTGGCAGGTTCTTGACATTTGACACTCCTCTGCCCATTAAGCAGGGTCTTCACCTACCCACATCAGGGGCCTGAGGACTAGAGGCTCCACCCACGCCACCTAGTACCTGCGATAGGGGCCCAT
>NW_004444074.1:6847844-6899701 GCF_000243295.1 Trichechus manatus latirostris
GGACATCTAGGTCAACTGGCATAACAAAGTTTATTAAGAAAATGTTCTACATCCCACTTTGGTGAGTGGCGTCTGGGGTCTTAAAAGCTTGCAAGCGGCCATCTAAGACGCATCAACTGGTCCCAACCCACACGGAGCAAAGGAGAATGAAAAACACCAAAAGACACAAGGAAAATATTAGCCCAAGAGACAAAAGGGCCACATAAACCAGAGACTCCATCAGCCTGAGCCCAGAGGAACTAGATGGTGCCCAGTTACCACCAATGACCACCCTGACAGGGAACACAACAGAGAGTCCCTGACGGAGCAGGAGAAAAGTGTGGAGCAGAACTCAAACTCACATAAAAAGACCAGACTTAATGGTCTGAAGCCATGGCCCTCCGGACACTCTGTCAACTCAGAATTAAAACCATTCCCGAAACCCACTCTTCAGGCAAAGATTAGACTAGACTATGAAACATAAAATACTCGCAAAGAGTGTGCTTCTTAGTTCAAGCAGATACACAAGACCAAATGGGCAGCTCCTGTCCAGAACAGGATGAGAAGGCAGGAAGAGACAGGAGCTGGTTGGAGGGACATGGGAAAACCGGGGTGGAAAGGGAGAGTGTGCTGTCACATTACAGGGATTGCAACTAGTGTCACATAATAATATGTGTATAAATTTTTGTATGAACAATTAACTTGAACTGTAAACTTTCACCTAAAGCACAATAAAAAAAAAAAAAGCAGCCCTGGTGGTGCAATGGTTAAGTGCTCGGCTGCTAACAGAAAGGTAAGTGGTTTGAACCCACCCAGCAGCTCCATGAGAGAAAGACTGGGTGATCTGCTTCGGTAAAGATTACAACCAAGAAAACACTATGGGGCAGTTCTACTCTGTCACATGGGATTGCTATGAGTCTGAATGGACTCAACAGTACCCAACAAGTTTCCATTTATCTGGGATAAAGGACCAATAGTACAATCGCTGAGTTGTATGATAAGTGCATGTTAGTTTTATAAGAAACTACCAAACTATTTTCCAGAGTAGCTGTGCTATTTTAAAATGTGTAAGTGGTCCAGTTTCTCCATATCCTCACCAGCATTTAGTATTACCACTTTTTTTATTTTAGTTATTTTATTTTAGATAGATGCTACCTCATGGTGGTTTTAATTTACATTTCCCTAATAGCTAATAGGGAAACCCTGGTGGCTTAGTGGTTAAGAGCTATGGCTGCTAACTAAAAGGCCAGCAGTTCGAATCCATCAGGCACTCCTTGGAAACCCTATGGGGCAGTTCTACTCTGTCCTATAGGGTCGCTATGAGTCAGAATCGACTCGACGGCAGCAGGTTTGGTTTGGTTTTTCTAAATAGCTAGTAATTTTAAACATCTTTTCATGTGGTATTTGCCACCTGCATATCCTCTTTGGTGAAATGTCTGCTCATCTCTACTGTCCATTTTCTAACTGAATTGTTTTTTCTATTGCTGAGTTTTGAAAGTTGTTTATATATAAGTTCTACGTAGTACATGTGGTTTGCAAATATTTTTCTCTACTCTGTAGCTTGTCTTTTCATCTTCTTTTTGCAGAGCAAAAGTTTTTCATTTTGATAAAGTTCAAATTATCCATTTTTCCTTTTATGGATCATGATTTTGATTTCAAGTTTAAGAATTCTTTGCCTACCCCTAAATGCCTAAGATTTTCCCGTGTTTTTTTCCCCCCCTGAAAGTTTTATAGTTTCACATTTAAGTTCATGATCCATTTTGAGTTAATTTTTTATAAAGTATGATGTTTAGGACAAGGTTCATTTTTTGCCTATGGATGCCCAATTGCTCCAGCACCATTTGGTGAAAAGGCTATCCTTTCTCCATTGTTGTGCTTTCTGCATCTTTATCAAAATCAGGTAGACATATTGTATGGGTCTATTTCTGTGTTCTCTACTCTGTTCCATTGATCTGTGTGTCCATCCTTCTTCCAACGCACACTTCTTGGATACTGTAGCTACACAGTCTTAACACTGAATAGGGTGATTTCTCCTGATCCACTTTATCTTTCTTTTTCAAAACTGTTTTAGCTCTTCTAGGTTCTTTGCCTGTCCACATAAATGTTAGAATAAGCTTATCTATGTCTACAAAGGAAACCCTGGTGGCATAGTGGTTAATAGCTACATCTGCTAACCAAAAGGTCGGCAGTTCGAATCCACCAGGCACTCCTTGGAAACTCTAGGGGGCAGTTCTACTCTGTCCTCTTGGGTCGGTATGAGTCGTAATCGACTCGATGGCAACAGGTTTGGTTTGTTTTTTTTAATGCCTACAAAAAAATCTTGCTGGGATTTTTGACAGGAATTGTATTAAATCTATAGATCAATTTGGGTAAAACTGATATCTTTATTATGTTGAGTCTCCCAATCCATGAACAGTTTGTCTATTTATTTGAGTCTTCTTTGATGTCTTTCATCGGCAATTTTTAATTTTCAGCACATAGATCCTATATATGCTTCGTTAGACTTATACCTAAGCATTTCATTTTCTTTGGAGCAATTGTAAATGACATTGTGTTTCAAATTTCCATTTCCACATGGTCATTGTTCGTATATACAAATGTGATTGATTTTTGGGTGTTGATTTTGTATCCTGCAACCTTGATGAACTTGTAATCATTTCCCATTTGCTAGTGTCTGTGTGTCTCCCCCATTTGACTAAGGACGCTCTGGGAGCATAGTACCTGAGACATAGAAGGTGCAGAAATGTTACCGGATAAATAAGTAATAGAATGGTGCTATGTAGGTCAGCCTGTGGAAGCCCTGGGAGAAACCTAAAACCTGTTGCCATTGTTTAATTTCGACTCATAGTGACCCCACAGGACAGAGGAGAACTGCCCCATAGGGTTTTCAAGGCTGTAATCTTTACAGAAGCAGATGGGAGAAACCTGAAGACACAGACAACTGCTGATCCAGGTTGTGACCCGGAACCACCAGGTAACAGGTCACTTACTCACTCTCCACACTTTGCCCAATCTGTGGGCTGCAGCTTCACCTCCTACACCGCACCTATCTCAAGGCCTCCATGTCCTGACCACACCTATCCCTTTCCTAACTCTGCAATCACCTCCACGGGACCTAATCCTCCGAAATGGTTCTTGAAAGCCTCTCATGACCTCTTGGTAAATGCCAAGCAGCACCTTGATAAGCAGTCCGTCTATTTCAGTTCTAGGGACCCCCCCCCATGATTAGAACCACAGGTCCTTGCCAGTCAAAATACTATGGTTACCCCTCCAGCCCTCTGGCTTTTGGGGATGATTGTGCCCACCTTGTCTCTGCTGTTTAATAAGCACCAACATCCAGCCTCTGCCCCGCCTGGATCCTGTCCCTCCCACCAAGGTCAGGGAATCCAGTCTATTACAGCAATGGTTCTCCAACTGTGGTCCCCAGACCAGCAGCATCAGCCTCACCCAGGAACTTGCTAGAAATGCAAATTATCAGGCCCTACCCCAGACCTTCTGAATCAGAAACTCGGGAGGTGCAGCCCGCATCTGTGTTCTAACAAGGCCTCCAGGTGATTCTGATGCACGCACAAATGTGAAAATGATCAGACTTCGTGATTCTCAATCCTGTCTGCACTTTAAAATCACCCAGGGAGTTTTTCACAAGATGCCTGTATCAGTGGTTCCCAAACTTGTCTGCACATTGGAACTACCTGTGGAACCACTAATGCCTGTGTTCCATCCCCAGAGAATGTGATTTAATTGGCCTAGGGTAGTGCCGGGCTTTGGAATGTCTAAAGGTTTCCCAGGTGATTCTAATGTGCAGTAAGTTTGGGAACCACTGGCCTAGACCAACGGAGTCAGAATTTCTAGAGGTGGGACCCTTGCTTCCCAGATGACTCTAATACACAGTCAGGGTTGAACTGCTGGTCATGACTCATTGGCCAAGAATCAACCATATCCTTGGCTATAAGTATCACTCTGAATTAGGAATTCCCAAATCCACCTCCCCAGCCCTGACTTCTCACTTGTGTTTCAGTCAGGGCTTAGAACCAGTTCAAATCAATTCAGTCACGGCCCATGAAGCGATACCCAAAATTTTACAATTTGGACGATCCAGAATGATAACCAGAACCGGAAAAATTACGTGTCAAAGCCCTGGAATGGGAGACTCAGAAGAGGTTTAGTGAGCCCTTTCAGGAGCCTGATGTGTGAGACTGGATTACTGGCATGACTGTGGACAGTAACACACAGTCAAAGCAGCATGGTCGGCCACCATCTTTGAGCGGGGCACGACTGTTTCTGACTCTGCTCAAAATCCAATGAGCAAGAGATTTGGTTGTTACACAATGTGTATGCTGCCCTTGCTTTCTAATAGGGAGATTAAGGGTTCTAGCAGGGCTTTGGCCTGTAATTTTTCCTGTTCTAGTTATCATTCTGGTTCACCCAAATTTTAAAAACTTGGGTCTGTTCTGGTGTCACTTCCTCGGCCACAACTGTACCCAGAAGAACCAGTTCAAAGCCCTGGTTTCAGCTCCATGTCTCCTACTGTCTAGAGGACCTTTCTATCTGTACATCCCCCATCACCTCTAACTCAGCACTGCAACATGTAGAGAGACCCCCAACTTGCCTTGTAGAGCAGAAGTACACCTGCCTGGAATACAAGTGGTTTCTGGGATTTATCCTCCACCTTCCTCTCTGAACTGGCTTTCAGTCATTCATTCAAACATCACCTGAAGGCCTCACGGTTACTGAAGACCTTATTCTAAACTGAAGGGGATACACAGATGAATCACCACTCATGTGTCAGTTTGTCATACTGCGGTGGCTTGTGTGTTGCTGTGATGCTAAAAGCTGTGCCACCAGTATTTCAAATACCAGCAGGGTCACCCATGGTGGACAGGTTTCAGTGGAGCTTCCAGACTAAGACAAGACTAGGAAAAAAGGCCTGATGGTCTACTTCCGAAAATTAGCCAATGAAAACCCAATGGATAGCGACAGAATAGTGCCTAATACAGTGCTATGATCATGACATGGCACAGGACCAGGCGGCATTTTATTGTGTTGGGCACGGAGTCACAATAAGTCAGAGACAACTTGACAGCAACTAACAACAACAGAGATGAACAAGACACAGCTCTGGCCTTCAAGGAACAACCAATCTCCCCATCAATGCGCTTTCTCCAAGGCACACTACATGCCTTATCCCCCTTGTAAAGATTCACACTGCACATCCTCACTAAAGGCTTTGAGAAGACCTACAGCAAAGAAACTTGTTTAATTTGGATTAACCCAGCATTTCCCAAACTCTCTGGCTACAGAACCCTCCCCCCCGACCCTCCATTTTAAACTTAAACCCATAGAAAGTCCACATAATACTGAGGAAAGCTAGAAACCAAGGGAGTCATCTTTGACTCTTTACACCTATATCCCACTGGTACTAAGGCCTATCACGTTTCTTCTGCAACACGTCTCCACTGTCATCGCCCTAGATCGGACTCACACACCCCACACCAGCACCACCAAGCCATTATTTGGCCTCTCTCCTGACAGCCTCCCCAGCCCCATCTGCCCTACACACCTCTGCCCAACGACCTCTGCTCTACTCTCCCAATACCACCTCCCAACTTGAGGGAGGCAACAGAGCAGATGCCTTAACCCTTTGGTGATCCATGGACTTATGGTATTCTAACCAGTTTTTATGCCTCTGGAGTTCTGTGGGAGTATACTTTTCCCAATGAAAGTATTTGCTGCCCTTTAGTGGGGACTTGCATAATGGTGAAAGGCAGAAAAAATGTTAATTGAAGCAAAATACCTGGAGTACGAGGCTTGCAAGTAAGGTAGTTCAACCAGAAAGTGTGACTGGGTGAAAAATTTGTCTCTTCTGGCTTTTGTACTCCTAAATAAGCCTTGTAAGTATATTTATGGCTTCCTTGTGATAGTTAGGGAGCCCCGATGGGCTTGATTTTGTGTGTGTGTATCATATTTGGAAAACCAGAGTAACTTAATGGAAAGTGCCCCACCATATCTTCAGCCACCAAGGTTCACTGGGACAGACAGTTGCCCATCAATCAACAGGTTCAAGAATGCAAAATGCTGACTGGTAACCACGTAGCCCAAGATGATATTTCTCAAAATCCATACTGCCAACCAAAAATTTAAACATACCCCATGACTCGGAATACTTCCATTAATGAAAACACAGCATTAAAAAAAAAAAAAAATTCAAAGCAGAAAATAACAGGATCACCAATTAAGCTCGTAGATTTAGGAATGTGACAAACATGACTTCAAGTGCCTGATCTGCCACCTATAAGCTGTGCAACCTTGAACAAGTCACTTAACCTGAGTCCCAGTTTCCTCATCCATAAGATGGTTTAAATCATAACAGGCTCACTGGTGGCTATGAAAAATGAATGAGATAATGCACTGTGGAGCGCTGAGCACTCAGCAAAAGCTCACCCATTCCTCACTGCCCAAGGCCAGCCTCCTTCAGAGCTTCCCTGAACCCACACTGATCTCCCCCTTACATGACCCATTACAGCTGCAATCTTGCCAGTTTACCACTTGACTGCTCCCTAAATGCTTCCTCTGTGTACGCTGGGCTCATAAGCTCCCTAAGCCCAAAGGCCAAGTCTTCTGCTTCCTGTTAATCACTCCCTCCTTGAGGCTACCTCCCTACTTGCTTACACCTCTCACTCCTGTTCACCTGCCTTCCTGCCATACTCACTAGACCCCATACATCTTAAGGGCAGAAGCCTTGCCTCCTCTGTACATGTATCTCCAGAGCAGTGCCTGGTACCCAGCAGGCACTCAACCAGGTTTGCTGAACAAACCTCATGCTGAGCACTCAGCAGACACTCAGCCAATGCTCAATGAATTAGAGCTGGATCCCCAACCAGGGACAGCAAGCACCACACTGTATGAACCTTGCCAACAGAATGTGTCATGGAAACAGCAAGCACCAAACCAAGCCAAAGACCTTTGTGGTGGCAGTTATTCATCAAAATTCTACACAAACAGGCCAGGCAAGAGGTCAGATTTACTTGGCCAGAAAACGTCTGTCATCTTCCAACTCTTTCTGTCTCCAAACAACGTGGGAAAATATTAACTATTCCTTTACGTAAGCTCTCTCACTCCCTATTACTGCAGACTATGGTGAATGAACCGAGTTCTGGGTCAAATACACCATGGCCTGAGTCCCACCTCTGCCATTTGCAACTCTAGGGTAAACTCAAGTGGGGTTAATAATTACCAACTCATAGGGTCACTGGAGAGATCACATATGACCTAAAGGCAAGGCCTTACATGTAGTACTAGTATCAGTTGCCCTTGAACCAACTCTGACTCATGGCAACCCCGTGTGTGTCAGGGTAGAACTGTGCTCTATTGGGTTTCTCAATGGCTGATTTCTTTCAGAAGCATATCATCAGGCCTTTCTTCCAAGAAGCCTCTGGGTGGACTCGAACCTCCAACCTTTGGGTTAGCAGCTGAGTGCATTAACTGTCTGCACCTCCCAGGGACTCCTCACTCATAGCAGACACTCAATAAATATTACTCCTACCATGTTCTCTCTCACTCTACCCTTAACTAAAGTGGGAGTAGGCCAGAGGAGAGTTGCTCTATTCTGCTGGATAATAATACGATACTGACATCTTATAGAGGAGAGGTTCTCAAACAGGGGTGATTTCAACCCCCAGCAATCGTTCAGCAGTATCTGGAGACATTTTTTATTGTCATGACTGGGGAAACGGGTGCTATTGACATCTAGTGGGTAGAGGCCAGGGATGCTGCTAAACATCCTGCAATGCACAGGACAGTCTCCCACAATGAAGAATTATCCAGCCCAAATGTCAATTGATACTGAGGTTGAGAAACCTGTTAGAGGATTAAGAGAACTCAGAAGTCCTGACCCCTTTCCTTCCCATCTGTCCACGCTGCCGAGAGTCAAACATCAAAAGCTGAGTCTGAGAGACAGCCTCATCCTCCTGCCTCCCACCTTCTTCCCCAAATACGCATACAAACCTTCCAATGCCCGTGGACAGGATGGCAGTGGAGGTCTTCAATTCCTCATAGACATCAGCGCCATTGAAGGGGAAAGCTGAGAACTGAGCCAACAGCACCCGCCTCACAGCAACCAGGGCCTGCCAAACAGGTGGGGACAACTCAGGATCCACTAGGGGCACCTCCATGCAAAGCAGCCCACAATGAATCACCCACATGAGGGGCACCAGAAGGTCTCATACCTCCCCATCAACACCTGGGAATCCTTTGCTCCCCTGGCTTACAGATGGATATTTTAAGGCACCCTGGTTTTGGAGACTGGGGATGGTCAGCTCACCTTGTAAGACAAGCCACATTTCTGGGCTACCTCCTCCAGGTCTGCAGAAACCAGGTCCACCACTGAAAACAAAACACTTGTAGCTGACTGCCAGGAAGGGGGACCTGTGGCTTCCCACACTCAGCTTTCCCTCATCTGTAAAACGGGGTAACATTTCTGTCTCAAAGCAGGTAGTCTGAGGAGGCCTACGAGAAATCATAAAGCCACAAGACCTGGCGAAGCGCGGGGCACGCAGGAAAGGCTCTCCGCTTCCTCTGGGAGGGCCTCTCCAGAAGGGGGAGGGGGCTGAGGAGGGGAATGGCCCTCCAAGAGCCGAGGGGAAGCACCCTGCAAGCACGCCAGGTCGGCGGAGGCTGGGTGTGGAGCACACGGCTGGCTGGCACTCGCACCAACGCGCACACGCGGTCACCTGTCTTGATTCCGCGACTCCTGAGAAGCTGGACTATCTCCTGGGTGAGGCCCGGGCACAGTCCAGCCCTAAGCACGCCCATGTTCGCTGCAGGCCCAGGACAGCACTGGGAGCCGGGACTGCCAGTCACGTGGGAAACTGCCAGGTCCTCTCCAGACGCCTCTCGGCTCCCCTTTCAGGAGAGGGCACTGGTGGCCCGGCGGCAGGAGGAGGGGCGGTGCAGAGGCACGTGGGCTGGGACCCGGCCCGCGCTCCCGCGCCCTGGGCTTGCCCGCTTCCTGGTTCCTGGTTCCAGGGTTGCGCGCCCGGAGTGGGCCTGGCCTGCAGCACCATCTGCTGGCCGCGCGGGGCGCAACCGCGGTCTCCGCGAGTGCTTGGGGCGGAGGCACTACCCTTCACCACCACCATCGCTCCCCCGCCACCCCTGTCCCACATACTCACAAAGCTTCACGCGTCACACGACACCCTGCGCACACCAGGCCACACATCGCCCAGCATGCACAACACGCACACCATGTCGGGATCTGTCTTCCACCTTTCCCCTCCCACCCCGTCTCCCTCTCCAACGCACACACAACTTCCAATCAATGAGTTTCCCCTGTGCCGGCTTCCATTCTAAATGCCGGGGGCAAAAAGTTAAAATAAGACAAATCCTTATCCTCAGAGAGTTTACATTTTAGTGAAAGACAAACTGAAAAAAAAATCAAACAGATAAATCAGATAATTACAGAAGAAGCAATGCACTTAGAGGCACCTTCACTTCTCTGTATTTTCCAAATTTCATTTTTTTATGAAAATAAAGCCTGACTATATAAAACAAAAAATATGATTTGGTATTTTTAAATGGCTTTTGCTTTGGCGTATCAGCTAGAAGAAATTAGAACAACTTTATGTGGTTACCCCTTCACAGTCCAATGAGAGCGGTGCTATTTTTATCCCCATTTCACAGATGAGGAAACTGAGGCTTAGTGAGTTTCAGTCACTTGCCAAAGGTGGACTTCAAATCCACATCTAAGTGCAAAGCCAGTGCTGTTTTGGCTCCCTGCCACCCCCATTCTCCCACCCCCACCAAGTTGTTTATAGCTTTCCCACTGCAATGTGGTTTCCTTGGGAGCAGAGATCATGTCTGGCTTATCTTTGTTCCCTCTGTAGCACCCACCATTGTCACTCAGTACATAAAGGCACTGGGAGGTGAGGGTGTGGCCCATTTAGGATTCTAGCAGTACAACCAGGTCACATGTGAGCTATGAACCTCCTGGGCTTTCCCTCTGCCTACACGATTAGACATCAAGGGGATTTACTGCCTAGGAGTTCAGGATATAGAGCCTTAGGGTCTATAGACAAAGTCTCCCACCCCAGAAAATGCCAGTACTGCCTACTTCTCAGGGCCCCAGCTGCCTCCCTCCATGCCCAAACTCCTCTCTCTAACCAGCCCTCTCTTCCTTCCCAGGGCAGAGCTGAGGGGCACAGGTGTGCAGCATTGTGAGATCTTCAGGGAAGGGCAGGGCTGCTGTACAGGCAGACTATTAGAGCTGAAGGGCCTAAGAAAGAGGTCACGCAGTCCTTTCCCTGGCTCTGCCCCACTCTGGATGCTGGCCCTTGGTCTGACCAGCCCCACAGCAGGCTGGGCAGCAGCCTCTCATCAAGGGGGAGGCCAGCCTCTAATTGTTACACTCTCTGAGGATTATGAAGTCAGCTCATTGCACCCCCCTCCCGCCCAAACTAAGGGTCAGTCCGCTGCACCCACAGTTTCTCTCTGCTTCCTGTCAGCTTGGTTGTCCTGCACGGTGACGGCCGTGGTCCCAAACAAACCAGATGGCATCAAAGGCACTCTATCAAGTGGGAGATGGGGAGGAGGCCATGGTGAAAAAGGAAAACCTCAATATTTTGAATGCACTCAATCAAATGCAGACGTCATTTCCAAACCCCAAGTCTATGAACCAGATCGTCACTACCAAAGGACTCCCACTCTCCTCAAGGGGCAGTTTGGTTAAATTCTTGGAGGAAGATACCATCAATATACCGTAAGACCCGAGTCTGGTCCTTATTTCAAAGGCTAGAGCTGAGGGGTGGGCAGAGTGACTTGATCTATCACAACCCAGTCCCTGGATTCCCAGACAAGAGGATGTGTGTGGGGTTGGACCTGTCTATGTATTCCTGAGCCCAAAATCAGCTCTTGGGGGCACATGGGCCTCCCACTCCAGGAAGCCTTCCTGGATTTGTCAGAGATTTGTTGACGGGGTTCCTCCTGCTTTGCCTGACCATAGTCCTCACCCCACCCCCAAAAACTCAGCCCTCTTGCCTGGCTCCTCTCCCTCAATCTTCCCTCTTTGGTGCCTTCACCTGCATAATATGTCCCCCCAATAGCCTGCCTTCCCTCAGAAGGAGGTTTAGTGTTCCTCCTCACTAATTCTGATTTCCTTTACTTCATTCCCCAAAACTCTCTGAGCACCTGCAAGGTGCCTGGCCCAGTGTTAAGTTTCAGGAATGCTGAGCTGTAAAGAACGGGTCTGCCTTAAGGAGTTCCCTGTCTGGAGGGGGTGGGGGTCAGGCAGTAATGAGAATGACACAGCACATCCGATAGGTGGTGCTAAGACAGGACACCTTGAGGAAACAGTGGGTGGGGGGGAGCTCAGTATAGCTTAGGGGTAGGGTCAGTTAAAGAAGGCTTCTTGGGGGAATAATATTTGAGCTGAATTTCCAAGAAAGGGATGGAGTTTGCAAGCAAAGCAGTGGAGGGTGGGGTGGTGCAGCTGAGGGAATCATACACAGGGCCTGTTTCAAGAGTGTGTGTCCTGTGCAGTTGCTTAGAAGGCCCGCTGCTTGATTGAATGCCCTGCTGTTGTTGTCTTGAAATTCTTAATAATTTTTTAAAAGGGGACCGATATTTTCATTTTGCACTGAGTCTCGCAAATTCTGTAGCTGGTCCTGATTCTATGAGAGGGTAAGAGCATGGTATCCATTCCCTAAGGGAACTGTAAGCCAGCAGGTCTGGCTAAAGTGGCGAGTGCTTATAGGAAACGTCATGGTATGGGGGGAAGCCTGAGTTCAAATCCAAGTTCTACTGCCCACTTAGACACACAGCCTTAGACAAGTTAATTATGATCAGTAAGCTCCGTCCCTTATCTGCAAAAAAAGGCTAACACCCATGTGGCAGGGCTGTTGGGAAGATCAGAACTAGTCAATGTCCAGTGTATAGCCCAGAGCCTGGTTGCCTTCCACGCCCACTTTAGCACCAGCATTTCCAATAAGTGGATCCAAACTATAAATTCACTAGGACAGTCTGAAGTATAAATGACATCAATACCCAGACTTCTCAGCCTACAAAGGACCCAGATGGGGGGATCATCTGTTCCAAATGTCCACCATAGGCAAGTATAGGAGATCTAAGCTGATCTGGATTTCTCGGGAGGAGATCAGTGGGCCCACAGGATCCACCATGAAGCCCAAGGCTGGCTGCAGTTACGGATCCAGAGGCTGGAGCTGGGGCAGGAGGCAGAGAAGCCAGAAAGCACTGGCGGCAGATGGGAGCTGCATGGCCTGGGGAAAGCATGGGGCCCGGGAGAGCTGAGTTCTAGTTTCAGTTCTGCCACCAGCTCACTGTGGGACCTGGTCAAGGCGCTTGACCCCTAAAGGTCCTGTGACTGCTTTCAAGAGCAGAGCTCTTCAAACTATGGATTGTGACCCAT
Organism: Trichechus manatus latirostris; assembly: GCF_000243295.1. NCBI lineage: Eukaryota > Metazoa > Chordata > Mammalia > Sirenia > Trichechidae > Trichechus > Trichechus manatus. The sequence continues at coordinate 6,860,242 of NW_004444074.1, forward strand.
TCATGGGTCAAGAAATTATTTTAGTGGGTAGAGACCAATATTACAAAAATGAAATCAAATAGAATAGAAAATTCCAGAACACATCACATATAGAGTAATAATTGCTTTGCAAAACATTCGTTTTAGTTATATATAGTTATATGAGTCTGTGTATCAGGTTGCCACATAAAATGTATTTTTTTACTTTGGGTCAAGATAAAAAGAGATTTGAAAGCCAAACTTCTTGGATTGTGTACTTCATTGGTAAAAAAAATGTTTAAATAGAGAGGGAACGTGTACAAGGCTTTTCCTTGCAATACCAAAGAACTGGAAACAATACAAATATTCATGTAATGGAAAACCATACAACAGTTAAAATGAATGAACCAAAGCTACATCTATCAATATAGGATGAAACTAAAAAACGCGATGTTGAGTGATAAAAAGTAAGTTGCAGAGGATATGTACTGAATAATAGCACTTACATAAAGCTTAAAAGCTTGTAAAATAATACTAGATCTTGCCTAGGGATAACATACATATGTAACAAACCCATAGACACAAGTGGGGAATAATAAACACAAAAACTTAAACTTATTGTAGTGGTGATTTCTGGGTAGGAGGATGAGGAATGTAGTGGGGAAGAGACGTACACAGGGGCCTTTAATTTACCAATAAAGTTTTATTTCTTAAGCTGAATGATGAGTAAATGGAAGTTTAACATATTATTCTTGATATCTTTGTAGATATTTAAAATATTTCATAAATTTAAAAAAAAATCAGAATGGAAGAAAAGAGTTTTTGAGCATTCACCCCAACATGTGTATATTTATCTGCACCACTGCTAACTTTCACATTATATATTAGCAAATAAATACTGCGAAATGTTTTTTAAATGTAAGTAAATAAAATATTAGTAAATACTTTATTAAATTGTAAATGAATAGTAGTAAAGCTTAATTTATTATTTTCTTTTTAGATATTCCTCCACACCCCAGTAGGTCATTTTGGTCATCCCCTGGGGTGTTTGTGCCCCATTTTGGAGGAGGGACTTAAAGTTTTAGCAGGGCTTCTCAAATTGTGGTTCTCAGAACATTTGCATCAGAATCATCTGAGGATCTTATTAAACATGCAGCTTCCCCAGACCCATCCCAAACCTGTTGACTCAGAATCTGGAGCAAGGGACCAGGAATCTGCATTTTTATTAAAGCACCCAGGTGGGTTTGATGCACTGCTGCAGAGCAAGAATGATGTTCTGAGCTGTTCAGAAGCAACTGGCAACGCTGGGGAGTCAGGCCCAGGGCTGCCCTCAGGGAGCTTCCAGGCTGAATGGGCTGGGGTGGCCTCCTTCACCTGGCTCACCTTGCTCACCTGTCTCCCCCTCCCGCTCCAGGAAGCCGATGCCAGTGGAGGATTCCGAATGCAGCTCTGACGACACCAGCATCTCCCCCATCTCATCTACCTTGTTGAACCCCATCAAATTGGCCGTCACCCAGCCCAACAGCAGCTTCTTTGCAGGGATGCTGGAGGGGGAGCTGAAGAGACTCAGTTTTTCCTCACTGGCCAAGAATGCAGAAAAGAGGGACCTGGCCCTCTGCACCCGCCAATCTCGGGCCCAAATGGTCCCTGGGGGCCTGCTGGACCTTGACAACCCTGAGCTGGACACAGACACCTCCTCGACGCCCTCTGAATCCTCTGTGGTTGTGGACGTGCCTGAAGCTCCCTTCATCTGTGAACACACCGTCAGCGACTCCACAGCTGTGGTGGGTGTCCCTTGCTCACGCACTCAGCAAAGGCCTGCTGGACGCACCCCCCACCCCACCGCCTCTGGTGCCAGACACTGAGCTGACCTCTACGGGGAGTGTGAAGTTGTCTCCGACCTGCATCCCAACCCCAAGTTCATGGTTTAGCAAGGGACAAAGGGCGTGTCTAAAGAATCCAATGCAAGATAGAAAGGGCTCAGTGCTAGAGGGAAAGTTCAGATCAAGGGCCACCAAGAACTCAAAGGCAAAGAAACATGACTTCCAGCTGCAGGAATAAGCTTGGTGGTTTTTGTTAACATCTGAGCTGGGACACAGAGGTAGGACTTAAACATTGTCAGCTGGAGGAGGACAGGCATTCTGTGGAGGCACTAACGCTGGCAGTGGCTCACAGGTGGGAAAGCGTGGGCGGAAACGGGAGCCTCGCTTGATCCCAGGTCCTAATCCAGCGCTTCTCACACTTTCACCTGCTAGATCACCCGATCATCCTGTTAAACCCCCGATTCCTGGGCCTCATCCCTTGAGGTTCTGATTCACTAGGTGTGGGGTGGGGCCTGAGAATTTGCATTTCTAACAAACTGCCAGAAGATGCTGATGCTGCTGGTCCATGGACCACATGCTCGGTAGCACGGTCCTAGAGCACGGGAAGGGGAAATAGAGGGGAGTAGAAGGGAAAAGTTAGTCTGGGGTCATTTTATGGAGCCCCTCCAATGCTAGGCTACTCTATAGATTTTTCTGTAAGCAATAGGGCACATTTGAAGGCTTTGTATCAGGCTATGGATGTAATTTGAGCTGTATTTTAGGAAGATAAACCTGGAAACCCCATAGTTGGGTGGTCTAGAGCGGTGTTTCTCAAAGTGTGTTCATTCTGTAGGGTGTTTGCACCCCACTTTGTGGGTGGGGGTGCTTAAAGTTTTACCAGGCCTTCTCAAATTGTGGTTCTCAGAACATCTGCATCAGAATCATCTGAAGATCTTATTAAAGATGCAGCTTTCTCAGTCCCTTTCCAAACTTGTTGACTCAGACTCTGGGGGACAAGGGACCAGACCAGTAGCATCAACATCACATGGCAACTTGTTAGAAATACAAGTTTCCGGCCCCACCTTGGGCCTACTGAATCAGAAACTGTGGGGGTGCACTCAGCAATCTGTGTTTTAACAAATCCTCCAGGGTACTCTGATGCACACCAGTTTGAGAACCACTGGCCTAGATGGAGAAGAAACTAGAAATAGGGGACCAGACAGGAGATGGCAGATCCAGGAATCTGAGGTGTTACAAAAACTCCCCGAAATACTTAGCTAGGTTTGAGAACCACTGTTGTAGTGCAAACTGTATGGGTTTGGGAGCTGGTTTGAATCTTGGCTCCACCACTTAATTGCTGTGTAACCCTGGGCAAGTCACTTACCCTCTCTGGCCCTCTAACCACATCTGCAGTGAGTTAGGTGGACAAGATGATTTCTAAGGTCCCTCCCAATTGATACGGACTCTAGAGTCCATAAGAAATATGGACTGAGGGAGCACCCTAAGGTAGGTGGGGCTACCAGGGAGAACAGCATATCCTCGGGATGGGGTTAAGTGGTTCCATCCAACTTTGGAGTGTCTTACCCCTTCCGTCAGACCTGCTTCAGCTCCAGCAGAAGCAGGGATGGCAGTGGGGGCATTCTGAACAATTTGGGTGGGGGCGGAGGGGTAAGTCAGGCCAGGTCTAAGGAAGCCTTGGGGCTCTCTTCCCCCAGATTTCCTGGACCTATGCCTTGGGCAAGCAGCAGGTCAGTTTCTACCAGGTCCTGCTGCAGGAGGCGGCCAAGATAAAGGACAATGAGCTACCCAAGACAAAGAATCGCCCGTGGATCTTCAACAAGATCTTGGGCACCACCGTCAAGCTGATGGAGTTGAAGCCTAACACCAGCTACTGCCTCACTGTCCGCGCAGCCAACACAGCTGGGGTGGGGAAGTGGTGCAAGCCCTACAAAGTGAGCCCTAGGAGAAGAGGGGGGTTGGGACAGAAAGTCTGGCCAGAAAGCTGGGGTTCTGGAGGCTGGGAACACCCCTATGTCCCCATAATTCATCCTTCTGCTAGCTTTCCCTCGTTGGGAGCAGATAAGCAATTCTTGGCTTTCTTCTGGGAAGTTTAAGGATTAAGCCATTCTGCGGCCCACTAGGAATGCAGCATCACTATGTCAATCTTCCAGAACCCTTCGTTTCGGGATTCCACAACTCAGTACCAGTAATTGTGAGTGGACCAGGAAGCCAAGGGCATTGAGGGAAACAGGGAAGAGGCTAATAGGGGACAAAGAAGGAACAGCCTGGAGGTGGGGTAGACACAGTGGGGGCAAGAGGCCTGAGTTCAGATAGCCCTTTGCTGGAAACATTACACAGCTTGGGAGGCATAGGTTTGAATCATGACTCTGTCAGCTATCAGCTAGGTAACCCTGAGCAATTCAAGAACCCTTTTTGGACCTGTTTTCTCTGTCAACGAATAGGTTGGAGAAGACTAAGATTCCATTTATCAGACAAACCACAGAGACAAAAAGTGAGCCAGGTTCAGGTGTGGGAAGGAATTCTGAGTGGTTTTCTTGTTTTGTTTCAGTTTGCAACCGTGGCCACTGATTTGAACAGCTTCCCTGAGAACAACCCCATTCAAATCACCGTACAGCGCAGGGAACCCCAACGGAAAACTGTGACCATCGGGCTCAATGAGATGCGGAGGCTAGAGGATCTTGAATACCTATTTCCCTACTAAGGGAGAGGGCCCCAGGAATCCTCCCAGCTACCTTCAGCTCTGGCCCAGGGCCCTCAGGAACCAGAACCATGAGACGTACCACCAGCACCATACCAGGGAACCATTGACAACCCTGCCGGCCCAGGCCCGGGCAGCAGTGGTACTGCCACTCCAACCCTAAGCTGGGGCCAAGGCCAAACAGGAGACCCATTCACCTGGGGACATCTCAGGCTAGCCAGGCCCAGCCACTGCCCACAGCTGCTAGTCTCCCTGCTCCCCGTATCTGGGCTGGGTCCAGGTTCCTCATTAAAGAACTGCAGGTCACCCAGCACCCCTACATTTGCTTCATGCTGTGGACAGTCTCAGCTGGGGAGGCTGCCACCCATCTTCCTAATTCTGCCAGGACCGAGAGTTCAGGTGGGTGGGTAGGTGGGAAACAAGGGTGGCCAGGCAACAGGATGCAATCACAACCAGCTGCTTGGCTCTGCCAACATCCCCTTTTTCCCTTTGGGAGAAAGAGACTGGCACCCAAAGGCTAAAAACACTGATACCAGGAAAAACAGCCATTTTAGACAGAGGTGATGGCAGCCTGCAGACTGTTAGTGCAGGAACCAAGCTCTGGAGAATGTAGTAGAAAGTGTACAAGCTTTGGGGACAGGATCTGGGTCTAATCCTAGCTCTTAGTCTTACTGGATGTAACCACCACCAGTTGCTGTTAAGTCAACCGCGACTCAGGGCGACCCCGTGTGTGTCAGAGTAGAATTGTGCTCCATAGGGATTTGGGGCAAATCATTTAAGCTTCATGGGCGGTTTCCTCATCAAAAAAAGCTGTGAAAACCTTCCAGGCATGGCTGCAGGGTTCCTGTGAGGACCATAGGAGAGAATTGCCTGGCCCTGAGCAGGAGCTTGGCCACTGTTGGTCCGTTGCCCCTTGTCCAGCCTCCTCACTGCAAGAGACGTGCCAGGTGGAAACTGAGAACCACAGCAGCTAGGTGATCTGCAAAACCATGAGCACAGATGGGGCTGGGGAGTGAGATGGAACCAGACAGCAGAAGTGCCGTGACCCTGAGCAGTTCAGACAAGGATGGCTTGGAAGTTCAACCTGAGTAGATGGTATCAGCATCAGATGGAGGAGGAAGTGGGGACAGGATGCACGGACGGTGAGAATGTCCTGGTGGGGATCCCCTTCATTACCTCCAAGATCTCATGGAGCAACAGAACCTGTCCTCTCACAGCCCTTCTGCACACACCCACCACCTCCACTGTTAGAGTCCTCTGGGCCAGCCATTGTCTTCTCTGTATCCTGAGAGCCCAGCACAGGGCTCAGTGCACTGCAGGGACTGCAGGAGAGGCCGAGGACTGCACCCCCTAGAGCACACCATCCAAAAGAATTCTGCAATGATGAAAACATTCTATATCTGCACTGTTCAAGTCAGCAGCCTTTAGCTAGAGGGACTGAGGAGCCGCATTTCTAACTTTCTTTCATTCTAGCTAAAGTAAATAGACACATGTGGCTAGTGGCTGCCATATTGGACAGCACAGCCTTAGATGATCCTCTGGTCACTATACAGGCTTCAGCCAGCTCACCCCTGCCTCAACTGGTGGATTGGGTGGCCTCTCCCTTACAGGCACAGGGGGAGTAGGGAAGCCACTTCCTTGTCAGTGTGGTTCTGGTGCAGTCTAGTGCAGAGGTGGAGGCTAGACAAACTGATTCAGCACAGTCCTTGGCTGAGCCCTAGGATTCTAGGACAGAGTTATAACCTCAACACACAAAATATAAGTTATTTATTTAGCCAAAGAATGTGAGATTCAATCCTCAAGAGAGTTTGGAAAAGGAGGCAGGGAGCAGCAGAGGTCCAGCCCTGCTGTCGGCCTTCCTTCAGCTCCAGGAAAGTAAACAGTGATGGTCAAGAGCTGAGCTCAGCAATGACACCCCATGGACTTCAATTTGCAGCTCTGGGTGGTCCAGGCAGGGGAGCTGCCGGAGATCCCACTGGGGTCTGTCCAAGGACAGTAGGACACACTTGTTTTTAGGGTCCCCTCTGGGGACGAGGGTATGTGAACTGCCACCCCTGCCTTTGATCTGTCAGGGCAGGCAGCTGGCAGAGGCTGAGTCCAGGTGGGGGTCAGAGAGAACTGTGGGATTTCATCGCCTCCATCTGTGAAGAACAGGAGGGAGTCAGGACAGGGATCCCACCTCAGGAAAGGGAGGCTGCCATATAATCCTAGGAGCCCACTGCAGGAAGAGCCTGTGGTTTACCCTCACATTCAGCAAGATCCTGGCTACCATCTCTGCTCTGGTCACCCAAACTCAGGCTGCACACCCACTGCCTGCCTCAGCCAGGCCCTCAACCCAGGGCCCTGGGAGGCCCACCATAGGTGTCCGGTGATATTGACAACCCTTTACAGGTACACAATGCTTCGGGTCCCAAAGTGTCTTCCCCCTCCTATCTTTGATCCTCCCAACAGTCTGCTGAGCTTTGATAATTCCCAAGAAACAGATTAACCAAGCTCCTCAAGATCGTACACTGAAAAGCAGAACCAGGATTTGAACTCAGGTCTGAAGACTTCAAAGTCCAGGGCTCCAACAAAGAACTATGGCCACAATCTGGAAAGAGCCATGGACTCACCCCTAGAGAGTGGCCTGAGTACTGGCAGGGTCTCCCGAAACCCCCGTAGGCCTCCGACTGCCCACTGAGAGCCTGGCTCCACACACCACCTCAGAGCAGCATGAGCACTAGAGAGTCCCTCAGAATTCTACGCCAGAAGGGAATGGCTGCAGAGAGCAACCAACTTCAGGGCAGGAGAGCCAAGCACACTAGCCACCACTTCCCCCAAACTCACATCCGGAGGCACTTGTCCTTCCCACCACTTGCTACTCTCTGGCCATCTGGACTCCAGTCGACAGCATATACCTAAAGCGAGGAGCAGGAGGGGAAGTGGGCAGGGAGACAGTTAGAGGAGAGGGCAGGAAGCAGGCCAAGGCTGAGGGGTACCAGGATTCAGTCCCACTCCTGCCCAAGGGTGGCCATACCTCGTCAGCATGGCCAGGCAGGTCTATGGCCAGCTTCTGGGCCTTTATGTCCCACACCTTCAGTGTGCTGTCACTGCTGCCGCTGACCAGGAGCCGGCTGTCGGCTGACCATGCAATCTGGTACACAGCTGCCACATGTCCCCGTAGGGAAGCCAGGTACCTGAGCCAGGAAAGAGGATGACAGCTATTTGAGCTTCAAACATGGACTGAAGGGTCCCCCAAGCCCAGCTCAGTGGTCCTCAACCTTGGCTGTACGTGAGCATGACCTTGGGAACTTGTATAAAGTCTCACTGCCAGGCTCCCACCCCAGAACAATGTAAAAGCATTACTGATCATCACTACTGTATACAATTTCCCCAAATGAGTTGCTTCTAGTGTGCCTCCTGCCAGGCCTCCCTACCTGCACGACTCCGCATGCCGTAGAATCCGATGCCACCAACTGCTGAGCCAATCTACCAGACACACCTCCCCAACACATCAGATGCATGAGACTAGCTCTATCTTTGGACAAGCCATTAGACCTCTCAGAGCCACAGTTTCCTAATCTTAACAAGGAACTGAATTACCCACCTCAAAGGGTTGCTGTGTGAGATACACAATGCCTGACACACACATAGTGGGCACTCAAAAATCAGCTCCCCTTCAGGCCCAGAGAGGTTTCCCTTGTTCCCTCTCATCTGCCCAGGCCTTTGCCTCACCTCCAACCTAACCAACCTAACCAACCCCACGTACATGCAGCCTCATTACAGCAGTACTTTTCACCCTTTAACGGGTAGAAGCATCACCTGGGGATCTTATTAAAATGCAGGTTCTGATTCAGAAGGGCTGGGATGGGGCCCAAGACTCTGCATTTTTGTCAAGCTGCCAGGTGATACAGATGCCGTTGGTCTGTGGACCACACTTTGAGGAGAGTCAGACACCAGTGAGAACACAAACCTGCCACTTCCCCAGTGTTAAGATCATTTCTCTCCTTAGATATGAAATGAATGAATGTTTTCAGTGCCCATTTAGTGCTGACCCTAAATATACCAACTCAGTTAATCCTTGTAACAAAGCTGACAGGTAGGCAGTTTTGCCTACATGTTACAGAAGAGAAAAGTGGCTCAGAAAATACAAACACTTACCCAAGGCTACACAGCTGGTAAGCGGCAGAGCCGAGCTCCTCCCACTACCCCTCCTCCTACCCTCTCCCCACCCACTCACTTGCCGGTCCTGCCATCCCACAGCTTGATGGACTTGTCGAAGGAGGCGCTGGCGATGAGGCGGGAGTCAGGGGAGAAGAGCACCTGGTTGATGAGGGCCTGGTGTCCCGTCATCCGCGCGAGGGGCTTCTTGTCCTCTGCTGGGGACCACAGGAATAGGGTGAAGTCGTCTGAACCAGACACCAGCCTCTCTGGGCCCTGGCCCTGGGCAGGCAGAAAGTACACAGTGTCAGATACGGTCTCAGAGAGGAAAGCCTGAACTCAGGAGCAAATGCACACCACTTCTTACCCAACACCAGGGACAGGGGCCAGGACTAGGAGAAAGGAGGCCTGGGCCAACCACTAACTCACATGGGACCCTAGGTATGCTACAGTCAACAACTTAGCACAGCCCCTCTAGCCGTAGTCTGTGATTCTCATACAATGACTGGGTGGGACTATGCAAATAAGGTGCTTTTGGCACACCAAGGGGATTGGACAGTGTGCTGCTAATGCAAATAAGGTGCATGGAACCCTTCATGGGGGTGGGACCATGAAAATAAGGTATATGGAACTCTAACAAGGGGATTGGTCAGTTTTCCCATCCCGCTAAGCTTAAAAGGAGATACAGAGAGGGAGGAGCTGTAACACGGAAGACAGCGAGAGATGGTGGTGCTGCAGTAGTAAGAGCAACAGCAGAGCGTGAGTTGGCAGGAACCAGGAGACCAGTGTGAGACGGCTATGGTGGGGCTTGCTGACCCAGAGCTAAGAGCTGTTAACACTTGTCCGAGAAGGCCCCGAGCAGGGCCCAGCAGCAGAGGGAGAGAAGAAGCTGTCCTGATCAATAACTATATCCTGAGTTGTTCCTGATCCTGAGCTGTACCCCATTACTTCCCTAATAAACCACTTAAACATTAAGTACAGTTCATGAGTTCTGTGAGATGGTGCAGCAAATTACCACAGACGGGAGGGAGAGTGCTGAGGGGACAGGGAGTAGTTGATATTAGAGATGATGGAGGGACAGTAGTTTGGAAAAGTTGGACATTTGGGACATCTTTAACCTCTACCTCATAGGAACCAGCTTTGTGCTGATCCTTATAAATCATTCATTTACCAAGCAAGTCACTCCCCCAAAGGGAAAAGGAAACTTTAGGTACTCACATGGAATGACTCCTATGATATACGGCTACATGAAAAAGCAAGGTATGGAGTGATGTTTAAAGACGGGAAAGATTTATGTTTGGATATGCATACATATGTGTTTATACATGTGTTTGTATGTACTGTATTTTTACACAAACAATGTGTACCTTCTGCGTTTGTTTGCAGGTTGCACCCTCCTCCTATGAGGCACCCTCACAAGTGCCACCATGCCAGTTCTGTCCCACATGTTGCTGTAAAAGCAAATTAGCATAGCACAGTTACAAAAATACCTCACCAGGGGAGGGCGCAGCTAGCAAACAAACGCAGAAGGCGTGCGTTATTTGTGTAAAAACACAGTATATTTGTGCATATATACGTGTGTGTACATAAAATTTCTGGAAGATACTGGTGGTGTTGGCTGCTTCCAGAAGGAATAGACTGTCTATGGGACAGAGGAGGGAAAACTTCTCACTGTATACCTTTTTGTATCTTTTGAACCTTAGACCACGTGAATGTGTTACTTAACCAACAACTTAAATAAAATAAAAAAAGAGAGGCACCTTGGGAATGCAACAGATAAGCAAATAAACAAAACAAAATAAGACAAAGTAATCCCTACTGCATTAAGATTTTAGGATTGTAAAGTAGGATAATCAAGAATAACTTTCTGGAAAAGGTGCACTCTGAGCTGCAGCCAGAAGGGAGGGGGCCTGAGTGACTGCAGAGAGTGAGTGCTCTGGGGACCAGTTGAGGAAGAGGTACAGAGCCGGGGAGGCACGCAGCCAGCACATACTCACCCGCACAAGGCTGTACCGACTCAGGGCCCTCTCCTTCAACTCCTGCACTGTGTCCGGGTACCAGGGGGGAGAGAAGGAGATGAGGAACAAGGCTTATTAGAAAATCCAACACAAATGATCCAACTCACACCATTAAGCAAGAGAACCGGCTGTTTCCCAAGCAGCCCCCTCCCCTCCTTCTCTGCTCACTCACAGGAACCTCGGAGGTCTTGGGCATTAACTGAGACCTCGGCTGGCTCAAAGGCCCCTGTGCGCAGAGCATAGTCAGTGCTGAGTGCCATGGTGTTGACCCAGTGGCCATGGCCTTGCAGAGTCCGGCACAGCACCCCCTGGAATAGAGAGAGAGACAGGTCAGACACAAAGCTGCACCCCCAGACACAGAGCCACACACACACCACTCTCCACACTTGAGGGACCCGGACCCCCATATTAATTCCAGAAGATGTGACATGTGGTGGCATGGGGACTAAGAATCAGGACCCCGGTCCAGCTTCACCCCTCATTCAGTGTGATCTTAATCGCAGGACACTGGGTCAGTGAGAAACACCAGGCTCGCTGCTAGCAAGGCTCCTCCAGCGCTGGCATCCCATGACCTGAGACTTCCCAGATCAACTGCTGGACCCTGCTGGCTCTTACATCGTGAGCTCTCCAGACTTTGATGGTGCGGTCCTGGGACGCCGAGTAGAGAAGCCCGTCCCCTCCCCATCGGAGGCAGGTGACCGACTGGGTGTGCCCAGTGAGGATGCGCTCGCAGCGGCCCATGGTCGTGTCCCACACCCGCACGCTGCCGTCCTTGGAGCTGCTGGCCACGTAGCGGCACTCGGGGTTCCTAGTGGGAAGAAGGGAGCTGTGACCTCATTTCTGATCTGGCAACGCCTGCCTTCCAATGGCTCCTCCCATTCCCAACTCAAAGGCAAGCGACAATCTGATAGCTTCCTAACCCCAAGATCTGGCTGCACTGCAAGCGGTTCTCAGGCCTTGTGAAGAGCAGCCTTCTCCAAAGCAGCGGTGCAGGTGGAAGACTGTCTCCACTGACTCCTCAGTCACCACAGCCCGCACGCTGCCCCCCTCACAGCTCTAACTGCTCACTTACGCATGGAGGGGCTCCCAGCTCAGGCCTGTGATCCACTTGCTGTGGCCCGTGAGGGTCCTGCCCTCTTGCTTCCCCGTGCTTGGGTCCCACAGGAGAATCTGAAGAACAGAAGCTTACCAAATGACCCTCCCCAACTTGTCCCTGGCCCCACCAAAGGTCCCCCATCTACCACCACCCACCCAACCCTCCCTGAACCCCCTAGAACCTGTTTCTGAACCATTCCCCCAGCAAAGGGGCCCACAGCCCCTGCCTAGTTATCCTGACCACCATCTACCTGGCCATTTTTGCAGCCGGAAGCCAGCTTCTTGCCATCTGGGGACCAGGATATGCTAAGGACCCAGTGTCTGTGTCCTAAGAGGGTAGAGATAAAGGAAGGACCACATCTGTCTAGTGCTAGCAGTGCCTGGCACATTGCAGGCGCTCCATAACTATTTGCTGAATAAATGAACGATCGAGAAAGGGAAATGAGCCACAATGGACTCAAACATAGTGATGTTCACGAAGATGGCACAGGTCGGACCGGCAGACATTGTGTTGTTATACACAAGGTTGCCATAAGTCACCCTGATTCAGTGATAACTAGTAACAGGCACAGAGGCACGCACACACAAGGAAAGACAGACACTACGTGCTGATGGGCCACCAGCCAAGGAACAAGGAATGCCTGGGGCTAGCAACAAGGCAGCGCCCCTGTTTTGGACTTTCAGCCTCCAGAACTGTGAAAAAAATAAATTTAAGTGCCTTAAAAAAAAAAAGGAAATGAGGCTTTCTAGGTATGGGGAGAACACAACCTAAGTGCTCAGAGTTGTGCATCTTGCTGCAGATAACATCACTTTCTAATAATTCCTTATATGACACGTGGTACAAAGTCTTTTCATACACAGCACCCCATGTAATTCTCACAACAGCTCTAAGGTATGGAGCAAAGCAAGAATTATCAGTCTCATTAGCCAAATGAGAAAACTGAGGCTTAGAGAGGGAGTGTGCCCTACACAAGGTCACCCAGCTAGTACGTGGTACAGCCCGTTGTCTTCAAGTTGATTCCGACTCAGAGTGACCCTACAGGACAGAGTAGAACTGCCCCATAGGGTTTCCAAGGAGTGGCTGGTGGACTCGAACTGCCGACCTTTTAGTTAGCAGCCAAACTCTTTGTAGTGGCTATTCCAAGTGTGGTCCCCAAAGTATCACTGGGAACTTGTTAGAAATGCAAATTCTCAGAACCCCACCTCCCCTCAGCAGACCTACTGAAACAAAAACTCTAGGGTGGGCCCAGCATTGCGTAGTTTAACAAGCCTTCCAGGTGATGCTGATGCACGCTAGTGTGAGGACCACTGCGTAGAGTTTGGACTGAACCCAGGATTTCCTGGCTATCTGCCCATCAGCCCTCCCCGCCACCCCATGTTGGCTCTTTGGTCCATTCTCTGCAGTTTGTAAGCGCTGGCTAGGCTCAAGGGTACGGTCCATACCTAGGAACAAGGAGCCACTGACTGGGTCCCACAGGAGAATCCAGTATGGACCGGATGTTAAGGGGTTGGACTCTGCTCTGGGCCACCTCAGGAACTAAAAAGCTGAGTGGATCAGCCACCCACCACTGCGTTAAGACCCCCTAAATGGCTAACGGCATACTGACCCTTGCATGTGAAATGTGGTGTCTCAGTGCTGAGATCCCAGAAGCGCACAGTGGTGTCCCCAGAGCCACTGGCCAGGTACCTGGGGAAGAGAGGCTGCTCAATCTCTGCAGTGGGGGGGAGGGGTGGCCCACCCCTGAGACACTGCACCTGTACATCCCTACCACCCAGTCACCTGACTCCTGTGAACAGAATCTGGGACTGGACTTTTTTCTCTCCCCTGAGAAGGGAGAAATATGACACTGATTCCATCTGGAAAAAGACCCCACGAGGCCATTTCTCTCCTCTTCCTTTCTAAAAGGAATGGCCCTGGCATAACCAGCTTTTGAAGCTTCTCATTATCCTCATGGAGTTGTGAGAAGCAAATAATTCTGGTTTCACATATGAAGAATTAACTCTGAAAGGTTAAGTGACTTCCTCAAGTCATATAGTTAGGAAGGGGCAGAGCCGAGCTGGTAGGCCAGATCTCCTGATATCAAGTCCAGGAAGGGCTCTTCCAAGGCAGGTGTCCTTGGCCTTGGGGACCAAGCCTCACTGGCCACGGGGAAGCCACTCACTCACACCCTGAGCCCATGGTACTGATGGTACTGATCATAACTCAGGCGGACCCTCCTCACCCAGCCAGAGGCTGTACCCCCCACACTCCCCTCCCCAATTCTGCCGCTGTCCTTACTTCCCCGTGGGGCTGAAAGCCACGGAAATGACCGCCTCGCTGTGACCCTCCAAGGAGCTGGTACAGCGGGTCACTGCTCGGACCCTGAAAACAGCCTGAGGCTGATAGATGATGTCGACGACCTTCTCCGTCTCCACCGCCTGCGACTCCAGAGTCTTCCCCAGCGAGGAGACAATCTCAGCATCGTGGACATAGAAAGCCAGTGGTAGGGGATCCTCCTGGAGGGCAAGTGCAATTCCCTCATCAAGGGATGTGCAGGGGCAGCCTTCCACCTGGGAGGCTGCCTGCTGAGCTGTGGGAAGGTGAAACTTCCTTCTCTTCAGCCACCCTTCATGGGTACCCCCATCACTCCCCATTGAGCAAGACCCTTTTAATCCTTGAAGAGGGACTGTAATACATTTACATACCACCCTGGGAGGTAAACATTAATATCCCCACTTGACAGATGAAAAAACCTGAGGCTCGGAGCAACTAAGTAACACTAACTAGCCCAATGTCCTGTTTATCATGACTAAGGGATTCACGTTGTTCAGTGCTCTTCAAAAAAGAAAACTAATGTCGGGGATTAGGGTTAGCATATAAAACTATGCTGTGTTTCTCAAAGCACCACCCTATGTTATATAACGTGTAACGAAGCATCCATAAATCTTGTTAAAAACGCAGACTCCCTGTTTCACCCCCAGAATCTGGTTCAGTAAGTCTGGGTTGGGGTCCACGAACTACATTTTTAACAAGCACTCCCCACCCCTCACGTGATCTGAGGGCAGCACTTCGAGAAACACTGGCTTAGAGGTTAAGAGTATGGGTTTTGAGGCTGAGAGATCTGGGTTCTAATTCCACATCCACCACCTACTGTGTGTGCCCCGTTGCCATCAAGTCAATTTGACTCATGGCGATACACAACAGAACTACTCCCTAGGGTTTTCTTAGCAGTAATCTTTACGGTGCCGGTGGGTGGGTTCTAACCACCAACCTTTAGGTTAGTACTCAAGCACAAAACATTTACACCACCCAGGGACTTTACCTACTGTGTAGTATCGTGCAAATAATTTAATCCCTCCGGGCCACACAGTAAAATGGGAATATTAACGTGTCCCAGGGGCTGCGGCTAGAAATCAATGAGATAATGCATTCAACGCGCTTAAAATACGGTCGCTCTCCGCAGGTGGATGCTACATGGTTGGCGTGTAAAGCGCTTTCACAGATTACATCTTCCGACCCTCCCCAGCGGTGGGCAGCACCGCCGCGGACTCAACGGAGTGCATCAACCACTGTTAGCGAGTAGGAGCAGTAGGCCTTCAACGCCAGACCTTCGGTCTCTAGATTTCCTGTCTGGGGGCGGCCCAGACAGCGCCGCCCGCCCCACGCAGGGGAACGAGATGCGGAGTCGTGCCTGCCCGCCGCTCACCTGGGCCAGCAGAGCGTTGCACACGAGTTGCAGTTTGTCTGGGGTGATGTCCACTGGCACATCGAACGGGGCGCCCAGCAGCTGTCCGCCCTCATCCTGGAACTGCACTAGCAGCCGCTGCACGTCGCGCGCCACCGCCTCGCCCTGCACAGAAACGCGCGGCGGGGGTCAGCCAAGCCGCTAGACGGGGAGGCCCCCGCTTCCACCTCCCTCCGGCCTCAGGGACCCAGAACGCCATCTCTCAGCTGCGCGGGCCTCCGCCCCCATTCACGCACACCCACCACCACCGCCACGGCCGCCGCCATCCTGCGTCCCCACGTGGAAGAGAAAGACGCCGGCGGGACAGAGCGTCGCCCCCGCGGAAGGGCGGTGCTGCAATCGGCGACATTGCCCTCTGGTGGTCCGGAGGGGAAGTGTTGCGCCGCTCCTGGCCTCAGGTGCTGGAAATGGGCTTACCTGGGCGGGGGGTGGGGGTGGGGCTCACTTCAGCCGCCTCCACCTTCAGTCTCTCCCAGTGCCTTATGGGATACAAACAACTTTTGACTCTTCAGAGCGGGCATTCTTGCCCCATTTTATAGATGCGGAAACCGAGGTTCTGAGAGGTTAAATGATTTTCCCCCCAATCAGCGATAGAACAATGCCTGGAACATTGCTGTCATCATCATTATTTATTGCTTTACAATGTTGATAACTGTAGAAATGTTTTGCTTTTGAACTCATCAAGTATTAATTGACTCGATCCATTTGAAAAATAATAATTTCTGCCTTCAACTCAATGTATTATCTCTGGCTTTGTAAACCTCCCCTGCGGGGGTACTGCTTCCTGGAACCCAGCCTATTCAGGAAATGGCAGAGGACTGAATCTGTTCACACCTGTTTACACGCTCTTGTCTGAGTCACCGTCATTTCCTGCCCGGACCAATTCAATAGCCTCCTGATGTACCTCCTTGTTTCCACTCTTTCCTTCTACAATCCATTCTCCACACTGCAGCCAGAGTGAACTTTTCCAACTGAAATTCTGGTTCAATACTCCCCTCCCTAAAATCCTGAAGTGGCTCCCTTTTATATGCAGGAAGAAACCAAACTCCTTATATTGGCCCACTCAGTCTTGCATATCTCTCTAGCCACCTCTGTCTCTTCCAAGGCCTGACTTTCCCTGCTTCAGTGCTTTGCATTTTTATTTTTCTCTTTCTGGAAGCATTCCTCATTCTTCAAGTCTTGCCTTAAATATTCGTTCATTCATTCAACAAATTTATATTGAGCCACTACTCTCTGCCAGCCTCATGTTCTAGGGACTGTACATATATTAACTCACCTAATCATTTACTCAAGGAAACTTTCTCTGAAACTACAGCCTGTTTCCCTGTTATGCTTCCAGAACATCCTGGCATTCATCACACTTAGAAATCACGATCTGTGAAATTATTTCATCCAATCATTCAACAAATATTGAGCACCTACTATGTACCACCCACTGTTCTAGGCACTTGGAGTATATAAGTGAACAAAAGAGACACAAATCCTTAACTTCATGAGTGTTCTCTGCTTCCATTATCATTTACAATTCTTGATATATAATAGGTGCTTAAGAAATGCTTGTGTAATGAATGACACAATCAGGATTTGAATCTAGGATTACTTGGACTTAAAGTCACAAAAGTGAAGTTCTCTGCCAATGGCAGAATTCTTTATCATATTACCTCATTGCTACAGAGAGGTTGCCCTCAAAGGAACTTGGGACATCATTAGGGTGAAGAATTCATCTAGCCATCTGTTCATTCATTTGTTCATTCATGTAACAAACATAGGTCAGGTTGCCCTTTGTCCAGCAGGGCAGTAGAACTTGTCCAAGGTCACATAGCTGTGTGTCCAAGGTCACAGAGCTAAGAGCAAAACTTAGTGTGGGTGATTCCAACCTATGCTTTTTCTTTAGTCTCTTTCTCAGGCCCAGTCAGGTAAGTTTGCAGCTATATTGGGGGTGGGGCATTGGGAGAAGAATCGTGGTGAGTGGAGCAAAGTATTAGCACGAAGATACTGTTTGTTCATTCATTCATTCAAGAAGCATGCATGGGCACTGACTGCCAGGCCCTGTGCCAGGGAAGCCAAGCTGCACCGAGACGTAGTCCCTTCCCTCTAGGAGGGGACTCACGGTCCAGGCTTGGAAACGCTGAAAGGCAGGGGAGTCGTGAGTCCAGGTGGAGACAACCTTATAAATTTGCCTTGGGAACCCTCAGTCTCTTGAGAAGAAACAATTCTTGCCCCAGTGGAGCCCCCTCTCTGATGGTGAATGCATAGTTCGTGCCCCAAGAAGACCCCCTTCTGATGAGGGAGACTCAGCTTGTCCCAGGAGAGTTCCTGATTGGATAAGGGGATACAGTCCTTGATCTCGGAATTTCCAGTCTGACTAAGCTCTTGCCTGGGGGAAGATTTCTGTCTGATGGAGGACATACAGAGTCCATCCTCAAGGAGTTACCAGTCTGATGGAGAGGCGGGCTGACGACTCTGGTAACTTATATTCGCTGGATACAGATGGAGATGAACAGGAGACATGAGACCCAAACAAACAAAAACCCATTTACACTCCACTGAGTTAGCAAGTCCTGTTGGTCTTTCTGAAAAGCAAGGACATTTTCAGCAAGTGAAGGCAGGAGGAATTGGGGAGCTGTAGACGCGTGGAAGGGGGAGGGAACTTTCCTTTCCCTTCCCTCCCCCTCCTTCCAGAAAGGCATTTCTGGAAGTCTCCAGTTGGTCTGGGACCTGAGCAGCTGCTCTGTGTGTCCAAGTCGGCCAGCCCCTCAGCTGTCACCCTGCTCCGAAAATAGCAGTGGTTGGGGTGGGGGTGCGGGGAGCCTGTTTATCTGGGATGGAGGAGGAGAAGAGGTGTTATAGCTGTGCCTAGGGAGGGGGATCAGCTAGGGGGGTTCCGGTGCCTTCTGGATCTTTCCCTCTCTCTTTGGTCTGTGAGTGCCTGAGCCCCCAGGACTGCCCCTGAGCAGGGTGGTCAGGCAGGTGATGGTCAGTCCCTCCATGTGATAATTACTGTCCTGTCTGGGGAGGGGGAGGGCCCACAGTATCAATGACACACTCCAGGGGCACCTGCCCCCGTGGCCAAATATGGTCTGGAACCACTGGCAAGGGCGATAAAGTCTCCTGGGTCGGGGCTGGGAGGGGCAGACCCCGGCTGGCTGGCTGGAGGGTCACATCACAGAAGCACAGATCGAGGAGAGCTCCGTCCTCACTGAGAAAGTGAGCTGGGCCCAGGAGTGTTCTTTGGGCTGGGGAAGGCGAACGGGGGGGCTGGGAGGAACTGCAATGAGAGTTCAGGCCTTTGGAGGGGGGCTTCACCTGCCCAGGCTGGGAGGGACAGAGGACCAGGCACAAGGACTCTAGGACCCCTCTCAACCTGGGCCAGGCTCTGAGCCATTATGTCCTTCTGGGGCAATGGAATTGGGAGTCCTGGGGTGGGTCCCTTCTGGGCAGAATCCTCACCCTTGAGGTCTCCTGGAGGAGGAGAAGATCCTGGAGCTCTGGACCCCAGACCAGAAGCCTAGCCCTCATCTAGAGTGAGGGGCTGGTGAGACTGAGCTGCTCCTCTCCCGGCAGATGGCGGAGGCAGAGGCAGTGCAGCTGAAGGAGGAAGGGAACCAACACTTCCAGGTCCAGGACTACAAGGCCGCGGAGAAGAGCTACAACCAGGCCCTGAAGCTGACGAAGGATAAGGCCCTGCTGGCCACACTCTACCGGAACCGGGCGGCCTGTGCCCTGAAAACGGTTTGGGCCAGGGCTGGGGTGGCCAGCATCTGTTGTTCCAGCCCCCTCACCTGAACCCCTCGGGCTGGAGGAGGATGCCTCCCACTCCTTTCCTTCAAGGGACAACCCTGACCCACGCCCTTGGAGAGTCCAATAGAGACAGAAATTCATCCTAATCCAAATCAGCCTGATGGGAACTAAGATCTCTGGGCCAGGCACCATGCTGCGTGCTTTCATGTTACCCCACGGCATGTTAATAATAGCCCTGTGAGGCGATTGTTCTCATCCCCGTACTGCAGATGAGAAAGTCAAGGCTCAGAGAGGTTAGTTAACGTGCCCAAGATCTCCCAGGTAGTGAGTAGAAGAGATAGGATTCAAACACAGGTTGACCTGGTTGGTGCCAAAGTCACCCACTTTTCCATGCCCAGCGAGGGCAACTCCCCTGGGCCTGTGTTGCTCCCCCAGCAAGCCCTCTCCCCTTACTGCGGGGACACTGGCTATCTCTGCATTGGGCCCATATTAACCGAGTCTTCTTCCCCATTTCTCAGGAGAGCTACATTCAGGCAGCTTCAGATGCTTCAAGAGGTGAGTTACCCCTGCCTTTGACCTTGCCATCACTTCCCCACACCCCCACCCCTGGTTTCCCCACTGGGTCCCTGGCCTCCTGTCCCTGACATGTGAAGGAATTCCTGATTATAAATGCCAGCCTGGCAATGTAGGGAGAGCTTCAGGTGGTTCATCCGTTAGGCAAAGGACATACCTAAGTCACATTTTTGCAAACTCAATTACTTGTTGACTATGTTGGGGCAGCTCTCTGTCTTAAAGGAATGTTTCCAGAAATCCTTTGGTCCCGGTAGTAGACACACCCTACTTTGTTGGGTGAGGTAGAAGATGCTCATGCTGGGGCTCCCTGGAAAGAGGCAAATCAGTCCAGGCCCCTCCCTGGGGCTCCGGGCTGGCTGAGATGCTGTGACCAGCAGCCCTTGAGTGAGGCACTAGTCTGTTCCACAGACACTGGGGAGAAATAAACATAAGTTAATGCTGACAACAGAGTGTAGACCTAAGCCCATGATCAAAATAGGAAGACTTCCTTGGGCTGCATTTTTAGGGAAATAATGTACAGAACGAAGGAGGTTCACCTCTGCACAGGTCTATTTTGGGTTTGCTCTTGGTTACTATTTTTCAGGAGAGACAGATGGTCTGGAGTGAGTTTATAAGGGAGGGAATCAGCCTGAGAAGGGACTAGAAACCTGTCATGTGAGCAGTTGAGGGAAGTGGCAATATTTAGCCAAGAGAAAGGAACTTCCAGGTGGGATGGAGAGCCGCCTTCGCATACCTAAAAGACTTTCACAAGGAGGGAGGATTGGATTTCATCCTGGGGTTCCAGGGCTGGGCTTAGGACAAAAGGACAAAGTCACAGGGATATATATTTCAGGTAGGAAGGGGGACAGGCTTTCTGATGGAGCTGCCTGGCTGCCTTGAGAAGTGGGGAGCTCCCCATTGCTGGAGGTGTGCAATCGTCAGCTGAATGAGCACTGGCAGGGATCATGTAGCAGGGACTCAAGCATTAGGGGTTGGACAAGACAACCCTTAAGCTCTCCTCCAACCTTGAGACTCTAGGATTCTTACTGTCTCCCCAGTGATGGGGAGCTATGGACCAGTAGCCCACATGGGAGGGTGGATAATCTCCAAGGAAAACACAGAAGTCAGGCAAAAGTACAGTTGCTGGAGTTGGGGGCAGCGGGAGTAGGGGTGGGTGGTTTTGAGCCCAGCCCCCTAAGGCCCTGCTATCTCCGCTCGCTAGCCATCGACATCAACTCTTCAGACGTCAAGGCCCTGTATCGACGATGCCAGGCCCTGGAGCATCTGGGGAAGCTGGACCAGGCCTTCAAGGATGTGCAGCGCTGTGCCACCCTTGAGCCAAGGAACCAGAACTTCCAGGAGACGCTGAGGAGGCTCAACACCAGCATCCAGGAAACGGTGAGCCAGCCGCCTTCCCACAATCCTTGCTTACCCCCACCCATTCCAGCAGGGACCATGGGGTAGGGGAGCAGGATATCAGGGCAGGGCTAGCCCTACCTCCACAGTCTTGGACAGAAAGAGCAGGTGACACACAGGTAGATTCCCCAGGACAGCCAAGTGGTGGACCTCTCTGAATAATCAGAAGGGCAGAGGCTTATCTGAGGGCACAAGCCAGCCAGGACTAGAGCTCAGGTCTTTTACATTTAAATTCTAGACGGATGCTTTTTTTTTTTTTTTTTAAACTGTAATCTAGTACATCAGCACCATGATCTTCCTCTCTTTCTAGGAAGACAAAGGCATGAGAACTAGAAATTGGGGAGTATTGATGGGAGAGAGAGGAGAGCCAGGAGCCAGGAGGGACATGAGATCTTTTCAAGGAAAACGGATTGGGGTGGGGAGAACCTGAATGGGAGGTGAGGAACCTGCATCCTAGGCCTAGCTCAGATACCAATATTCTGAGCTCCCCGTTGGGGTGTCGAGTTCCCCTCTGTAAGAGCAGGAGGGTAATTGATCACTCAGGTCCTTGCTCCAAGACTCAGTAACTCCCATGTGTTAGGGTAGCCCTGTGGTGCGACCACAGCATACTGTTCACAGTCCAGACTCAGGGCTGAGGACACACCAATAAACAAGCGATCCGAGAAGGGGCAGGAGAATGAGAGACCCTGGAAGGAAGGAAATGAGCCCCAGGATGGAAGAGTAGAGAGTGAGGACTGGCAGAACCAAGCGGTGGGAGATGCAGAAGGAACTGGCGAGATGGGGAGTGATGATCAGCCAGGTGGTTTCATGAGAGATTCAGAGCGTTGGGGTTGGAGTGGGCAGTGCGAGGGACTAGAAATCCAAACATAAGGTTTTAATTTGCTTGAACAGGTGCTTAGAAGCTGCTTCAGGTTTCTGATCCTGGAGACATACTTCTGTTTTAGCCCATATTTAAATATTTGCTACATTGGTGGTTCAGTAGGAGAATTTTTGCCTTCAGTGAAGGAGACTGGGTTCAATTCCTTGCCAATGCACCTCATGCATAGCCACCACCAGTCTGTCAGTGGAGGCTTGTGTGTTGCTACGATGCTGAACAGGTTTCGGTGGGACTTCCAGACTAAGATAGACTAGGAAGAAAGGCCTGGAAGTCTACTTCCAAAAATCAGCCAATGAAAACCCTATGCATTTCATTCAGTTATGCACAGGCTCACCATGAGTCAGGGCCAGCTTGATGGCAGCTAACAACAATTGTTTACTAGACTCTAAAACGGATGTCATGATCTCTTCCCTTCCAAGACTGTTGTGATGATCATGTAACTAGACTGCAAACTTTGTGGGCAATGACGTGGTTTTGTTCACCATTCTATCCCCGGTTTCTAGAACAGTGCTTGGCACATGGTAGTTCTTCAGTAAACACTTGTTAAACAAATGAATGAATGAATGGGCCAGGGCCCAGAGTAGACACTGTAATATTTATTGTGATGAACTTTATGAGGAGCAGACTGAAATGATGCGGACACTTGCCTGTCTCCCCACCGCCTCCTCTCTCCTCAGCTCCGTGTGCAGTTCTCCACAGACTTGAGGGTACAGAAGATGTTTGAGATCCTCCTGGATGAGAACAGTGAGGCTGAGAAGCTGGAGAAGGTGAGAGCTGAGAGCTGGACAGTGCCAGCCAACCAGCAGAGGGCACTCTCTGGGCCAGCCAGGTATTCCTCCTGCAGGCCCCACCCCTAGTCTCTGGACAGTAATGTCCCCACAGGGTAGGGGCACAGGGGGAGGGGTGTCCTTGAAAATCCAGGAGGAAAATTGGCTAAAAGTTAGCAGGTTAGAAAACAGAGCAGTAAACTCTTAAGAAAGGGCCGAGATTAGGGTGAGTCAAGTGAGGTCAATCATCGAAGTATAGGGTTCGTTCCTATCTTTATTTAAACTTTTGATGTTTTGTTCATTATGGATTTTTTTTGCATTAATTTTTATTTTTTTAAAATATTGGGTTAAATATTATTTACCTCAATTATTGAGTTTTGGGCATCCCCTTAAATTTTGCACCCAAGATGAGTACCTCACCTGCCTTACCCTAGTCCCAACCCTGAGAAAAACAATGACATGTTAAAATAATGTTTCACTCCATTTAAAAAATCACAAGAAGTCATTTTGAAATATTAAAATATTTACTCATAATATCATCCTGTTAACCAAATTTGTTTCATTTTTTTATGTTCCCTTCTAGTCTTTCTCCAGAGGAAAGAAAATTAAACATTTGAGTGTTTCACATTTACAAGAACTTGACAAGCAATGCCTGGGAATTTTTATTGGTTTTATGGCCAATAAATCCATATAATATGCAAATATCTTCCATAACAAACCCTTGTGGGGACTTAATGAGTTGTTATACATGAAAGTGCTTTGAAAAATATAAAACCCCTGACTGATGGAGAGTGATGATGCTTCTGGTCCTGCTTGCCTGGAATTCTCTCCCATCTGTTTTCCCACCTCGTTCCTCTCCTCCTGCCCCACGAATTCTTCCCCTAGGCCCCTCAATTCTCATCCTGCTTGCTGCCTCCTGCTCTAGATTGGGGGTGGGGGGGTGGGCATTTAATGTACATGTATCCTCAAGTGGAAAACTTTAGTGTGGTGGGGGGAGTACTTAGGAAACTAGCTCAGCAGCCTAATTTTACAGATGAGGAATCTGGGGCCCAGAGAGGTGCTGTGACTTCCCCAAGGTCACACAGCTAGCACATAGCAGAGCCAGAACTCAAACCCAGGGATTTCTAGTTTCATCCAATTCTCTTTCTCTCCACCACCCTCCACTTTCCTGAGAACCCTGACTTCAAGTTACCCTGAACAGGTAAACCAATGAACATACAATGACAAAACCATCCTACACCCGTAACCCATTGCCGACGACTCTATTCCAACTTACAGCGGCCCTATTGGATGGGGTAGAACTACCCTATAGGGTTTCCAAGGAGCAGCTAGTGGATTCAAACTGTGGACCTTTTCGTTAGCAGCCGAACCACTGCACCACCAGGGCTCAAAACCATCCTACAGAACTCCTAAAGGAAAATTTTAAAAGGAAAAATAATTCTCTACCTAAACCTTCTTCATTTCTCTACTTTTTTTGTAGTCCTTATCCATAAGCACAAATACAGTTTTATTTTAACATAAACACAATCCAAGTGAACATACAGTTCTGATTCTGCTTACCAATTTTTTTCCAACTTGTTCTGTAGTCTTCCTATTTACGACTTTAATGGCTGCAATATATTTCATCAAGCTGATCTTTATGCAAGTTACTTTGTTTCCTCTTTTGAATTACGTGCTTGGGCTAAGCTTCTAGGAGTAGGATTATAAATTCAACAGATATGAAGATGTTTGAAAGACCCCACCCTTGGAACAGCCCTTGTACTTGGCCCAGGGCCAAGGTCTTGGCAGCCATACCTCCCTTAAGACCCCCTTTGTCTCCTTCCTCCTTCAGGCCACCAACAACCTCATTGTCCTGGGCCGTGAGGATGCGGGCGCTGAGAAGATCTTCCAAAACAACGGAGTGGCCCTGTTGCTGCAGCTCCTGGACACTCAAAGGCCTGAGCTGGTGCTGGCTGCAGTGCGGACCCTGTCGGGCATGTGCACTGGCCACCGATCTAGGGTGCGGGCCTGGTATGGAGGTGCTTCGTGTGGGATGGCTGCCCATCCAAGGATCTGGAGGATGACATGTGGGCAGGGCTGTGATGCGCAGTCTAGAGTGTCCCCCCAACCTTGGTTGTGTGGCTCTGGATTCAACAGAGAGCGTGCCCCTCCTTTTCCTTTGAACGGGAAGTGAGTCTAACTAAGCAAAGGTAAAGGAGCCCTAGTGACGCAGTGGTTAAAGCCCTCGGCTGCTAATCAAAAGGTCAACAGTTCAAACTCATCAGCCGTTCTGTGGTAGAAAGATGTAGCAGTCTGCTTCTGTAAAGATTACAGCCTTGGAAACCGTATGGGGGCAGTTCTTCGCTGTCCTGTAGGGTCGTTACGGCAGTGAGTTTTTTTGTTTTGAAGGAAAGATAAGATTATTGAAAGTGTTTTATAAGCCAGAGCTGAAGGCAAAGACTATGACAAAGGGAGGCAAGGGTGGTTAGGATGAGGGAGGGGACACTGATCTCTCTGGACAGGGAAGATGCCCCTCTTTGTCTACTCTCAGATTTGTGGCCCTGTTGGCGCAGTGGTTAAGAACTTGGTTACTAACCAGAAGGTCAGCAGTTAGAATCCACCAGCTGCTCCCTGGAAACCTTATAGGGCAGTTCTGTTCTGTCCTGTAGGTTCCCTATGAGTCGGGATATACTTGATGGCAATGGGTTTGTTTTTTTTGGTGAGGGGGTTGGTGGAGGAGGAATACCCGCAACTGAGAGGGAGGAGCCAGCGCTGTGCAATAGAACTGTAATGTAAGCCACATGTGTAGTTTTAAATTTCTTATAACCTGTTGCCGTCTAGTTGATTCTGACTCATAGTGACCCTGTAGGACAGAGTAGAACTGCCCCAGTTGGGTTTCCAAGGAGTGGTTGGTGGATTCGAACCATTGACTTTTTAGTTAGCAGCTGTAGCTCTTAACCACTGCATTTAAAAAGTAAAAAGGAACAGGTGAAAATAATTTTAATAATTTATCTTATTTAACCCAAGATATCAAAAAAATTGTTTCAACATCTAATCAATATAAAAATTATTACTGAGATATTTTATGTTCTTTTTTTTATCCTTTTTTTTAATTGTACTTCAGGTGAAGGTTTACAGAACAAATAGTTTCTCATGAAATAGTAGTACACATATTGTTTTATGACATTGGTTAACAACCCCACAACACGTCAACCCTCTCCCTTCTTGACCTTTTTTTTTTGGTGAAAATATACTTAGCCAAAGATACACCATTTCAAAAATTTCTACACGCACAGTTCAGTGACATCAACTACGCTCTTCCAGTTGTGCTGCTATTCTCACTTTAGATGAAGGCTTACAGAACAAAATAGTTTCTCATTAAATAGTTAGTACATGTTGCCCTATGACAATGGTTAACAACCTCACAACATATCAACACTATCCTTACTCAACCTTGGGTTCCCTATCACCAGCTTTCCTGTTCCCTCCTGCCTTCTAGTCCTTGACCTTGGACTGCTGTGCCTCATTAGTCCCATTTGGTTTTATGGGGCTGTCCACTCCCCGGCTGAACAGTGAACCTCAGAAGTGACTTCACCACTGAGCTAAAAGGGTGTCTGGGGGCCATACTCTCGGGGTTTCTCCAGTCTCCTTTAGGCCAGTAAATCTGGTCTTTTTTTGGGGAGTTAGAATTTTGTTCTACATCCTTCTCCAGCTCTGTCCAGAACCCTCTGTTGTTAACCCCGGTCAGAGCAGTCAGTGGTGGGAGCCGGGCACCATCTAGCTGTACTGGACTCAGTCTGGTGGAGGCCTTGGTAGCTGTGGACAGTTAGTCCTTTAGACTAATCTTTTCCTTGTATCTTGTTCTCGTCACTCTCCCTTTTCATGTTCTTTTTTGTCATAGTGTTGTTGTTGTTAGTTGCTGTTGAGTCAATTCCGATTCATGGTGACCCCGTAGGTTACAGAGTAGAGCTGCCCCATAGGACTTTCTCAGCTGTAATCTTAACTGAAGGAGATCGCCAGGGCTTTTCTTCCTCGGTACGTTTGGGTGGGTTTGAACAGCCAACCTTTTAGTCCAGTGCAAACTGTCTATGCTGCCTAGGGACCATCTTGTCATACTAAGTCTTCAAAATCCCGTGTGTGTTTTATACTTCAGGTACATCTCAGTTTGGACTCCCCATATTGCAAGCGCTCAACAGCCCCATGTTGCGAGTGGCTGCACTAACGAACAGCGCAGCTCTAGACTTCTGGAAGGGGGCGTGGCTTTGCCAAGGGTCTTCCCAAACCATGGGCTCCAAGAGAGGCATTGGCTGCCTGGGCTTATTTCACTACTGCATGGAGTGGGGCGGGGGCAGTTAGCATCCACCTCCTAGCCTGCTGGCAGCCGGAAGGGAGGAGCAAGGGAGCTGACTGTTGTTCTTGCTGGGGTCTAGGCCACGGTGATTCTCCACGCAGTCCGGATAGACCGAATCTGTAGTCTCATGGCCGTGGAGAATGAGGAGATGTCTCTGGCTGTTTGCAACCTGCTCCAGTCCATCATTGACTCCCTGTCTGGGGAGGACAAGCGACAGCATCGAGGGAAGGAGGAGGCCCTGGTTTTGGGTAGGAGACAGTCTTTAGTTTTGGTTCAAGATGGTGGGGTAAAGGGAGAGTCAGTTACCACCTCAGACTGAGCACTTCCAGTAAGTGGAGGTGGCCTGGTTTTATTCTTACAACCTATTTATTTTCTAATTATAAAAGTAACAGATGCTTATTGGATACATTTGGGAAAATATAGAAATATGTGAAGATGAAAAAAATTCCTGTAATCACTCCTTTCAGATAACAACCATAACACTGCCATGTGTACTTTTCCAGTCTTTTTTCTATCCGTCCATATACACAGAGTTAACAAAAGCGGAATTCTACTGTGGATAGTTTTGCATCCTTTCGTTTATTTCTTTACTGAACATTATATTTCAGTATTGTATACCATTTAATATTCTTAAAAAGATTTATTTTGTCTTAAATAATGATTAATTTTATGTTTATTTCATTCATACATGTATGCATACATAGACTCATGCCTCTTTCTGCAAATCTAGGTCCTGAGCCTCATTTTAGAAGTTCTTCCTCTGGTTGGAAGGGTCACAGAAGGCAGGTTTACTCACAGAAAACTTGATTTTAAATAATCTACATAATATTTCATCGTATGGACATATCATGATTCATTAACCAGTTGTGTATTATTGGAGATTTAGATGGTTTCCAGTTTTACATGCGTATAAAAAACATGTTATTAGCCATTCTTTACATAAACCTATGTTTGCTTTTCTAATTATTTCTTTGGAATAGATTCCTAGCATCGAGAGTGCTAGGTCAGAGGCTATGAATATACTTAAGGTGGTTTCTTTCTCCATCATACTTTCGAATTCTTTTTTCAGAGGGTACATCAATTTGTACTCTCTCCAGCAGCCGATGAGAGTCCCTGTATCATCATGCTCTCACTAGATTTGAATAATATCATTCTGAAAGATACTTTCCTTGTTTGAATTTTTAAAAATTACTAGTGAGATTGACCATTTTTCGTTATTAGCCATTTGGATTTCCTTGTCTTTGAATGGCTAATTCACGTTGTTATCTATTTTCCTGTGGGCATAATGATGTTGTTCTTATTGATTTATAAGAGTTCTTTGTAATTTAATAATATTAACCTTGAGACCTGGATTTCTTAGTATGGCTCTGACTCACTATTGTAATGGTGAGCAAGCCACTTTCCTTTTCTGAGCTTCTGGTTCTCCACCGTAGCATCTCAGCATTAGAAGGGACTTTAGAGGGATTCTGATCCAATTTCTCAATCAATCCGTGGGTCTCTTCCACCCACATTCATGGACAAATAATTGCTCTGCCTTTGTTTGAATGCCTCCAGAATAAATTTCTAGCAGAAATATCTAACTTTCGTTTCAGTTATCCGTTGTATGTAAGAAATCACCCTAAAACTTAGTGGCTTAAAGCAACAACCATTTATTATCTCTCAAAATTCTGTAGGTTCTGCCAGTCTTGCCTGGGCTCGCTCATGCAATCATGGTCAGATGGCAGCTAGAATGGTTGGAAGGTCCAAGATTCTTACTTGGCATGGCTGGTGGTTAGCTAGATATGTTGACCAGGGAACCTTGGTGTTTTTCCTTGTGGCCTCTCTGGTGGCTAACTTGTGTTTCTATATAACATGGCGACAGGTTTCTAAAAGGACAAGCCCTAGTGTGCAAGTGCTTTTTAAGCTTCTGGTTGTGTCACACTTGCTAATGTCCCATTGGCCAAAGCAAGTCACATGATCAACCAAGGGCCATTGTAGGAGGGGGTTATCCAAGAGCGTGAATACTGAGAAATGTGGTTCGTTGAGGGCCATTAATGTATAGTCTTCCACAACTTTCTTGGGAGATGTGAATGTTGGACAGCTACAAGTAAATAAATAAATATACAAACAAATAATTTATTTCAAATGTATCTCCTTGTAGCTTTCACCCACCCATGGCCCCAGTCTATTATCTCATCCTAATGATATTCCTTTATTTATCTGGAAACAAGTTACCATGTCTACTTACATCTTTTCCTTCCCTAGGTTATATGACCCCATCCTTTCATCTGCTATTTATCTGACATGGTTTGAAGCTCCTTTACTTTTCTGCCTGTCTACCTTTGGGCTCCAATCTAGAATGAGAGTAAAAATCTCCATGTCTCAGGGAGGTCAGACAGGGCAAAAACAGGAAAAGACACTTGCCTATTAAGATCCACCAGTGGGCAGGGAAGTCCTGGTGCTGTAAGCAAAGAGTCTGAATCAGGCCCCCAGCATGCCTGAGTCTATGGGAAGTTAAATATCTGTAAGGAAGATGAATTTCCTTTTGGGAGAACATTTTATTAAGTCAGTGTATTAAAAGCTGCATAAAGTGTCCCTGGATTCCTGCCAATCATTGCCTGGGAAGGAAAGAACTTTCTAAGAATCAGAGCTATTCAAGGAAGAAATGGCCTACTGTAGAAGTCAGTGTACAAGAGGTGGCTAGAGGACCCTTTAGGATGTTATCTATGGATTTCTCTCCCTTTTTGGGCTTTGGGTGGGGTAGGGGACACTGTATGCTCTCAGGAAATTGAAATATCTAGGAAGCAGTGGATTCAATATTTCCAGAGTCCTTCTAGAAGCCTCAGCCATTCCTATCTATCTGAGGTTCCCTGCTACTCGTTCTTTACCTTTGTCTTCTCATTACTCAGACTCCAAGAAGGACCTGAAGCTGATCACAAGCCACCTGCTGGACATGCTGGCCAGTAAGAAGGTGTCTGGCCAGGGCAGGGATCAGGCCCTGAATCTGCTCAATAAGAATATCCCCAGGAAAGACCTCGCCATTCACGACAACTCGCGCACCATCTTTGTGGTGGATAACGGTGAGCAGGTGGGAGGGTTTGGGGCTTACTCCAGCTTTTTGAGTGTGCACCAGGGTACCTGTCTGGGAGGAGACTTCAGTCCAGACTGAAAAGGCAGGAAAAGACATTTACATATTAGGATCCGTCATTGGGCTGATGTAGGTCAAGGCTGTGAATTCAGAACCTGAACACACCCAGAAAGTGTCCAAACACACCCAAAAACATCTGAGTGGAGTTACCTAACAAATGAGGGCAAAAACCATGCAGGACTTCTTCACCAAGTATGGGGGCGACATTCCTGATGTCTCACAGTTGGCAAAATATTTCACAGGCCTTACAGAAGGGGGAGAATAGCATCAAGTATACTTTATACAACGCACAGCAAAAATGTTCCAGAAGATACCCACTAACCTTGTTAACTCCAGGGTTTTCCCCTTCTGCTGAATCAGCTTCTTTAATTGTTCAGGAATCATACCTGTGACTTTAAAATCAGCTCTGATGGATTCTCCCATGTGTTTTATGATATGTAGACCATACCCTGTTTTAAAAGATTTAAATCAGCCCTTACCAGCTTGGAATATCTTATGTTTTGCTAACTGCACTCCCCTTGTTTGGTTTTCACAGGCCTCAGCAAAGCGTATGCACAAGTATTTAGACTTTTAGCAAATGAGTCTAGTGCTTAAAGATCTCTCCCATCCCCCTTCCTTTTTTTCTTGGCCCTGACTCCTCCGCGTATATCAAGAAGGCTGAGCATCTATAGTACAGCTCTTCTCTCTGCACTAGGATCTAGGCCCAACCATATGGTTTATGGGATGGGGAGTAGTGGGGAGCAATATTTGTTATTCTGTGCCTTTGTTTAAGGGCACCAAATGAATAGCACTGGGGTAAAAATAATGTGGATTTTAAAATCCTGGTATACAAATAAAATGCTGCAATGCTGAAGGATTATACATAGTACAAACTAGGCGGGGAGGCTTGGGTAGGGGGGTGATCAGGATGTCAAGCCTGAAGTGAGCTTTTGAATTAGGAGAGGGACAAGGACTGGCAAGGAGGAGGTCTAGAGTGTTCCATGAGAAAAGAAATGAGATGCTCAAAGGTGTGGGGTCGGAATGGAAAGGAAGAGTAGGAGATGAGACTGAGGAGGTGATGGGGGTAGAGCAGGTGCATTTGATGGAGGCCTTTGAGAGCCAGGCTGGGAGTTTGGACTGGCTCATCAGCCCTTCTTATTACTCTCCAGCCCTACCAAGCACTTCTAATTGCCTGTTAACACCCAGTTTCATGCCTCCCAGTGTTTACCTAGAATATCCCCCCACCCCCGCCACTTACCTGTTCTACCTGAGGTCTGGCCAAGCTCAACTAATTATGAAAGACTCTGGGTTTTCTGTGTGCTGAGTGGAGAGGAGATGAGGCACAGGACTTGGAATGTCAGAGCTGGAGGGGCTCAAAGCTTCCAAAGCAACCTCTCCCCCACTTTACAAACAGAGACATTGAGGCCCAGAGGGACTTGCCCAAGGTCACCCAGCACGTCAGAGGCAGATGTGGGACCTACCCACCTCTAAAACCTGGCTCTGAAATCAAGTTGTCTGCTGCCCCAGAGGCAGCATAGCATCACAGTTAACATCACCTGAGTAATAACTCGGACATTACTGGGAGAATGTCCTCACTATATCACTTGCCAGCCGCGTGACTTTGGGCAACTTATTTGACTTCTCCAAGTCTTGGTTTCCTGTGCCTGCAAAATGAGAGTAATGATTCCTAACTAGTAGGTTATTGCTAGGATTAAATACAGTAACATGTATAAATCTCCCCTAAGTACTCAAAATTAATCGCAGCTCTTATTTTATCCGAGTGACTCACCCCATGTGCGGTATTATCACTCTACATTTATCACACCTATTGTAATTTTATATGTCTGTCTTCCCTATTGCACTGTGAGTTATTTTGGGTCAGGGCTGCGTTTTTAATTTCGGTGGCCAGTGCCTAGAAGGTGCTCATTTATTTATTCACTCACTCATTCGTTTATTTAACAAATACATGACCATTGAATTATCCTGATGGGTAATAGGAAACCAATGAAAATTCTTCAACAGAAGAGAAAGGAAGGGATAATAATAATAGTAAATCACTATAGCTAATACTTATTGAGTGATAGGAATGTGTCTGGATTGGCCCTAAGCACTTCCCATACATTATCTCATTAACTCCTCAAACTCTGTAAGGTAGGTAGTAGAATTCCCATTTTCAAGTAAGGAAACTGATGCCAAGGGGAAAAGCAAATATAAAATAGTATTTGAAAAAGAATGTGCGTCAACCCGCAGGATGTCACCTTTGTTGAGTCCTTCGAGATCAACTAGTTTTGATTTTGTAAATGTGAAAATAGAAGCCCAGAGAGGAAGGTGAATTGTGCAAGTGTACGTGACGAGGTAGGGGCAGAGCCAGGTGTAGAACCTGGGTCTCTTGGCCCCAAACCAGTACTCTTCACTGTGAATGGACTGTTGCCTAAAGAGAGGGCTGGAGATAAGACATTACTGAGTGAAGGCATGTGTTTACAAAGACAAAGCCCAGCCGTAATCTTATATTTGCTGCTGTTTATCCTGCAGGCCTGAGGAAGATCTTGAAGGTGGTGGGCCAAGTTCCAGATCTGCCGTCCTGCCTGCCCCTGACTGACAACAGTCGCATGCTTGCCTCTGTCCTCATCAACAAGCTCTACGATGACCTGCGCTGCGACCCAGAGCGTGATCACTTCCGCAAGATCTGTGAGGAGTACATCACGTGAGTTCCCCAGAGGCCTGGGGCTGGGTTCTGTATTAGTTATCTATGGGTGTGTAACAAATTACCCCAGAATTTAGCAGCTTAAAACAACAATAATAATTTATTATCTCATAGTGGGATAGGATTTTGGGAGTGGCTTAGCTGGGTAGTATAGACTTGGGGTCTTTCAGGAGGTTGCAGTCAAGCTCTCAGCTGGGGCTATAGTCATCTGAAGGTTTAATTGGGGCTGGAAGATCTGCTCCCAAGGTGGCTCACTTACATGGCTGGCACACTGTTGCTGGCTGTTGGCAGGAGGCCTCAGTTCCTCCCAACGTGGACCTTTCCACAGGATGGCTCACTCACAGGTATCGGAGGTTAGGACATGGCTGTTGGTGGGAGGCCTCAGCTCCTCCCTCTCCAAAGGATGGCTCACTCATAAGGCTGTTAGTAGGAGGCCTCAGCCCTCCACCATGTGGATCTCTCCACAGACTGCTTAAGTGTCCTCACCTCATGGCAGCTGGCTTCCCCTAGAGTGAGCAGTCCAAGAGAGAGAAGGCAGAAGCAACAACATGTTCTGTCACCTAGCCTCAGAAGTTACACACCATTGCTTCCACTGCATTCTGTGAATTAGAAGCAAGTCACTAAGTCCAGCCTACATTCAAGGGGAGAGAATTGGGTTCCACTTTTTGAAGGGAAGAGTGTCAAATAATTTTTGGACATATTTTAAGCCTACCCCAGATTCCTGTGGTTGAAAGGAATAGACGTCAACTTGTCAAGGAGGGAGACCTGGATCTGTCAAGACTTTAAGAACTGGGTGGTCTTGCAGAGAGTAGACAGGGGATCAGGCCCTCAGCAGCCCAAATTCCTGGGTCTTCTCTTTGCTGCTCCGTCATCAGTGTGCCTCAGATGCTCTCTCTGGGTCTCTGTTTCTCTTAATGTGTCTTCTCCTTTCTTTTCCCACTGCTGCATGGTCTTTTAACCCTTTATTCCAATAATTCTCATATTTTATTGTGCATAAGAATTACCAGGGGAGCTTATCCCAATTCCGGGGGACCCCTCTTCTATAAGTCAGCAGTCTGGGGTGTGGCTAAGGAAGCTGCATGTTTAAAAAGCACCCTAGGTGAGTCTTAGGTGGGTGGAGACACTGCCTTTACTCTGTCTTTCCTTTCTGTACAAGCACGCACTGTTGTTTTTGTTGCTGCCATTGTTTTTATAGTCGCTGATTTTGTCAAATTTTCTGGTATTTTAGCTACAATTTTGTGGTAATTAGCATGGGGGTGACACCATGAGTTACTGCACTGGGTGACACCAACTCTAGTGATGCCACTGCCTGCACTCTCAGTGGGCAGGGGAGGGAACTGAGCCCAGACAGGGGAGTGACTGTCCCCAGCCACGTTGTGAGCCAACCACGTTGCGTGCAATAGAGCTGCCAGGCACCATGCTAGGCCCTTTCATGTTGTTGTGGATGCTGTGTTGCCTACCAGACCTCTTTCAGGACTGAAGGGTTTATGCCCCCAGCTGCTGGGAAGGTTGTCAGCTAACAGCTCTCAGCTGTCACCTCTCTTTTGGACTTGCCTCAGCTGAGGAGAGCCACCTCACTTTTCCCAGGGCAGCTGGCATCCGATAACTTGTCCCTTGCCCCAACTAGGAACAGCTCTAAAGGGTGTCCCAGCTCCAGAAGTCTGTGCAGGCTAAAGCTTTGTGTTGACTGTATTGCAGCCCAATGCCTCCCTTTCCCTAGGCCTGCCTTCTTATCCTTCCCCAACAGGTTTTGATCCCAAGAGCTCTCCCTAACAAACTTCATGCATGTGAATCTCCATCTCAAAGTGTGCTTCCTGGGGACCCAGCCTATGACATGTTTTTTATGTTATTTAAACCTCACTACAATACTAAGACTTAGTAGTACTATCCTCAGTTTACAGATCAAGAAGCTGAGGCTCAGAGAGGTTCAGTGAATTGCCCGAGGTCACACAGGACATGAATGGTGCAGCCTGGATGCAAATCCACATCTGTCTGCCTCCAAATTCTACACCCTTTTCACTCCACTGGGCCAGTTCTCTTGACCACCCTTTTCCTCTGTTTCAGGGGCAAGTTTGACCCCCAGGACATGGACAAGAATGTGAGTGCCATCCAGACAGTGTCAGGGATCCTGCAGGGCCCCTTCGACTTGGGCAACCAGCTGCTGGGGCTGAAAGGTGTGATGGAGATGATGGTGGCACTGTGTGGCTCGGAGCGTGAGCAGGACCAGCTGGTGGCTGTGGAGGCCCTCATCCATGCCTCCACCAAGCTCAGCCGCGCCAGTTTCATCATCACCAATGGCGTGTCGCTGCTCAAGGAGATCTACAAGACCACTAAAAATGAGAAAATCAAGATCCGCACGCTGGTGGTGAGTGGGCTCAGTACTACCCACTTCCCCAGTGCCAGGCACCGTGCCAGGCACCGTGCCAGGCACTAGGGGCACCAGGGTGAATGAGACGTGTCTCCTAATCTTGGGGAGCTCATGTTCTAAGGGGCACATAGACCCATCCATGGGCCCCTCGGAATAGGGTGGTAAGTTCTACCACAGGAGGCGTACAGGGGGCTGTGAGAACATCAGTTCAGAAAGGTGGACCCTGCTGTTTAAGCAGAGTACATCCACCTCTGTGCTTGGGAACGACACCAGCACAGATGGACTTTTGTCCAGAAAGTATTTTCGGAGCAAACTTCAAAAGGTCAGTTTATTTCTTTAATCAGTTTCTATATAGGAAACCCTGGTGATGTAGTGGTTAAGAGCTCAGCTGCTAACCAAAAGGTCAGCAGTTCGAATCCATCAGGTGCTCCTTGGAAACCCTATGGGGTAGTTCTACCCTGTCCTGTAGGGTCGCTTTGAGTTGGAATCAACTCGACAGCAGTGGGTTGGGCTATAGCACGGTTACGCCTGCTTCCATTTTAATTTTCCTGAAATTATTTTATCGATCTTTCCTTTTTCTTGTAAACATTAAATATTTGAGTCATTGATTCATTTTTTTGTTCATCTGAATTTTTTAAAACTAATTTTAGCTTCTGCCCTGGTGAGTTTTCTCTCGTGGAAGAAATTTTTTTCCCAACAAGAGTCCAGTTTTTCTTGGTTAACATTTTGCGCATCTAAATTTGTTATCCGCAGGATCTGATTTCTCTGCCAGTTTTTGTGCCATTTTGGATGTGGTTGACATTATCTTGTGCTGGCTTTTAAAAATGGCAGAAACAAAACATCCATGGGGTCGAAATAGT
This sequence comes from Trichechus manatus latirostris, assembly GCF_000243295.1. NCBI lineage: Eukaryota > Metazoa > Chordata > Mammalia > Sirenia > Trichechidae > Trichechus > Trichechus manatus. The sequence goes on from NW_004444074.1 coordinate 6,896,420, forward strand.
GGAGGAAAGAAGGCAGGGTAAAGACCTCCAGCTCTGTGGGCGTCAGCCCTAATAATCTGGAAAGATCAGGTAGGACATCTCAGAAGAGGTGCTGCCTGAGCTGGGTTTTGTATCAAACATAGAGGCTTATCCAGGCAAAGAAAAAGGGGCAAGGTGTTCTGGCAACAGGGAGCCATGTGAACAGGTCTTTTCCCTAAGCCTAGTGTCTGATCCTGTGAGTGTCCTCTGTCTTCCCACCTCTGCAGGGACTCTGTAAGCTTGGCTCTGCGGGCGGCACAGACTATGGTCTCAGGCAATTTGCTGAAGGGTCAACAGAGAAGCTGGCCAAACAGTGTCGCAAGTAAGGGGGTTGTATGTCCTCGGGGATGGCATCTCCTCCTTGGCTTCCTTGTGGGCATCACTAGGGTACTGTAGTGGACTCTAGATCATGAAAGGCTCCTCACCTGCTGTCCACTGCCCTGAAGTCACTTTACTCTCCGGACCTGAATGTTGGCACCCTTCCTCCAGCACTCCTCCCTCCCCTTTCCAGGTGGCTGTGCAATGCGTCCATAGACACCCGGACCCGGCACTGGGCGGTGGAGGGCCTGGCCTATCTCACGCTGGATGCTGACGTGAAGGACGACTTTGTCCAGGACATCCCTGCCCTGCAGGCCATGTTTGAGCTGGCCAAGGCAAGTCTGGCCCTGACCCCTGACCTCAGGGAAAGCCTACTGTTCCCTCTAGATCCAGGCCTACAGGGCCTTCTGCTGAGTCTCATCCTGACTCTACCCATATCCCCGTATAAACCTGAATTGGTCATTTCCTCTTTCTGGCCCTCATTTTACCTGACTGTAAACTGGACTCACAACTCTTCATGCCTTCCAGGCAGTGGGAGGATGAACAGGAGGACGGTATTTTTTCCTGGGGGACTTTGGAAGTGAGGTATGAGAGACAAAGAAGGAAAGCCCAGCCTTTCCCGGGCTCCCCCGCTTCTCACACTCTCCTTCCTTTTCTGGGCCAACTTTCTTTTCCACCAGCAAAAGAAGGGGGTGTGGGAGGAAGTTTCCACCAGGGCCAAACCAGAGAATGCCCAGCTCCCACCCCCATCTGCATCCTGGTTGGACAGGAAAAGCATATTGGACTGAGATTTTGAAGGAGGTGCAAAGCAAGGAACCCAAAAAACCCCAAAACCAAACCCAGTGCCATCAAGTTGATCCCGACTCATAACAACTCCATGTGTTACAGGGTAGAACTGCTCCATAGGGTTCTCTTGGCTGTAATCTTTATGGAAGTAGATTGCCAGGCCTTTTTCTGTGATGCTGCTGGGTGGGTTAAAATGCCAACCTTTAGGTTAGTAGTCAAGTGCAACTTGCTTGTGCCACCCAGGGACCTTAAGCAAGAAACGGAGACTTCTATTCACACTTTCAGGGAATACGCAGTCTTGAGAGTAAACCCAAAACAAACCTATTGCTGTCGAGTTGACTCCAACTCATAGTGACCCTATAGGACAGAGCAGAACTGCCCCATAGGGTTTCCAAGACTAAATCTTTATGGAAGCAGATTGCCACATCTTTCTCCCGAAGACCAGCTGCTGGGTTTGAACTGCCCTCCTTTTGGTTAGCAGCAGAGTGCTTAACCACTGCCCCACCAGGGCTCCTCTCTTGAGACTTCAGAATAAATTTCTACCTGCCCTTTATGAGCAGGACCAGCTTCCTCTCCTTCTGTGCTGTTTTCTCTTTTTCCCCTCCAAGAGGTAGCTACCCCAGCCACACGCTCCCTAAACCAACTTACCAAGCCATGTGAGTGAGCCATCTTGAAAGCAGAGGTTTGCTCTAAAGATTCCTTCCTGCCCGTCCCCCTACTCCATGCCTCTAGTCCAGCGACAAGACCATCCTGTACTCGGTGGCCACCATCTTGGTGAATTGCACCAACAGCTACGATGTCAAGGAGGTCATCCCTGAGCTTGTGCAGCTGGCCAAGTTCTCCAAGCAACACGTACCCGAGGAGCACCCCAAGGTGAGACGGGGTCCTCTCAGTGTGGGGGGTAGTTTATGCCACCAGACTAGCAAAAGAGGTGGAGGGGAAAAATAATGATGCCTGGGTGCTGCGCGGTGTGCGTTTGGCATGATTTGGGTAAGAGAAAGAAACTCAAGATGACAATGATAAATTTCCCCACCAGGTGGCGCGCACGTCTTTTTCTTTCTTTTCATTTTCTATCTTGGAAAGGCAATTAATTTGTACTTTGAGGAAACAAATGGAGCCATGATGAGCATTTGTCAGTTTATGTTGTTGATTTTATGAATTTTGGATAGTTTTATTTCATGTTTCTGGCATTTAATACAAAAATTTTATTTTTTTCCCCTTGGGTATCTGCGTTTTGGGACATGGATGCTAAGCAGGAATAAAGAGGGGAGGAGGGACAAGGATCAGCATTAGCCCAGCTGTCACAAATCCCCTTGGGGCCCTCCCTGTGATTCCCTTCCTGTGTGGAATGTGAATACACACATCCCATTTCCAGACAGTAAATCATTTTGTTTCTTTAAAAATGATGAAAGTTATGTGTACTGACTGTTTAATGAGAAAATTTTTGTTCTGAAAACCTTCACCTAAAGTACAATAAAAAGAAATTTTTTAAAAAATGATGAAAGTAATATGACCTTGTTGTGAAACAAACAAAAAAGTCAATAATAGCGAGAAGAAAATAACTATTCACAATTACACTATTTCCGCATGACCACTGTTGGCATTTTGATATATTACCTACCAGAGGTTTTTTCCCCTTATGCATCTTTTTTTTGTAATAGTTATAACCAGAACGTAGTTATCATTTGTGCCCAATTTGTGGAAAATACTTAATGTATTTTCAACATTGTTATGTCATTCTCTGAATCATTTTTAAACACTGCATAGTATTCCATCTGGGCGAGGGATATATAGCATGTTCTGCTTTTGTGAGGTTCAAATGTGGCTTCTAGAGATTGCCCGTGGCTGTCTCCCTCTTTCCAACCACTCTAAGGATTAGCTGTAGGGACTGTTCAATCCTGGGATTGACTTTGGGTTTCCAGCAAAACACAATCCATTGTTATCAACTACATCTGCTCCTTATCCTCTTTCACTCCTGCCTACACCCCACTCGCTATAATGGAAAGCCAGTCTTTTGCAAGAAAAATAATATATGGATCATCTAGTGTTTTTTTTTTATTGCATTTTAGGTGAAGGTTTACAGAACAAGTAGTTTCTCATTAAACTGTCAGTACACATATTGTTTCATGACATTGGTTAACAACCCCACGACATGTCAAC
>NW_004444074.1:6900296-6901771 GCF_000243295.1 Trichechus manatus latirostris
AGGCACCATCAAGCTGCACTGGACTCAGTCTGGTGGAGGCCTTGGTAGCTGTGGTCCATTAGTCCTTTGGACTAATCTTTTCCTTGTATCTTGTTCTCCTCATTCTCCCTTGCTCCCGAAGGGGTGAGACCAGTGGAGTATCTTAGATGGCCTCTCACAGGCTTTTAAGACCCCAAGCGCTACTCACCAAGGTAGAATGTAAAACATTGTCTTTATAAACTGTGTTATGCCAATTGAGCTAGATGTTCCCTGAGACTATGGTCCCCACAGCCCTCAGCCCAGCAATTCAGTCCCTCAGGGAGTTTGGGTGTGTCTATGGGGCTTCCATGACCTTTTCTTGTACAAGCTGTGCTGGTTTCCCCAGTATTGTGTACTGTCTCACCCTGCACCCAAGATATCACTTATCTATTGCCTGTTTACTATTCCCCCCCCACCCCTCCCATCCCTCGTAACCAACAAAGATTGTTACTTTTTGTATGTAAACTTTTTCAAGAGTTTTTACAATAGAGGTCTCATACAACATTTGTCTTTTTGTGATTGACTTATTTCACTCAGCATAATGTCCTCTAGTTTCATCCATATTAGGAGGTGTTTCACAGATTCATCATTGTTCTTTATCGTTGCATAATACTCCATTGTGTATATGTACCGTAGTTTGTTTGTCCATTTATCTGTTGATGGGCGTCTAGGTTGTTTCCATCTTTTTGCTATTGTGAACAATGCTGCAATGAACATGGGTGTGCATATGTCTATTCGTGAGATGGCTCTTATTTCGCTAGGATATATTCCTAGGAATGGGATTGCTGCATCGTGTGGTATTTCTATTTCTAGCTTTCTGAGGAAGCACCATATCATTTTCCAAAATGGTTGTATCATTATGCATTCCCACCAGCAGTGCATAAGAGTTCAATCTCCCTGCAGCCTCTCCAACATTTGTTACTTCCAGTGTTTTTGATTCGTGCCAGTAATGCTGGGGTGAGATGGTATCTCTTGTGGTTTTAATTTGCATTTCTCTAATGGCTAGTGATCGCGAGCATTTCCTCATGTGTCTGTTGGCTGCTTGAATGTCTTCTTTGGTGAAGTGTTTGTTCATTTTGTTTGCCCATTTTTTAACAGGATTATTTGTCTTTTTGTTGTAGAGGTGTTGGATTTTCTTGTAGATTATAAAGATTAGACCTTTGTCTGACTTGTAATGCCCAAAATTTTTTTCCCAGTCTGTAGGTTTTCCTTTCACTCTTTTGGTGAAGTCTTTTGAAGAGCATAGGTGTTCGATTTTTAGAAGATCCCAGTTATCTAGCTTATCTTCTGGAGTTTGTGTGTTGATAGTTATGGTTTGTATCCTGTTAATGCCGTGTATTAGGGCCCCTAGCGTTAATCGTATTTTTTCTTCTATGAACTTTATAGTTTTTGGCTTTATATTTAGGTCTTTGATCCATTTTGAATTAGTTTTTGTATATGGTGTGAGGTATGGGTCC
>NW_004444074.1:6903196-6957479 GCF_000243295.1 Trichechus manatus latirostris
GAGAGTTCATTTCCTAGATTGGTATCTGGCTGGTACAATCCTGCGTCCTAGATTCAGCCTGTGAGCTGAAGTTGGTTGTCCTCAGATTGAAAGACTCCCTTTAATAATTCTTGTAAGTTTGGTTTGATTTTTACATAGTCCCTTAATTTCTGTTTATCTGGAAGTGTCCTAATTTCACCATCATATTTGAACGAGAGTTTTACAGGATATATTATTCTTGGCTGGCAATTTTTTTTCTTTCAAGGTTTTATATGTCATTCCATTGCTTTCCTGCCTGCATGGTTTCTGCCGAACAGTCTGAGCTTAGTCTCATTGTTTCTCCTCTGTATGTGACTTTTTGTTTTTCTCGAGCTGCTCTCAAGATTCTTTGTTTGTCTATGGTTTTTGCAAGTGTGGTTATGATATGCCTTTTGATTTTCTTTTGGGGTCTATCCTATATGGGGTTCGTTGAGCTTCTTGGATTGCCAGCTTTTCATCTGTCATGATATTGGGGAAGTTTTCTGTCAGCAGTTCTTCAATGATCCTCTCTATGTTTTCTGTTTTCTCCCCCTGTTCTGGAACTCCGATCACTCGAAAATTTTTATTTTTTATTGTATCTCACATAATTCTCAGGGTCTCTTCATTTTTCTTCATTCTTTTTTCTGATTTGTCCTCAAACAGAGTTGTATACAAGTGTTTGTCTTCAATTTCGCTGATCCTGTCTTCCTCCGTTTCAAATCTGCTCCTCAGTCCTTCTATGACACTGTCCATTTCTAAAATCTTGTTGTTTATCTTTTGGATTTATAATTGTTGTTTTTGTATGATTTCTAGTTGTGAATGTATTTTTGCATTTTGTTCCTGCATTATTTTCCTGAATTCTTCCATTTTTTGTCTATATTTTCTATGTATGCCTTTTCCATGAATTTGTCTGTTTTTTTTACCATTTTTGTCTGCTTTTTGCTTCAACTCTTGGATAGCTCTGAGTATCAGAGACTTAAGTTCCCTATCATGTAGTTCTAGTGCCTTTTCTTCTACTGGAAAGTCATCTGATGTTTTATTTTGGACACCAACTGGAACCATCCTGTCCTGTTTTTGTAAATGTTTTGATATTGTCTACCGTCTTTGGGGCATTAGGTAGTTATTTTTCTCGTTTATTGATTGTACATTTGTTTGTTTTGTCCTTTTTTTTTTTGCTTTATTTGGCTATGTCTGAGCAGGCAGGCTGTGTGTTCTTTGTTGTTTGCTCATCTGTGGGCACGATAATTTTCACCTCCCTCTCCAAATGACAGGGTCAGTCACTCAGATATGGTACAGCAGGGCAGGTCTAGCTGAAGACGAGTTGCTGGGATGAGTTGTTTGTGGCACTTACTACAGCCACCAGGGCGGGCTGGTAATCAGTGCAGGGCAGGTTCTGGTAGGCTGTGCCTGGACTGCTTGGTAGTGTGATGTTCAGCGCACAGTGCAGGTAGGTCAGATGGAGAGGGGAGATTGTGATCTGTGGAGCTGAGATGGGTATGGGAGAGAGGAGAGAGGAACAGGAGCCAAAAACATACAAACAAACAAAAAAGAGGAGCTTGCCATTGAAGTGGAGACACGAGAGACTATGAAATGGAGAAAAATAAAAAGGAGAAGAAGAAGAAAAAAAGAAAAGAAAAAATGAATAAATAAAAATTAGAAAGAAACAAGAAAAGAAAAGCTCCCAGGGATCCCACCAGTGCAGCTATAAGGTCTGGGGAAGTTGCTCCCAGGCCGTGAAGTACAGCCTGGCTAGAAGGCATAGAGGTGTCACTCAGCACCAGGTATTCAGGGGACAGGAAGAGAAGGAAAGTATAGAGAGATGAGAAACTGAGTAATGAAGAAAAACAAAAAGGGAAAAGAAAACAAAACAAACAAATGAAAAAAAAAAAGAACAAGAAACCCTCCCCAAAAAACAGAAGAAAAACCAAAACAAGAAAAAAGAAATGTCCTCAGGGATCCCTCCGTGCATCTGCATAAACTAAGGGGGTAGGTCCCAAGCCAGGCAGTACTCCCCAGCTAGAATGGGCTCCCAATTTGAGAAAAGAAAAAGAAAACAAACAAACAAACAATTCAAAACAAACAAACAAAAAGCCCCGGGATCCCACCAGTGTGGCAGCATGGGCCGGGAAGCAGTCTCACATTTGAGTGGCATTTCCAGCCTTTCAGGAAGAAGCAACAATGGTACACAGAGCCAGGTATTTGAAAGAAAGGAGGGGGAGGTGGTGAGAGGTAAGGAAGAAATCTAAAGAGCAGAAAAAGGCAACACCAGCAGCCAACAAACGGCACTTAGGGAGCCAGCCAGTGAGGGCAGGTGGAATCCAAGCAACACTGGGGTGAAGCCGATTCTTCCCAGACAAGAGACTGTGGCCGCAGGAAGCAAAGGAGGCCAAGTGGGGGGTGAAGAAGTGTGGGGATGGGAAAGTGTATATCGCTGGTTACGGGTTGTTCTGTCTCCTGCTGGAAGCTCCGTGAAGCTGCTTTCTCGTACCCCCTGTTCGCTGGTCTCTGAGAGGAGTCCAAGATGGCAGATCCATGCTGCGTTAGCTGATAGGGGACCTCTCCATGTATCTCTCCTCACTCTCTGTTCTCTGTCAGTTTCTTATTCCATTCGGTGCTTGGCTGAATTCTTTATCTCTTCATTTGATGCTTAGGGTTTCAGGATTGCCGTTTTCTCTGTTTGGCTTAGTTTTTTGGATGTTTGCTGTGGAGGGACGACGAGGTGCTTCTGCCTATAGCGCCATGTTGCCCAGAAGTGACTCATCTAGTGTTTTAGATTATCATTTTTTTGTTTCACTCCTCTGTGAATTAAAGAGCCTTTGAAATTCATTTCCTTACCGTATCAGCTACTCAGGCTCTGTATTTATATAGTAGAACATGCTGTATGCCCCTTGGCAGTTGCTGGACAATGGGAGTTAGGAGAAGTGGATTACATTCCCATTGCTGCTGTAACAAATTGCCACAAACATGGTGGCCTAAAACAGCACACATTTATCGTCTTATAGTTCTAGAGGTCAGAATTCTAAAATCAATCTCACTGGTCTAAAGTCAAAGCGTCAGCAGGGCTGATTCCTTCTGGAGGCTCTGAGGGAGGAATCCGTTTCCTTGCTTTTTTCAGTTTCTAGAAGCTGCCTGCATTCATTGGCTCATGACCCTTCCTCAAATCATTCCAACTTCTTGCTTCCATCATCTCATCTCCTACTACTAACTCTAATCTTCCTGCCTTCTTCTTCCAAGGACCCTTGTATTACGTTGGGTCCACCTGGATAATCCAGGATAACTTCTCTTTCTGAAGATCCTTAACTTAATCAAAATCCCACAACAAAGTCTCTTTCACCATGTAAGGTAACATGTTCACAGGTTCCGGGGATTAGGACCTGTACACCATTAGAGGATTATCACTCAGTGTACCACAAGAAGTCAGAAGCGGATCATCTTTAAGTTTTAACACAAATTGTTCTGGTGCCCTGGCCCCCTCCCCATTGTCACCTTCATCTCCCCAGGACAAGAAGGACTTTATAGATATGCGGGTAAAGCGGCTTCTGAAGGCAGGTGTCATCTCTACGCTGACCTGCATGGTGAAAGCAGACAGTGCCATCCTCACCAACCAGACCAAGGAGTTGCTGGCCAGGTGGGGCTGCAGTAGGCCAGAGTGGGGCTGGGCTTGGGGGTGGAGGGGAGGAGGCTGGGCAGGGAGACAGAAATGACGAGGGATTAAATGAAGGGATTGGGACACATGGGGATCTAGAGAAGAAACTGAAGGGGATCTGCATTGAAAAGTGATTAGGTGAGGTAGGTCATTAGAGGGAAATTTCCATTAGGAAAAAAGAGGTCACTGTCCATTCTGGTTACCTTGTTCCCATGCCCTGTGTGGGACCTACTGTTCCAGAGATTAAGGCACAACCTCTGCAAAGGAAACTTACAGCCTGGTGGGAGAGGCAGCCAAGGTCACAGTTTCAATACAGTGTGGTGAGTGCCATGATGGAAGAATGTAGAGTTGGCTGGAACACAAGCAGTGGCACCCACCCAGCCAGACGTGGCCCTATTGGTCGTAGGGTTTTGCTAGCTCTGACTGGCTGGCCTGCTGATGCTATGGGAAGGGTGTGCTGGTGCGTTAAATGTTCTCCTTTATCCTTGGCCCTACAGGGTGTTTCTGGCACTGTGTGACAACCCAAAGGACAGAGGCACCATTGTGGCTCAAGGTGGTGGCAAGGTAATTGGGTGGCATGAGATCTTTGCCATCCTGGAAGGTGTGTGTGTGCACGTGTGTGTGTATGTGTGTGTGTGCATATGCTCATGAACACTCCTTGCCTGATCCAAGAATAATGTACCTCCTGCCCAACCTGACCTCCTGGAACACAGTCACTCCATTATCTGTGCTGCCTGCACATATCCCCAAACCAATTTCTGCCTGATTTTATGATGTGTCATGGGATTTACTTTGGAATCACATTTATATTCCTTGCTACTGGAAGGAAGCATGGTGCAAATATAGACACCTTGGACTTGGAGTAGAGGACTTGGAGTTGAGTCCTTGCTCTGCCCTTTTTTAGTTGTGGATAAATTACTTAACCTCTTGAAGCCACAGCTTCTTCATCTGTAAAATGGGACAAATCATACACTTTGCTGGATATCACAAAGATTAGAGAAAATACATGTAAAGTATTGGTTCAAAGTAGGTGCTCAACAAAAGCTGCTGTTATGATTAGGTTTGGTTTAGGCAGAAAGTAAAATATCAGTTTATTGATTGGTTATTCCAAAAGCAGAATGAATTTATGAATGGGTGGGGGGAGGTAGGGGTGAAAACCTTGATGTGTGCTGGGAACCAAAGGAATGACTTGGTTACATTTTTAATTGTGACTGAGTTGGTTACATTTTGAATGTTTTCTATGATTGGTCAAGAGCTGATTATGTCTCAAGAGTCCTCCTGCAACTCTGTTGGCACAGACAGACAGATAACAGATGGCAGCTGGAGAGGAAGGACGGAGAAAGGCTGGGTCTGTGACTGAGCACTGACTGTGCCCTTTCTTGCAGGCCCTGATTCCCTTGGCCTTGGAGGGCACCGACGTGGGCAAGGTGAAGGCAGCCCATGCCCTAGCAAAGATCGCTGCCATCTCCAACCCAGACATCGCCTTCCCGGGAGAGAGGGTGGGTGTCTGTGGTGGGTGGGGTGGGGGGGAATGAGAGAAGTCTCTTCTGCTCCTAGCGGCCTTTCCCTTGTCACCCTACCCCCAGCCTGGGGCCTTACGCTGTCACAGAGAGGACATATGCACCCATCTGTCTGGTTCCAAGATCCAGGCACCTGGATTCTGGGCAAAGTGAGGAAAATCATCCTGCCTTTCAGATCATTAGGAGCCCTGTGGAGCAGTGGTTAAGCACTCAGCTGCTAACTGATAGGTCAGCGGTTTGAACCCGCTAGCCACTCTCCAGGAAAAAGTTATGGCAGTCTGCTCCCGTAAAGATTTACAGCCTTGGAAACACTATGGGGCAGTTCTACCCTGTCCTATAGGGTCACTATGGTCAGAATCGACTTGACCACATGAGTTTTGGTTTCGGATTACTGTGAAGATTAAATCAGACAATGTGTGGGAAAGTGCTTTGGAAATGTTAAAGCTTGGCACCTATAAATGTAAGGGACCGGGGATGAGTAGCATGGTCTCCACCTGACCCATGCTTTCACCCCCTCGCCTGCATAGGTATATGAGGTAGTGCGGCCCCTCGTGCGTCTCCTGGACACAGAGAGGGACGGGCTGCAGAACTACGAGGCTCTCCTAGGCCTCACCAACCTGTCTGCGCGGAGCGACAAACTCCGGTGAGTGGGGAAGGGTGGGGGGAGCAGGGGGAGAGCTGTCCCATAAAGTGGTTGAAATTTCACTTACATCTTGCACTACATTTGCTCTCCCCTGAGGACAGGATCAAAGGCAGTGGGTAGGAACGCCAGTGAGAGGGATGTGAGTTAATACTTGGAAAGACCATGGAGTAAGCATATGAAGCCAAGGGAGGCTGTACAGAGACTATTTTTAAAGTAGTAAAAAAGACACCCAGGTGGGTGGGTGGGGATCAAGCGTGTTCCTTCTTGGAAGCAGGGGTGTGGTAGAATATATTGCGTTGGGATACTTTTGGTTGCAAGTGGCTGAAAACTCAACCCCAGGAGGACAACTAGCAGAGGCCAGGGAACCAGCTTTGATGAGCAAAAAAATAAAAACCCAAAACAACAAAACCAGTTGCCATCGAGTCGACTCCAACTCATGGCAAACCCATATGTGTCAGAGTAGAACTGTGCTCCACAGGTTTTTCAACAGCTATGACCTTTGGGCTGTAGATCACAAGGCTTTTCTTCCAAGGTGCCTTTGGGTGGATTCCAACAGCCAACCTGTCAGTTAGTAGTTGAGAGTTTAACTGTTTATGCCACCTAGGAACTCCTTGATGAGCAAAATATGTTCTTATTTAAAATGTCTCTCGGGTGGGGAAGCTAGCTTTGAGAAGTTCCATCATCTGTCCACATTCCCACAGGTAGTAAGTGGTAGAGTCCACATGTATTTCCATCTGTCTGTCCATCTGGTTCCAAGACCCATGCGCTTTCTAGACCACCTGCACTGGTTTACTGTTTTTTTAAATTCACTTATTCATTTCACTCTTGTTCATTTAATCTTACACTCCACAAACATTTATGAAAACAAACCAATCACAACAGCAACAAAAACTCAACCCCAGCAGGCTTCCGCACAAAGGGAATTGATTGCCCATGAAAATAAAAAGTAATCCAGATCCAGGTGTGGCTTGATGCAGGGGTTTCAGAGCTGCCCCAGGTCCTAGTTCTCTCTCCTCTCCTTTCTGTGTTGTATTAATTCTCAGATGGGCTTTCCCCCTCTCTTGTGGTCACAAGAATGGCTTCAGACCTCTCCTCTCATCCTCTTGGCTTCATGGCCAGCAGGAAAGAGAGAGGAAGAGAGAATTTCTCTTTCCCAATAACAATACAAAAAAATGTCCAGTTGGATGCATCTGTAGCCAGGACACTATGATGTGTCTGTCATGAAGTTTATGTCCAAGGGTGCCCCTCCTGGAGCTGGGGGATGGGTCAACACCATCCAAACTGGGCTAGCTGAGGATGTGGGAGGGACACCACTAGGAAGGGGAGGGGGAATGAGCCCTGGGTGGCCAAAAATGACACATGCCCACTCTAGAAGTTTCAGTGGCTTCTCTTCCTCCACCCCTTCTCACCCCAGGCAGAAGATCATTAAGGAGAAGGCCTTGCCAGACATTGAGAACTACATGTTTGAGAATCATGACCAGCTTCGGCAGGCAGCCACTGAGTGCATGTGCAACATGGTGGCCAACAAGGAGGTAAGGTTGGGGACTCAGGGCGAGGGATGGGGACCAAGGCATGGAGAGTCAAACCAGAGTCCAGGGTTTGGGTGACATCAGGGGCTATTATGGTGGTATTAAGGTAGCATTGTAGCCAGAGAACCCAAGAATCTCTGGATCTTTTTGTGATTACAAACCCCCTTCCTGTACAAAGGAGACAAGGGAAAGCATGCAGAGTAATCTCATCCTTAGCTGGGGCTTTGAACACAAAGCATTGGGCTGAATGAGGTGGAAGGTGCCATTTCTCTGCTTTAAAACCAGTTGCCATAGAGACGATTCCAACTCATGGTGATCCCATGTGTGTCAGAGTAGAACTGGGCTCCGTAGGTTTTTCAGGGGCTGCTTTTTCAGAAGTAGATCACCAGGCCTTTCTTCTGAGGTGCGTCTGAGTGGACTCCAACCTCCAGCCTTTTGGTTAGCCACCGAACATGTTAACCGTTTGCATCACCCAGGGACTCCTATTTACTTAGGCCTAAATAACCTCCCAGCAAAGCAGGACATGAGGCCGGGGCCTCTTAGAGGTCAGGAGAGGGCAGGGCAGTTGCATTTATTGAAGCTCCATGTATGTTAAAAACATAAAGAAATGCAAAAATGCAGTTATGAACAGTTTTAGAATATTTTAAATGTTAACATTTAATGAACCATCACTGTTTCCATAGTAATTGCAATGCAGTATAACTGTGCTTTTCATAGATAATTATAAAATTTATAAAAATAAAATGAATTCAGAACATGCAATAGGCCTCGTGGTCTAGTAATGGGACAGATTATAACTGATGATGAATGTCTTCTTCTTTCCATCCAGTTGAAGTGTCTCTGTGCCTGCAGGTATAATCTCATCAGAGATAACAAGAGGGTCTAAATCTGAGGCCCTTCATGAACGTGAGGGCCAGGCCATGTGGCCCTCCTGGGTCCTCATGTAGGGCCCGGTGCAAGACCCAGTTTGTTTTCCCAAAATACTTAACTCCAGCCTTGGGTCTCCCCACTGCTATAGGAGGAGAATCCAATCCACAAAAGTCTGGCAAAGTCAGAGGAATTGAAGCTGCCAGGGTCCCCCAGGGAGCTTGCCTAGGCTGGGCTGGGGGCCTGACAGCCATGTGGGAACAAGAGAGCGTGTCCAAGGAGGACGGGACAGAGAGAGGGGAGCAGGGGTTGGGTAGCAGCCTTTCCTGCGGGAGAACAAGCTGCCGGAATAAACAAAATCAGGTGCAAGGATCCAAACAGGAGAGAGTTCATTTCTCACTCATGTCATAGTCCAGTTTGGATTGGGTGGCTTGCTTCCAAGCAACGACTCAGAGATCCAGGATTCCTGTATCATCAAGAATTGTCTCCCCCAAAACGCAGAGCAGAATTTCAGATTCTTATGGACTCCAGACTTTTTGGAGCCATGGACGCTGGATGAACCCCTGAAACTATTGCCTTGAGATAATCTTTAAACCTTAAACCAAAGACATCCCCTTAAGTCTTCTTAAAAACCAAACAGTAGTCTAGCTTAACTAATAAAAAATGTCTGCCTTGAGCATTGTGCTCTTTGAAGAACTATCTATATGGGATCAACACCAATTAGAAAGACTAGAGAGGAACCTTAGGGGACAGTGAGTTTATGTTAATGAGGGAGGAACAACTCAAAAAAGGAGGGTGAGAATAGCTGCACAACGTGAATATAATCAGTGTCACTGAATTGTACATGTAGAACGGTTGAACTGGTATATGTTTTGCTGTGTATATTCTGAACAACAACAAAATAATTGTCTCGCTCTCTGCCACTTTAGGGGTGGTCTCCATTCAGATGGTGAATGGGGAGAGAGACCATGGGGTAGGAACCTGCAATACTCAACTGTCATGGCCAATGAAGTGACACATGTCACTTCTGCTCTTGTTCTATTGATGAGAGCTAGTTCATGGCCATATCTAGGTACATGAGGTGGGGAAATGTGGTCCCTGGTGGGCAGCTGCTTCCCAGTAACAATTGTGCTCATGAAAGGGGAGCATGTGAACCACCTCTACCATTCCACACTCTCGCCTCTGATGACCACTGGTCCAGCCTCATAGAAGGGAGATACAGGTGGAGGGTCAAACTCTGGGCAGCTGTGACCTTTGTCCCCTTTTGGAGCTCCACTGCTAGGCAACCTGACCCAATAAAACACCTTTAAACTTGACCAAGGAGTCCCTGAGTGGTGCAGACGGTTAAGCACTGGGCGACTAACTGAAAGGTTGGTAGTTCGAACCTACCCAGAGGCACCTTGGAGGAAAAATCTGGCAATCTCCTTCCAAAAGGTCATAGCCATGAAAACCCTAGGTGTGCAGTTCTATTGTGAAACACACAGGGTCTCCATGAGTTGGAATTGACTCCACAACAACTAGTTGGTTGGTTAACCATGACTAACCAGATTTCACTGTAGTGTGGTGGGGTGAGGTGCCATGCTGTGCGGGGTTCGTGCCTGTTTGAGACATGTAAGGGCCCTGGGCCCCAGGAGGCTCTTCTGGCCTTCAGGCCCTTGGGAAGCCTCATCCCTCTCCCTGGTGGAGAATGTGCAGCAGCTCTCTAATCACCAAGCAAACAACCTAATTGTCTCTGCTTCCCTCCAAGTCCCTGTGCCTTCAGTGACTGCAAAAGCATCTTATAGCAGAGCCTGAAGGCCCATCTGTTGCAGAGAGAAACCATTCCAGGCTTCCCCAAAGAAAAGTCAGACATGGTTCTTTAGGCATTACCTACCCTTCAGCGGTCTGTGTCTCCCTCCTTCTCCTGGTGTGGATAGCTGAATGCAAACAGAGGTGGTAGAACACACCATACAAGGACTTCCTTATTCTCTTTACCTTTTAGCTGGAGGAGTTCCTAGCCCCATTCATCTAGCTAATCAGGGAAGACTTCCTAGGAGAGGTGGCATGAAAGAGCTGCTCAGAGGAAAACTCAGGGATCCTGGGTTAGGGAGCGGGGCTTCAGATACATCTTTCTCTTTTCAGGCTGGAGAGCTGGGGAATAGTTTTCTCTGAGCCATGTAACTGCCTGCTCCGCTCTCATCTGCCCCCTTCTCCCATAGGTACAGGAGAGGTTCCTGGCCGATGGGAATGACCGGCTGAAGCTGGTGGTGCTGCTCTGCGGGGAGGATGACGACAAGGTCCAGAATGCGGCCGCTGGAGCCCTGGCCATGTTGACAGCAGCACATAAGAAACTCTGCTTCAAGATGACCCAAGTGGTAAGAGTGGGCCCTGGGAGCAGCGACGGGCTGGGTAGGCTGTAAGGACCTCCCCACCCTCAGGCCATACTGACCTGTGCAATCCTCCGGGTGGAGGCCCTTCCAGGGGCTATCTGTTCCTACAACCTAAAGAGAGAGAAACCTATATTCTTAGACCCCTTACATTCACTATTTGGTCTTCCCAAGTGTACTAGCTCAGCTCCCTCCCACTGTAGTTTCAGTCCCTGCCTTCGATAGTGCTTATTACGCATGACTCACGAATAATAACGATAACAACAACATTAACTACTGCCACGGAGCTCCTGAGCCCCCAAGAGAAGCGTGCAAGTGGTCGGGAATACCATAGGGAGCATGTGTTTTGGTGAAGAAGGTGCAGATTCTCCTAAGCAGACATGGTGACCAGGGCCTGGGGTGGGACTGTGGCCATCTCAGCAGGTGTGATGGGAGTGGTGTTTACACAGTCACAGCATGGCGGTGCAAAATGCACTTTTCTTTATTTCACCAAACTGAACTTAATTTAGTTCATGGACCTTCCCCATCTCGACTAACAGTGAAAAATGTAAATTTGTCAACCCAAATTTACTCAAGTCTGCTTTAAAGACAGGCTCTTTTAGATAGTCGATTTAATGTTCTCTTCGTGTGTGTGTGTGTGTGTGTGTGTGTGTGTGTGTGTTCTCTAAGTTCCAAGGGGGCTTATGTTGTCCTAGCCCTGGAGAGGGGTGTCTCTCTGCTAGATGTCGCTCATCCTACTTGGTTTTTAGCCCTAAAGTCATGGTTCTCAAACTTTAATGGTGTGTAAGAATCTCGTGGAGGACTGAAAACACAGCTTCCCCAGATATTCTGATTCAGTAGATTGGGGATGAGGTGCTTCTGGCCTAGAGACCACCCTTTGAAAACCACTGGCCCAAAAGCAGCATCTGCTGAAGTAACTGTGGTTGCCCAGCTCTGGTCAGCAGGTCCACGCAGGACACTGTGACTCCTTGAGCTTACTGTGTGCCAGGCACTGTTCTAAGTGTTGACATATATCAAGTCATTTACTCCTCCTATCAGCTTTATCAGATGGGTATTATTATTATATTATCCCATTTTACAGATAAGGAAACCGAGATGCAAAAAGGTCACACAACCAGCTAGTTGGGGAGGGATTGGAATCCTTCAGGATTGCTGGCCCACTCCTGGCCACTTCTTTGTTCTTCCTGAGGGGCTTAGAAATCTTGGCTCCATTCCTGTTCCCACACTAGGATCCTGGGGTCTCTGCAAAACTTCCCGGGCCCATCAGCCTAGAAGCCTCCCTCAGCCATTGTTTCTCTAGTCTCTGAGACCATGTTGGATGTTGGACATCTCTGCAACCTCACATCACTGGGATACTCCCTGCAAATGTGGGCTCAGCTCCTTCTGCTCTGGGATCCTATCCCTATTGGGATTTCTATCACTCCTTCCCTCCAGCCCTCAAGGACTCATCCCAGGGAGGATGGGCATGGGGACCATTATCAGTTACTTATAAGCATGAAACTTTCCACGAATCCTGCCACAGCTAGCTGAACTTTCATTTCCTTTCTTTGTGGTAGGAGACTCAGTGAAGAGTTTACGTAAGTTTGCATAGACACTCGGAGGCAAGAGTTACCTTTTTCCCCCCTCTCTATGTCTGTGTTTCCATTTAAGAATACTGCATATAGAAATCTACTATCCATGATGACAATGGCGGGTGAGGGTGAGAGGTACCAGGAAGCACAAAGGGGAAAATCCTTGGATTAGTATCTTAAATGATTTTCCCTGTCCACTTCCACGTGTTGAGCTCTTACTTTTCACCAGGCCCCATGCTAAGATCTTTTAATCCCATCATCTCATCATATCATCACAGTGTTGTGAGATAGGCGTAACAGATTACGGATGAGGCTCCTGAGGCTGGGAAGTAACTTAGCTGAGGTCATGCAGTTGGTAAGTTGCTGAACTGGGACTTAAACACTGGTCTCTCTGACTCCACAACCCATGCTGATAACTGTTCTACTCTGCATGGTAAAGCTGGAGCCAACTGGTGTGTGAATATAAAGGTTACCGCTGTTTTATTTGGACCCTGATCTGTGCTGGTTTTTATGCCTTCTCTCCCATACCATACTACTTTATGTGTCTATTGAGTGATGTGAGTCAAGCCTCTTGGCTCTAGTCCTAGCTCCATCTCTGTCTTTGGGGTGATCAGAGTGTCTAGAGCCCTGCCCCTGCATGCCCAGTAGTGGGACTGCTCACCCATCTGTATAGTGCGGGGTGGAGGAGATGGTACACACCAGACTCCAGTAGTGATTCCAGTTGAAGTCAAGGTTGGAGAAGTACATGCCTAGAGCATGTGTGGAGCCCGCTTCTCAAAGGGCACCTGGGCTGGCAGAGGTAGGCATTCCCCAACGTGCCCAGGGTGAGAATGCTCCTTTCTGAACACCGCCATCCCCGTTCCATTCAGGTATGCAGTGGGCCTGTTCCTGCCCTTCTTAAGCCACAAGCAATGGATAGGTGGATACTTCTCCTCTCCACTTACCAGATGTGTGACCATAGCTAAATTACTTCCCCTCCCTGGACCTCAGTCCCTCTACCTGTCAAACGAAAGGGCTGGGATTATTTCAAGTGCCTTCTAATTCTCTGATTCCTGCCCTGGCTCTGGTAAGGAGAAGGGCATCCCCCAGCTAGTCCCGAGAGGCTCAAGTAGGCATGTGCTGAGTACCAGACTCAGATAACCGGACAAGTGCTTGTCCTTTGAGAGCCCAGAATCTGGGCCTGGCCAGTGCCTGCTGTTTATCTTTTTCCCAGTCTCCTCCCTCTGTCTCCCCACTGATTCCTCCAATCCTCTTTTCCCTACCACTCCCTTTCCAGACGACCCAGTGGTTGGAGATCCTACAGCGGCTTTGCCTGCATGACCAGCTGTCAATCCAGCACCGGGGCCTGGTCATCACCTACAACCTGCTGTCAGCTGATCCTGAACTGGCCAAGAAGCTGGTGGAGAGTGAGCTGTTGGAGATTCTGACTGTAGTGGGCAAAATGGAGCCAGAAGAGAAGAAGGAGGCTGTGATTCAGACGGCCCGGGAATGTCTCATCAAGTGCATGGATTACGGCTTCATTAAACCAGTGTCATAGACAGGGCCCTCAGGGGCCTGGGGCTGGTCCTGTACTGCACAGAGGCCTGAGCTGGCTACTCCCAGAGTATCAGTTCAGCTAGGGATCAATGTAAAGGAAATGCCTAATTGTTCCCTGAGTTATGACTCTTGTCCTTTGCCCTGGGAAAGTTTGGATGTTTCACTGGCTCTCCTGCTCCTGGCCTCTTTCCCATCTGTTATATTCCAGAAATTCCTAGGATAATTTTCATTTGTGATTGGAAGATAAGTTGGATGATTCTATCTGTATCCACATTGAACTCCAGGATAATAGTTATTTTATATTTTTGAAAATGGATTGCGTGATAAGATTGGAACCAACTGGTGTGTGAATATAAAGCTAATGCTGTTGTATTTGGACGCTGATCTGTGGTGGTTTCTGTACCCTCTCTCCAAACCATTTGAATAAGGCTGCTCAGAACTGTGTGTTTCAGCTGCAGTGCCCTGTCCCAGACCCCATGCTCATCCCCATCACTTACAAATGTAATATTCAGTGAAAGAAGCTGGAGCTAATGGAATATATAGTGTATGATTCCATTTACATAGGTTCAAAGACAGGCAAAACTGGCCTATCATATTAATAGATCATGGTTATTTGTGGGCAGGAGGCAGTGGATAGTAATGGGAAGAAGCACAAAAACAGCTTCCAGGTTTTGGTCTGGGTGTGCTCACTTTCATCAGGCCTACGGGCTGGGCACTTTTCTGTAAACATGCTATGTTTCATTTTTTAAAAACTTATTTTAAGAAGTGAATAATGTGTATCTCTTAGAGTTGTGAGGATTACATAAAATAATGAATGTAAAGCAACTGGTTCTTAGTGTATGAGTAGTTAATCAGTCCCCTTCAGTTAATCATTTTAACATTCCCTGTACCCATAGGGTAGGGTTACAATATGATATCAGAATGGGCGCCCAACAGGTGGAGGGCGGGGATACGGGACTGGCAAGGAAGTGCAGTTTAGACTTGCTAATTCTCCTAAGAAATACAATCATCTGTGCCTCAGTGTGTCTAGAGACTTAATGGTCCTGGTCAGGAGAGTTGGCAGTGATAAAACGGAGGAACATTCTATTCACCGGGGCTCCAATGGGGCTGAGGAAGGCGGAGAGGCCGACGGACGGCCCCAGGACCCCCGAGGCCTTACTTACTCCCCGAGGAGTGGCGGGTTCGAGTTCGTATCAGCTCTCGGTGCGGCCCGCCCTTCGCCCCCTTGCCTTCTGCTCCGGCCTGCAGGACGGTCGCGGTAGGGCCTCCAGCACCGAGCCTCTCACCTCTCGAGCGGCTGTATTTCTGTGCTCGGTTTTGTTTTCCTCTGAACCTCAACACGAGCGCTCGCCACCATCCGTAGCCAAATCCTAGCGCCCTGGCGGGACTAAGAAGCCTTAGACGCAGCAAGAAGAGGGAGTGAAATAACGTACTTAGATGTGTGTGTGTGAGAGAGAGATTAGATTTCCCGCCTCCTCCTCTCCTTCACCGCCTACTCTCACCTGCTTCCCCAGCAGAGAGGGCGGATCTGGGCCGTAGAAGCCCGAGCCCAGCGACTGGAAACGCAGTGGGGCGGGCCGGGGAGATGTGGGAGGGCGCCGGGACGTGGGGAAGCCCTCGGACAGGCGTAAACACCGGCTACAGCCGCAGCCGTGGCCCTTCCCTACGTGGATTTCGGTACGCGTAGATGGAGTTGTTGCTCGGTGCAGTCACCCAGCCTGGCACAAGGCGCGGACTCTGGCGCCTCCAAGGCCCGGGCCTCGGCTTCTGCGCTGCAGGCTGCGGAGCGCGGTGCCTCGAGGGAGACGCCTGCGGCTGCAGGGTGGTGAAGCGAGGTGCTCTCCTGCACATCCTCTGCTCAGTTCTTCCAAGCGTGGCATCTCCCCACCCTCCCGGGTCTAGTCCGCTCCTGATCATTGCTGCGAGGACGAGGACCGGCTGCAGCGAGCGCAGCCCCCGGGCCTGGACGATGTTCGGCGTGCTCCTCTGCCTCCGGGGCGTCGCTGCTTCTAAAGCTCGAGACTCTGCAGGGACTTCCCCCAAAAAGACCGAGCGAGGCCAGACTCTGTGACCCGCAGGCCGGGAAGCCTTGAAGGACACAGTGAAAGAAGGAGGTGGGGGTTTGGAGTGATTGAGGAAGGCTGAGGCAGCCTGGAGGGACTGGCGAAGTGCCCCTTGGACGGACAGGTCCAGGGGATCCCCATTCAGATGCCGATCTCCAGAGTCCTTGAAAGCCCCTCCTCTGGGTTCTGAGCCCACGCAGAGGTGCGCCCGCTGCGCTACAGATGTTCAGAGAACTTATCAAGTCTCTCCCGTAGGATTTTATAATGAGGAAGTGATCTTATAATGATGAGGAAATCGCTCCCAATACCAAGTGCCACGGTGGTGGTGGTGGGGGGGGGATACATCCATCACCTCCTTTTTCTATGTGTGCCGAGGTCTGTGAGCTTTTTCCCTCTTTGGGTCTAAAAACCCATGCAACTAAATAACGGATTTCCTCCCGTTTATCAGTATGAAAGACTTCAGAGGCAAAAGCCATGCTCTGAACCATGGTTCTGGAATCAAAGCAAAGTGGGTGAGTTTTGGGTCTTGGGTACAAATAGGTTCCTGAGATCATTTACAAAGGGCTGCTGTGACCAGTGTCTTGGAAGTCTTTGTAGAACACTACTGGATGGAGTGGGCAGGACTCAGGCTAACCCACAGAGCACCAATATTCCATAACGGAGGTCAACCAAACTCCTGCACGAACCAGTCCCCAGAGGCCCAGGCCTGAGTGAAAGATTTCTTCTTCCATCTATTCGTGGTGGATGTGGGAGCTGGAAGGGATCCTCAGACAGGGCCTCAGGCAGGAGGTGCTGGAAGTTGGGCTGTAGTTGGGGAAAGTGCTAGAACTTGGAAGTTGGACTGCTCCTATGAATTGGGTAGCTTTTTTTTTTTTAAAGGTAACTGCAGTACACACCCTAGGACACCCATCTGGGTAAAGAGCCAAAGAATAGTTCCTGTGACATTCTGCCTTCCTCTACTCATTTCCTCTTAGAATTTGACCACCAAGCTTGGAGACTTCACCTCCACAGAATTTGAAGTGTTATGATCTGTGAGTCATAACCATCTGTGGCTACCAGTTTGACTGAGGTTGTAACACCATTTTTACTTTCTGTACAAGGAAGAAGCTTTATAAATAAAATCTTACTATTAAAAAAAAGTAATAGAGACTGGGAAATAGCATAGCAACTGCTGCTTGGCGGAGTTTGTGCCACCACTAGGTGGCAGTAATGAGCACGTGTCAGCCTGGACAAGGGGGACTGATAGACTGGAGAGTAGTTTCTTGGGAGAGGAGTGAGAGTTACCAACCACCGGGCAAGTAAGGAAGGTCCGCCCCCAAGCATGGCAGTGGTTCCTGGGTAAGAAATGTTAGTTTAAGTGAAACACAAACTCACAAGCTCTGGAGAAATTGAGCAGAAGCGTAATGTCATGGACTGAATTGTGTCCCCCCCAAAATATGTGTCAACTTGGCTAGGCCATGATTCCCAGTATTGTGTGGTTATCCTTCATTTTGTGATCTATGTCATAATCCTATGTGTTGTAAATCTTAACCTCTGTAATGTCGCTATGAGTCGGAATTGACTGGATGGCAATGAGGTTTTTGTTGTTTTTTTTTTTTAATAATAATGTTAATGAGGCAGGACACAGTCTATAGGCAAGACATATTCTATAGGAATAGGTTGTATCTTGAATCAATGTCTTTTGAGATACAAAAGACAGAAGCTTTCCTTGCTTTTCTGCAGCAGTAAAGGGATATAAAAGGGGAGGAGGAACATTATCTGCTTATCTTGCTGGGATTTTTTTTCCCCACCCAAGCCTGTAATTTTTAGGGCCAAGCATTGCAGTTCCATTGGTTGTTTTGGAGAGGACAAATGCCAGACCTGAAGTACTCAAAACTTAGAATATGCAAGGAAAGGGTCAGGATAGGATTGTTATCACAAGGGCTGTAGAGCGTGCGGCATTTCACATCCACAGGAGTGCCAAGAATATGAGTCTATAAAACACAAATTCTATCATAGACCCAGTTCATGGGGGAAAAAAGTCCACAATAGGAGGTATACACTTCTCCCACCACTTTCCAGATAGTTATGTTATAATAAAAAAATTTTATGTAAATTAAAAAAATCAAAACTGTCCATGGACATAGCATTGAAAGTCAAATAGTTCTACAAGGCTTAGAATAAAAACAGCAGTCTCCTCCTCCTCATTTTGTGCTCCCGGGAGGACACCACTTTGACATGCTTCTTTTGGTATTTACTTCTCTATTTCTAAATACTGCAGTTTTTGATTTTTCAGGTTTAGGTATTATTTACTTCCGGAAGAGTTAGCTTAATTACACTCCCTCCGCACCCTCAACCCCCACATCCTGCCAGTATGGCTATATCGTCATTTTGGGTTAGAACAATATTCAGTGTTTACTTTATGACTTTTCTCTATTCACAGTGGTGCTCGGTGATATACTTTGATGGCATTTCATTTCTCGTACAATTTTCTGTTTTACTCAAGATTAATCGTTTTATTTTTTGTTTGTTTAGTTTTCTCATGCTAATTTACCTTCAAATTCTCTCCCTCCTACAAAGAATTTTTTTTTTCTCCTCTTGGTTAATCAAGCACTTTAAGCATACCGTTAATTTCATGTTCCTAGGTGGTATTTCCCCTGAGCCCTCTGCCCTTGTATCCTGACTGGGGACTCTCTAGGCCCACTCCTCAGCTCTCATCCTTGGCTCTCCTTTCATATGTATTCCAGTGGGTTCTTTGCTTCTCCTCAGGGTTGAATCCTTGTTTCCAGGATTTGGTTGCTTGCAGGAGTATAGTGTGGGAACAGGGCTTGGGGCACCAAAATCTCCCTGATTCACAGTACAGTTGCATATGGCACAGGGTTTTAGAACTGCTGTAGGGGTTGATGGCAAAGTGGTTAAGCGTTTGGCTGCTAACCAAAAGGTCGGCAGTCTGAATCCACCAGCTGCTCGTTGGAAACCCTTTTGGGCAGTTCTACTCTATCCTATATGGTAGCCGTCATGGATTGAATTATGTCCCCCCAAAAATGTGTGTATCAATTTGGCTGGGTCATGATTCCCAGTATTGTATGATTGTCTACCATTTTATTATCTGATGTGATTTCCCTGTGTGTTGTGAATTCAATCACTATGATGTAATAAGATGGATTAGCAGCAGTTGTACTGATGAAGAATACAAGATTGGATAGTGTCTTCAGCCAATCTCTTTTGAGATATAAAAGAGAGAAGCGAGCAGAGACACTTGGGAACCTCACACCACCAAGAGGGCAGTGCCGGGAGCAATCCTTTGGACCTGAGGTTCCTGCACTGAGATGCTCCCAGACCAGGGAAGACTGATACATCACAAGGATAGTCCCCCAGAGCTGACAGAGAGAGAAAGCCTTCTGGAGCTGATGCCCTGAATTTGGACTTGTAGCCTTCTGGGCTGTGAGAGAATAAACTTCTCTTTGTTAAAGCCTTCCAGTTGTGGTATTCCTGTTAGAGCAGCGCTAGATGACTAAGACTAGCTATAAGTCGGAATCCACTTGACTGCAACGGGTTTGGTTTGGTTTGGTTTGGTTTGGTTTTGGTTATAGGGGCTGCTGTAACTTTCCACTCTTACTGGGTTATAGGACTTTCATTTCTCATTCTTACTTAAAATTTACAAAAAGGGAGCTGAGATATATTTGCTGTGATATCTTAAATTACAGAAAAAGACCAACTACTATTTAGTTACTGATCTGAAACGAAAGAAAGAAAAAAGGACCAGATGGAATACATCACAGTGCTAAAAGTCTTTGGGTGATAAGTCTATGATTGTTCCTAAATTAAAAAAAAAATTTCACCCTTGAGAGTGCATGTTTGCTAATCATGTGTCCTCCTAGCCCCACTTCCCAGCTCTCCCCCACACACTCATATGCATCTTTCTGAGTTTGGAGCACACCAGATCTTTAACATTTTACATATATAGGTACTTATATAAAATTTTATGGAAAGCCTGGTGGCTTAGTGGTTAAGAGTTCAGAGCTAACCAAAAGGTAGGCAGTTCAAATCCACCAGGCACTCCTTGGAAACCCTATGGGGCAGTTCTACTCTGTCCTATAGGGTCGCTATGAGTCAGAATCGACTCAGCGGCAACAGGTTTGTTTTATATATATAAAATATGGAGTTTCCAGATTAACGTGCTTGGCTGCTAACAGAAGAGGTCACAGTTCAAGTCCATACAGAGAAACCTCAGAAGAAGGGCCTGGAGATCTACTTTAGAGAAATCAGCCATTGAAAACCCTATGGAGCACAGTTATACTCTGACACGCATGGGGTCACCATGAGTCAGGGTCGACACAACTGGTTTTGCCCCTCCTGTCAGTTTATCCTGAGAATCGGCTGAACCCAGTGAGACACTTGCCCTGTCAGACACCACCAGTCCTTTCTCCTTGCTTGTCCAACCGCCCCTTAAAGTCTCTCCTAATTTTTACTTATCCCTCTTTACCCTATAAAAGAAAAGCCTTTTTCTGTTTGATTCTGAGAGCCTGCGCCTGTCTGAGACAGGAGCGTTCTCCCGGTTGCCGTGCTTTTGCTTTCTGAATTTCTCTAAGTCCAGATTCGTTTTTGTCTGACAGTGGAGAAACATCTGTTCACCAGAATTTTAAGAGAGCTGAGAGAGGCTGGAGGAGAGCCCCCCGGGAGAGGAGCAGTTGGAATCGGACCCGGACTGAATGCCCCAGAGGTCCCCAAGGCGCTACTTACACCCCCGGGGGGCGCAGGTTCGAGCCAGCCCTGGGGCAGCCCGCTGCTCGTTCCCTTCGGCCCCCTGCGCCTCAGCAGGTCCCTCGGCTCAGGTTGTTCAGTTCCCTGGCACCGGCCGCCCCGGGACGTCCAGAAGGTCCAGCGCCCAAAAGACGTTTGGTAATTGGATTAGGCCAAACGATCTAAAAACAAGACCGGAGCACGATGACGGTCTGCACAGTTGCCTGTCTGTCACCAAAACGCCGTCGCCCGAGCCTGCCCGGCTTCGCGCAAGCGGCGGCAGCCAGCGTCGGGCGGGTCTGTAAGGGAGCCCCGCGTTAGCAGCAGCCGTCAAGCCTTTACAAACGAAAGCACACGCAGAAGCGAGGAGCCAAACTCCTCCAATTATTGAGGATGAAGGAGGTGGGACGTTTCGCCCAAGCCGAGGCTTAAATTTCTGCTTCCCGCTCCGCCCAGTGCCTCCACCTGCCCCCCTTCCGCTGAGGGGGCAATTCCTGCAGGAATCGAGGGGCTGGAGGCGTGGGGACCAGAGACCCGAGGGGGGCGCCTGGGGAAGAGCTGAGCCAGGCGGCAAGGGCTGGGGTACGTGGGGTTGCACCCTGGTCTTCCTCCCAGATGGAGAACTCCTGGCTGGGGGGATTTGTTGTTAGTTGCCGTCGACTCCGACTCATGGGACATAGTGTGTGCAGAGTAGAACTACTCCATAAGGTTTTCAAGGCTGTGACCTTTTGGCAGCTGATTGCCAGGGCTTTTTTCCGAGGCGCCTCTGGGTGCGTTCGAACCACCAGCCTTTCGCTAGTAGTCCAGCACTTAACCGTTTGCGCCACCCAGAGACCCCGGGTGGGGGGATAAGAGCTGCAAAACTCAGAAGCAATAAAGCAGACTCCCCTCCTCCGCCCCCCCGCCCGCAAACGAACATCTATAGGTGCAACCACAGCCCGCTGTCCTTGCAGGCGATGCTGTTGGTTCCCTGGGCTGTAGGTCCCTGTCTCCTGCGCGAAGTCCTGCCCCCTGAGATGTCGTGGAGCTCAGCTGTTTCAAGGATCCGTCCCTGCAGAGTCAAGGTCTGGGCTCTGGACTTGGGAGGCTACGACCCCTGCGCCGGGAGGGAGACGCGCTGCTGCGGAGCAACGTTGCGTGTAAGGAGGGCCCGCACTCCTCCGCCCTGGGGCTCCTCTGCCTCAGCTGCTGTCCCTTCCCGGGTCCGCGCCAGATCCTGACAGGGCTGTGTCGAAGGCGGCGCGGCGGCCGCAGCCCCCATGCCCGGGCCTGAGCGCGGCTGGGAGAGGTCCTTTCCCCCGCTGGAGACTTGGTTTGTTGACTCTCGGCAGCAACTTCCAACGACAGGCGGGCTGTCGAGGACAGTGGGACCGAGAGGCTTGCGATGCGGGGCGGCTGGGGACGCGAGGGAGCACAGCCGAAACCGTATTAAACCTACCTAGTAAAATTCCCCGCCGTGGGGAGGATGAAGAACTTTAGAGGGAACAACTAACTCCTGTACCGAGGTCCCTTAGGATGAAACCCGAGAGGTTGTGGTCTGGGTACAAACAGGGTCAGTGTTCATTCAGCTGATTGCAAGACGCTATCCGGAGGATTGGCTCTAAGCCTCTAACTTGGAACGTGTCTTCAGACAGTAACAGCATCGGACAGGGTGGCAGACACCCCAGTTATGTGTCCGCCGTAAAGTGGCTAACCTAGAGCTCCCGCGGGGTTCTGCCCGCGGAGGCTAAGGTGAGTGATTTCGCGCCCCTTTTGCACACGACTGTCGACTGTCGTAAGAGCCCGAAGGAAACCCTTCGGGACAAGAGCTGGAGGGAGGGGACGCTTTTACAATAGCCTCTCCCACTCCCCTACAGATGCAGGGATGCGGGGTCTGAGAGCCTAGCCGCTTTCTAGGAGGAGATGGGGGCGGTAAAACCAGTAAATTCTGTGAGCATGGGTCCATTGCCACACTTACATGCTGTGACGTGAGTTGCTTGACCAGAAGCGATGACATATGGAATACCGTGACAGTGGGTAAGGCATTCCCTATGTCCACATGATAGCTTTGGCAGAAGCATTGCTTGCAGAAAGGGCAAATTCCTATCCAGAGTAAGGGTCCATTCCAATAAGAAAAAAACACTTCACCTTCTGTGATGGAAGCAGTCCAGTGTAATCAACCAGCCACCCAGTAGCTGGTTGACCACCCTAGAGAATGGTGCCATATCAGGGACTCCGTGTTGATCTCTGTTACAGATTGAACTGTGTCCCCCTAAAATATGGTTTGTAAATGCTAACCTCTATGCCTGTGATTATGATCCCATTTGGGAAAGGGTTTTCTTTGTTATATTAGTAAGACAGGATTAGTGTAGGGTGCATCTTGAGTCAATCTCTTTTAAGATATAAAAGAGATTAAACAAGCAAGTAAGCAAGTAAGGATGGGGGAAGACTGATACCAAGGCATATGAAGATCACCCAGGAGCGAAGCTCAAAAGAGGCAAGGACCTTCCTCCAAAACCAACAGAGAGAACAAGCCTTCCGCTAGAGCCGGCACCCTGCATTCAGACTTCTAACCTCCTAAACTGTGAGAAGATAAATTTCTGTTATTACAGCCACCCACTTGTGATATTTCTGTTATAGCAGCACTAAATAACTAAGACAGAATTTAGTACCAGAAGAGTGGGGTGCTGCTCTAACAGATACTTAAAATGTGAAGGAGTTTTGCAATTGGGTAATGGGTAGAGGTTGGAAGAGTTTTAAGTTGCCTAATGGTAAAAGCCTAGATTGCCTTGAAGAGGGTGTTGGTAGAATTACGGATATCAAAGGCAACTCCAGTGAAGGTTCAGAAGGATGTGTGGAAAGCTATAGGGAGAGTCTCTATTGTCTTAGAGAATACATATGGCGTCAGCAACAGGATGTTGCTAGAAATGTAGACATTAAATGTGCTTCTGGTGAGGCTTTAAAAGAAAATGATAAACATGTGATTGGACAATGGAGGAAAGGTGATGCTTTTTATGCAGTGGCAAAAAACTTGTCTGAATTATGTTCAAATGTTTGGTGGAAGGTAGAACTTGCAAGTGACGAACTTGGATATTTAGCTGAAGAGATTTCTAAGCAAGATCTTAAAAGTATTGCGTGGTTTCTCCTTGCAACTTACAGTAAAAGCTGAGAGGAAAAAGATGAATTTAAAAATGAACTGTGGAAAATGAAAACAAAACCTAAAGATTTAGAAAATTCTATCGTACAAACTAAGGACACGTGTCCCAGGATTTTCACCAAGGATGTGGCTACACAATCTTTTGTTAAAGAGATTAAGTCTGTGACTGATGGCTGTAACTACCACTTTAGAAAATCCGTCAGCTTAGCGCGAAGGAGACAGAAAGAACGAAAGGAAGGAACGCTGTCTACTTCTTGGAATTCTATAGGCAGGAAACAGGCCAAAGGAGCTATATCAGTCGTCCTTCAAGAAAAGGACCACCCCTGGAGCAGCTCAGAGATCAGCAGAACTGTCGGAAGGAGCTCAGGAAGCAGGGCTGTGTTGGTTTCAAAGAGTGGAGTCACAGCCTCCTAAATTTAAAAGAGTCAGATCTTCACCATCTCGGTTCCAGAGTGTGAAGCTCCCGTTCACTAGTGCCAAAGGGATGGTGCCACTAGACAAAGCTGAGGGGGGAAGGGCTGCCATACCCAAGGGGCAGAAGAATGGGACCTGCCAGGGCCAAGGGGGTGAGGTAGCCACTCAGATGGACTAGGAGAATGGGGCCACCTAAAGCCAAGGAAGCAGAGTTGCCATCCCAGTGGGCCTAGAAGGTGGAGCTGAAGCCCAGGGCCAATGGGACCCCACCCAGAATCCAGAGGGAGTAGCCAACACCAAAAGTCTGGAGGGCAGGGCCATTGCCCAGATGGCCCCAAAGAACAGAGGATTACTTTCAAGGCTTGAGAGCTAATGTAAATTGTTCTGCTGGGTTTTGGACTTGTTGGGTGCATGTTATCCCCTCTTTCCCTCCAATTTCTCTCATTTGTAATGGAAATGTCTACCTTGTGCCTGTTCCACTATTGTATTTTGGAAACAGATAACTTGTAGTCTAGATTTCATGGGTTCATAGATGAAGAGGAATTTTGCCCCAGGATGAAATACACCTGAAGTCTCACCCATATTTGATTTAGATGATTCAGAAAATAAGATTTGGAAGTGAAGTTGGTTTAAAACTTGGGGGATGATGTGATGGGGTGAATGTGTTTTGTATGTGGCAAGGACATGAATTTTGAGGGGCTAAAGGGTGGAATGTTATGGATTGAATTGTAGCCCCCAAAATATATGCTGTAAATCCTAACCTATCTCCCTGCAATTATAATTCCATTTGGGAATTGGTGGCACAGTGGTTAAAGCGCTCAGGTGCTAACCAAAAGGTCGACCTTTAGAATCCACCAGCTGCTCTGTGGAAGAAAGATGCATCAGTCTACATCCATAAAGATTTACAGCCTTGTAACCCTATGGGGCAGTTTTACTCTGTCTTACAGGGTCCCTATGAGTCGGAATCAACTGGACAGCAGTGGGTTTGGTTTGGTTTTGCCTTTGTTATGTTAATAAGACAGGATTAGTGCAGACTGAGTCCTGAGTCAATCTCTTTTGAGATATAAAAGAGATTAAACAAGCAAGTGAGCATGTAGGGATGGGGGAAGAGAGATGCCAAGCCACAGGAAGATCACCCAGGAGCAGAAGCTTGAAAGAGACAAAGACCTTTCTTCAGAGCCAACAGAGAGGAAAAGCCGTCCCTTAGAGCCCGCACCCTTAATACAGACTTCTAGCTGCCTAAAATCTGAAAAAATAAATTTCTGTTTGTTAAAGCCACCCACTTGTGGTGTTTCTGTTATAGCAGCACCAGCTAACTAAGACAATCTCTGCTGCCAACAGATTGGGCATTCAGCTGTGGCTATAGCTAGGTTGGCCTTGGTGAGTGGAAGTCCATGTGTCTGAGCCTGTGCGTAACCTCCATCCCTGCCACCATGGCCACTCTGTTCATGAGCCCAGTGGACAATGACAGGAATGGCTTAAAAAAGAGGCTGACTGGTATATGCTGAAAAAGTCATCCTATCCACTTGATTATTAAAATCTTCCTCTTCCTCTGTTGAGGCCATCTTTGGTAAGCATTCCTATGGGACACAAATGTCTTTTTCTCCTACACTGAGACAGGTATATCCACATACCTTTTCCCCAAACTTCCTTATCACCAATTTTCCAGTCATGTTCCTTCCAAGCCCCTGACCATCCAGTCAAACTATTGGCCACAGTCCATGAATTGATATACAACTACCCTTGGCCATTTCTCCTTCCAATCAAAGCAAACAACCAAGTGTCCTGTTCAAAAGTTTCGCCCACTGGAAGGATTTTCCTTCACCACTGTCCTTCAGGAATATCCCAGAGAGAGGCTGTAGTGCTGCAGCTATCCATTTTCAGTTAGCACCTGACTATTGCTCAGAATCATCTGTAAACCAGACCCTAATTTTCTTTTCGTCAGGCAATAGATTATAGGGAACTTCCCATGAGGACCTACATGTGGTAATGTAGCAGGAATGGGGACCGTGGGCATTTGCACCACTTCCTCACGTAATTTACTTGTGCCTTCAGGTCTTGCTAAAGCCCAGTATCGGAAATACCATTTCCATTTGATGATAGAGTGCGGCTGTTCATGCTCTGATTTACGGCTTGGTGGGTTAGACAACACCCAGTTCATGATGGGCAGCTCAGGTTGCATGGTAAGTTGGTGGCCCACAGTGAAGTGTTCAGTATTTACTAAGGCCCAGTAGCAAGCCAGAGGCTATTTCTCAAAAGGAGAGTAGTTGTCTGCAGAGGATGGCAGAGATTTGCTATAAAATCCTGAGGGCATGCACTGTGATTCACCTATAGGGGCCTACTCCAAACAGCATCCTTATTTGCCAACAACACTTGAAGCACAATTGGATCTGCTGGATCATATGACCTGTCGTGGATTGAATTGTGTCCTCCAGAAATATCTGTCAACTTGACTAGTCCATGATTCCCAGTATTGTGTATGACTGTCCACAATTTTGTCACCTGATATGATTTTCCTATGTGTTATAAATCCTACCTCTATGATGTTAATGAGGTGGGATTAGTGACAGTTATGTTAATCAGGCAGGACTCAGTCTACAAGATTGTGTCTTAAATTAATCTCTTTTGAGATATAAAAGAGAGAAACGAGCAGAGAGACAGGGGGACCTCATACCGCCAAGAAAGCAGCGCTAGGAGCAGAGCATGCCTTTTCGACCCGGGGTCCCTGAAATGAGAAGCTCCTAGTCCAGGGGAAGATTGATGACACAGACCTTCCTCCAGAGCAAACAGAGAGAGAAAGCTTTCCCCTAGAGCTGGCACCCTGAATTTGGGCTTCTAGCCTTCTAAACTGTGAGAAGATAAATTTCTCTTTGTTAAAGCCATCTACTTGTGGTATTTGTGTTATAGCAGAACTAGGTGACTAAGACATAAGCCAGGTGAAGAACAGCTTGTGTGGGGGTCTGGACCTGTTGCAAGCCTTCTCTTGTCTTGGACCCCGCTCAAAACTAACAACATTTTGGGTCACTTGGTAAACGGGACAGAATAGCATAACCAAAGGAGAAATATATGTGTAAAAAATCCGAACGGGCCCATTAGGTGTTGTGCCTCTTTTTTTTGTTTGTTTGTAGTAAGGGCCTGATGCAACAACTTATCCTTCACTTTAGAAGGATATCTCCATATGCCCCACACCACTGAACCCCTAGATTTATTTCCCACTTTCTGACATGAAAATATCTGTTATGGTTGAATTGTGTCTTCCCAAAAATTTGTGTTGTAAATTCTAATCCCTATACCTGTGGTTATAATCCCATTCGGGAATGGGTTTTTTTGCTTATGTCAGTGAGGCAGTATTAGTATAAGATGTATCTTAAATCAATCTCTTTGGCGATATAAAAGAGCAGATTAAGCAATCAAGCAATCACAAATGGAAGGAAAGATACACACCACATGATTGCCAAGGAACCTGGGAATAGAAGCTGAAAAGAGACAAGGACCTTCCCCAACAGCAGACGGAGAGAAAAAGCGCTGGTGCCCTGAATTTGGACTTCTGGCTTCTTAAACTGTGACAAAATAAATTTCTGTTCATTAAAGTCACCCACTTGTGGTATTTCTATTATAGCAGCAGTAGATAACTAGATAAGACAGAATTTGGTAATGAAGGGTAGGGTGCTACTCTAGCAAATATCTAAAATGTGGAAATGGTTTTGAGATTGGTTAATAGGTAGAGGAGAGGAGCCCTAGTTGTTCAGTGGTTAAGCACTCGGCTGCTAACCCAAAGATCAGCAGTTCAAATTCACCAGCTGCTCTATGGGAGAAAAAGGTGGCAGCCTGCTTCCATAAAGATTTACAGCCTTGGAAACAATACTAGTCAGTTCTGCTCTGTCCTATAGGGTCACTATGAGTCAGAATTGACTCAACGGCAATGGGATTGGTTTATTTTGGTTTAATGGGTAAGGCTCGAGGAATTTGGGTGTGCTTCATAGTAAGGCCCTAGTTTACCTTGAAGAGACTTTTGGTAGAACTATAGACATTGAGGATGAGTCTGATGGGGGCTCAGAAAGAATTGAGAGCTGTGATGAGAGCTTCTCCTGTCATGAACAGAATGTTGCTAGAAATCTGGATGTTAAATGTGCTTCTGGTGAGACTTTAAAAAGAAATGATGAAAAGGGGGTGAGTGACGACACATTGTGGGGATTGCAACCAACGTCATGAAACAATTTGTGTGTAAGTTTTTGAACGAGAAACTAATTTTTTCCATAAACTTTCACCTAAAGCACAATAAAATAAAAAAGAAAGAAAGAAAGGAAATGATGAATGTGTGACTGGACATTGGAGGGGAATAAAGAAAAACCAAACTCATTGCTGTCGAGTCGATTCTGACTCACAGAAACCCTAGAGTAGAAGCCCCATAGGGTTTCCAAGGAGTGCCTGGTGGATTCGAACTGCCGACCTTTTGAATAGCAGCCATAGCTCTTAACCACTATGCCACCAGGGTTTCCATATTGGAGGGAAGGCGCTGCTTTTTATCCAGTGGCAAAGATCTTGTATGAATTACGTTCAAATGTTTGGTGGAAGGTAGAACTTGTAGGTGATGAACTTGGATATTTGGCTGAGGAGATTTCTAAGCAAGATCTTTCAAATTTTGCTTAGAAATAGGCAAGTTGAATGGGGATGTGATGGGAATTATTACCATCCCTGCATCCTTCAAGATTTCTAAGCAAGCTTACATTAGAATGCAGGAGGAAAGCGATGGACTTAAAAATGAACTGTGCAAAATGAAACTAGAACTTAAAAATTTGGAAAATTCTGCTGTACAAACTAAGGACACATTCCCTAGAACTCTCATCAAGGACTTGGTGACTCAATATTTTGTTAAAGAGATTAAGCCTGTGACTGATGGACCTTTTCTATTAGTGTAGGGTGTGTCTTAAATCAATTTCTTTTGAGATATTAAAGAGCAGATTAAGCAAGCAAGCACAAACGAAAGGAAAGATACATGCCCCATGATTACCAAGACACCTAGGAACAGAGGCTGAAAAGAGATAAGGACCCTCCCCTAGATTAGACAGAGAGAGACTATTTCCCCTAGAGCCAGTGCTCTGCATTCAGACTTATAGCCTCCTAAACTGTGAGAAAATAAATTTCTGTTCATTAAATCCATCCCTCATGGTATTTCTATTATAGCAGCTCTGAATGACTGTGACAATATCTTATCAATAAATTTGGCATAGTTGGTACTTCTTTGCTCACTAGATCCAATCAGCACCATGTCATCAGTGTAATGGACCAGTATGATGTCTTGTGGAAACAAAAGGCAATCAATGTCCCTGAGGACCAAATTAGGACATAGGGTTGGAGAGTTGATATACCCCTAAGGCAGAACAGTGAAAGTGTATTGCTGGCTTTGCCAGGTGAAAGTAAACTGCTTCTGATGGTCTTTACTAACAGATATACAGAAAAAAGAATTTGCCAGATCAATAACAGCATACCAGGTACCAGAGGATGTGTTAACTTGCTTAAGCAATGAAACCACATCTGGTACAGCAGCTGCCCCTGGTTAACTTTAAAATAACACACTCACTGTCATTCCCCAAGATTCATCTGCTTTATGCAGAGGTCAAATAGGCAAGTTGAATGGGGATGTGACAGGAATTATTACTATCCCTGCATCCTTCAAGCCCTTGATGGTGGCACTAATCTCTGTAATCCCTCCAGGTGTTGCTTTTGGTTTACTGTTTTCCTAGATAGATTAAGATCCACTGGTTTCCACTGGCCTTTCCTACCATAATATCTCTCACTCCACAGATCATGGAACCAATGTGAAGATTCTGTCAGTTGGTGAGTGTCTTAGTCATCTAGTGCTGCTGTAACAGAAATACCACAAGTGGATGGTTTTAAAGAAGAGAAGTTTATTTCCTCACAGTTAAAGCTGGCTAAAAGTCCAAATTCAGGGCATCAGCACCAGGGGAAGGCTTTTTCTCTCTATTGGCCTTCTTCTTTTCAGTGTTCCCCCAGACTAGGAGCCTCTCTGTGCAGGGATCCCAGTCCAAAGGATGCACTCTGCTCCCGGCACTGCTTTCTTGATGGTATGAGGTCCCCCTGTCTCTCTGCTCACTTCTGTCTTTTATATCTCAAGACATTGCCTCAAGATACAATCCAGTCTTGTAGACTGAGTCCTGCCTTACTAACACAACTGCCACCCATCCTCCCTCATTAACATCATAGAGGCAGGGTTTACAACATATAGGAAAACCACACAATACCAGGAATCATGGCCCGGCCAAATTGATATACACATTTTTGGGGGGACATAATTCAAACCATGACAGTGAGTGTGTCTATTCCATCTATGCATTCTGGAACTGGGTAAGTAACAGGATGACCACTGGACTCACTGTGAGACAGACCTAAGCTGAAACTCCATTGACCATCTGCTCTCCCTAAGCCTCTACTCTGACTAGTAGACATTTTGGGTCTCCTGGAATTAGTGACATTTCAGAGTCACTGCCCAGTAATTCCTGAAAAGTCTCATTATTTCCTTTTCTCCAATGTGCAGTCACTCTGGTAAAAGGCTGTAGGTTCCTTTGGGGAAGGCTGGGGTAAATATTAATGGTACAAATTTTTGAAAGTGTGGTGGTGTCCTTCCTCAAGGGCACCCAGTCTCTCCTTCATTCAAAGTGTTCTTCATTCAGTAAACTGACTCAGCTCTGAAAACTGACTGAGGGGCGATGACTCTCTGTTTTGGTGATTCAAACTAGACTTCTGTTCACTTGACCTAAAACATTTCTGCTTATACATATCAAGTAAAAATTTAGTAGATTTCCTATCTATTTCACTTTTAGTGACACCATGATCAACTAGCCAATGCCATAGGTCTCTGAGAGGCAAACTATTCTGATTAATCTGCTGTCCATTATGGTAACAATGCCCATCTTTGGTGATTAAGTGCCACCATTTGGCCCCTAGTACCCCAGGATACAATTATTCCCATTGCATTTAAGGATCCCAGTTCAGTGGCATCAGTCCCCACTGTAATTCCTGAACTACATGGAAGAACGAGTACAGAGTTCCTCAGGCATGCTGGGGCTCCTCTCACAATTTTATTCCTCACAGACAGGGGCAGAGAAAGATTAATTTATTTTAAGAAACTGCTCATGTGATTGTGGGGGCTGGCAAGTCCAAAATCTGTAGGGCAGGCCAGCAGGCTGGAAACTCAGGATTTATACATTACAGTCTTGAAGCAGAATTCATTCCTCTCTGGGAAACCTCAGGTTTTGCCTTTAAGGTCTTCAGCTGATTGGATGAGGTCCAATCCTGTTGTTGAGGGTAATCTCCTTTGCTTAAAGTCAACTTATTTAAAGGCTAACCACATCTACAAAATACCTTCACAGCAACATCTAGTGTTTGACTAAACAACTGGGCAGCAGAGTGTAGCCAGGGTGACACATAAAATTAATCATCATAGCTGATTTGCTCTCAGATCCATTCTCTGCCCTTCTGCTCTGTGCTGTATCACAGAGAGGCTAACCTTTGAAATAATGCAGTATCTAGGCTCCCTTGCCAATTGGTTCAACCAATGGGAAGCACAGGAGACTGGAAGGTGGAGGAAGGGAGAAGCCGAAGTATTTCTTCCCTCTTTGCTCTGCTTCAAGTAGCGTCTCTGGCAGCAGCTGAGCGTCGAATTAGTCCTACTTTAGCTCTAACTAGTTACTGAGAGGATTGGATGAAATTATACACGTAAAGCCTTTGGTCTGGTCATCAAGAACAAAGTCATGGAAAACATCTCTCACTCCACATCCCCAAAACAATAACAAATTAATTAGACCTTGGTACATTTTTCAAAATATAGTTTATTCAGTTTTATCCATTATCATCTTGTTTTATGAGATTGAGAAATAATTGTCTTGGATTACATATTGAAATCAACCCAAAAGTTAACAAATTTCATGGTAAGGTACAAAGCATGATAAAACATATATCAACACAACGAAGTTTTCCCCAAAATGCAAAATGATAGCTATCTATGAAACGATTAAATGACTCCTTGTTACATGAAATTAATTCCATCACGAAAAGCAAGCTTACTACATTTAAAAACCTCATTTTTTATTATAAAAACAATATACCTTTTGAAAAACCCAATATGTTCTACATAGAAAGTACAAATACCAAAATGTAGACAGTGAAAATTCTCTGTAATCCTACAACTTATATTTAACTACTATTAATATACTGGAGCATATCTTGCTAAATACAGTAAATTCTTGTTATTTATGGCCAGGTGACATATGGTTAAGTGCTTGGCTGCTAACTGAAAGGTCAGCAGTTTGAACCCACCAGTGGCTCCACAGGAGAAAAGACCTGGAGATCTGCTCCCATAAAGATTACAGCCTAAGAAACCCTATAGCACAGTTCTACTCTGTCACATGGGGTTTCTGTGAGTCAAAATTAACTCAATGGTACCTAACAACAACAATATGGTCTATAAGGAGTTCCTAGGTGGTACAAACAGTTAATGCCCTCGACTGCTAACCAAAAGGTCGGAGGTTCGAATACAGCTAGAGGTGCCTCTGAAAAAGCAGCCGCTGAAAATCTTACAGAGAACAGTTCTACTCTGACACACATAGGGTCGCCATGAGTTGAAACCGACTTGAGGGCAACTGGTTCTACGTTCTATAAAGTTGCCATGAATCCTGGATTAATGAATACTGAACCATTGCTCCTAGTCGAAATACAGGGTTAGGTCCCTGTGAGCCTCCAGTCACAATACTGTCGTCAAACAATCGATACATAAAACTTTGTTTTATGTTTTATATCGTGAACACTGAATCATTCCTCCTAGAGGAAATACAGGGTTAGGTTCTCGTAAGCCTCTAGTCACAACATTTTCATCAAATGAGCGCCTAGTCACAACATTTTCGTCAAATGCGCCTATAGTCACAATATTTTCGTCAAACGATCAATACATAATTTTGTTTTATGCGTTTCTGCTTGAAGACACCTTACTTTATATTGCTAGTTTATTAACAATGAACTTATCACCAACAGCACTATAACTCATACCTTAATAAAACTTATCTCACGTACATCGTTTCTCTATAAAGCATATCACAGCCTTCTTGTGCTTAGGAACACTAGACAGCCCTTCAGGACTGCACTTTAAACAGCAAAGTCGTCAATAAAAAGTAGAAATATGTGAAAAACGAGCCACTAAATAGATTGCAAAAATGTTTCCAGTATGAGACTGAAACAAGAAGGCAAAGCATTGCTTTGTTTGGCTTCAACTAGGAACATGCACACTGGGTGATTCAAACTTTTCACCCTTCTGTGTATATCCGCAAATGACCCATACTGGAGTTTCTAATAAACTTTAGCGAGTAAGTGAATTTGTAAATACAGAATTTGTACATAATAAGATCAACTATATTTTAAACATATACATACGTTTTGAAAAATTGAATAATGATTTCAACCTCTTGCTATACTAATTATGTTTTAACCACTCGTTTTCAATTGAGACAGTATTAATGGAAGTCGTGCCTTGTGCCCATCTCCCTGTTCTTTCAGTTTTATCACGGTTTTACTTCTTCAAGGTACATAAAATGTACCTTCTGTCCTGAAGTCATAATTCTTCCTTAATTCAGTATTTCAATGGATTCTACCACTAGCAATTTTACAACAGATTCTCCCACTCTTAAGCTCTCTATTTTAATCCATCTATTCATTAGCAGATCACTGTAGTATTTTAAGAAGGGTATTAGAGAACTATGTTCCCTGCCTGTCTTATTTATATTCAGATGACATCTTGGCTTGGAAAAATATGTCTGGGTAAAACTTAGTTTTCCTCAGAATTCTGTATGCATTGCTCCACTGTCTTCTGGCACTGATCACAGCAGTGGAGAAGGCTGAAGCCTAGCTGGGGAACCTAGGTTCTGGTTTCCGTTCCAAGCTTCCGCTGAATGTACTATACACAGGTTCAGAACACCCAGCTAAGGGTCTGTCCCACTCTGTTGAACTTCATTTTACTCTCCCAGCTCATCTTAGAGGACTGGAAAATATCAAACTCTGGGGTTCCTTCCTTCTGTTAATGAAAACTATCATTGTTTGAAAGGGTTCCTATTTTACACTTTGGCTGCTTCCCTCCAAAACTATGTTAGAGAGAAAGTTCAGGATTTTGTCAACTCACCTTCTTTATTCAGAAATGCTTCTAGGAAAATAAAGCAATCATTTGGTGAGTTCTTTGAGGGCACTATCTGAGCAATTAGGAAATCCACAGGTCTCCCCCCACCAAGCCCTCCCCGAGCAACCAGTGTAAAAGGGATAAAGAGATCAAGAGAATGCCTTGAGTTTTTGTTTTGGAATAATAAATTTCACCCTCTTCATTCCCATTGTGGAAATTATGAGCATCATCAATGATAATCTTTTCTAAGTTATAAAGGCTTTCTGGGTACAACCTGAAATATTTTAGTTATTGTTGTTAAAAATAAAAGTATTGTGATCTCCCCAATTTAGAAATGGAAGGAAATTTATCCATAAATAGCAAATTGTACACAGAGTAATTAACAAACTAATTTTACCAATAACCTTTAAGCAACATCTATGAGGATTATTTAGGAGGAAGTAAACATAGACCAAACCTAATTTTGCTTAGTTTGCAAAGTCCTTCACATGAGTAATTTCACAGAATTAGAGAACATACTCTCACATGAAGAACTACGCATCCTAGTCTGACTTGTATGATTCTGGTGATCCCTGGACAAAATGCGCTTCAAAAGTCATTGATACTTATTATCTAAGAACAAGCTGAAAATCTCAGAGATAAATTGTTTACTCAATGATCTGTGTCTCAGTAAGACTATTAAAAGGGCCCTCAGCAAGTCTTCCATTGTTTTAGTTGTAAGATTGTAGGATTTAGGGTAAAGCAGGCCTGAATTATCAGAGAGGTCTGCATTGTTTTCAGGACTCAAGCAGAAGACCTTTCTCGGGACACACACTTTCCCATTGTAACCACCAATTTTTACCAGTTTCTGCTTTAAAGTTAGGGCAGTTTGTGCAGAATACCTTT
Source organism: Trichechus manatus latirostris (assembly GCF_000243295.1). Taxonomy (NCBI): domain Eukaryota; kingdom Metazoa; phylum Chordata; class Mammalia; order Sirenia; family Trichechidae; genus Trichechus; species Trichechus manatus. The sequence goes on from NW_004444074.1 coordinate 6,938,272, forward strand.
TTAACTCTGCATTTGGTTCCCTGAGAAAGGTGTATAAGACTGGTGGACTGTGTTCAACAATTAGAAGAGCATCACAGATGACGTTCTGGTTCTCTTGCAAGCCCAGATCCAAAGACCAGCTCCTAGAAAAGATCAATGTACCTTGGCTAACAGAGTCCATTTCTTTAAATATTAATTCTTCAAGTCCTTCATGTTGTAAGAACAGTTCCTTGTAGAGGGTTTCTGGAGTATATGTCATCTTTCCTGATGGTACTAAACATGGAAACAATTATTTGAAAAAAAATTAAAAACACCGGGGAACTTCCAATTCCATGCTTGACAAAGTGGCTTGTATCAGACCAACCCTCCCACCAAAAACAACCATAAAAGCTGTACAAAATATACAAAACAATTGTTTAAGGAATTACAAAGCAACCAATGCAAGCAGGACTTAAAGGGATATAGCAATCTTTGATAGGAAGGAAGCACAAGAGGTAGCTCTACATTCACTCCTGCTTTTTCCCTAAGGATATTTTCCATATCATGGCATAGGTAAATAGAACCCAAAAATAAATCAGTAGTTTTACTAGGATGAAAAAAAAAAAAAAACTAGTCAGAGTTCAAGGATACCAAAGTAGCTGAAATTTGAAGAGCAAAATCCCAGACAATGATACTGTAGAGAAGAAGTCAAAATCTGCATACAAATTCCCCTCAACTCATTGGCTGATGTAGAATGAGATGCCAAGAAACTCAGAAGAAAACAGCAACTGGGAGGCTAAAAGAGCTGAACATAAGTTTAATCAACCTCATGGTGCTGGGGGACAAAGATTGGAATTCAAGCCCCAGCAAAGTGGAGGTCTTGGTAAATACACCAGATATTAAGCTGAGACTGTAGAAGAGTCCTTACCTATAAGTAAGGGGAAAATTAAAAGAGGTTATCCTTAGAAAAGCATAAAACAAAACCTTAAAAGAATCAAGGTGATCCACTAGTACTTTAGCTGTCCTCCAGAAGAAAGTATAACCTTCTTTGGAGGAACATTAACATGTTCCAAATTCTCTGTAATTTGTCACCCATAATACAATAAAAAATTAAGAGGCAAGATAAAAATCAGGACAAATTATGAAAAAACGAGAAACATATTTACAAGTTGAATTGGAGTTAAACATAAGTAGGGACAATTAATAGGCTCAAAAAGGAAATATTTATAAAATAGATGAAAAGATAAGTCTTTAGGTCCTAGTTCTCTTATAGACCCAGAAAATTGAAGTCAATTGATAAAAATCATATCGACATCCTATAACTTAAAAATACTACATCTGATATCAAAAACTTATTTCATATGCTTAACAGCAGACAGAATACAGCAGAAAACAGGATTAATCAATAAGAAGACAGGACAGTAGAAAAAATCCAACTGAAACAGAAAGAAAATAATAGGAAAACAGAGCAGACTATAAGAGACATGTGGGTGACAGTCAAAAGGTCTAAAATATTTGTAATTTGAATCCCTCAAAAAGATGAAAGAGAGAATAAGACAGAAGCAATATTTGAAGAGCTAACAATAATAGTTTTTTTCAAAATTGGTGAAAGATACCAACTCATATAAATACTGAATCTCAGCAAATCCCAAGATGCATAAATACAAACAAACAAACAAACAAACAAAAAAAAAAACTGCTAAAAACCGAAGGTAGAAAAATCTTACAAGCTGCCAGAGGAAAAAAGACACACTATGGTCAAAGGATATCAACAGTAAGATTATGGCTGACTTTTGTACAGAAACCCTAGATGCCAGAAGACAATGCAATCACATCTTCAAAGACCAGGAAAAAAACAAACAAACCAAAAACAAAAAAAAACCAACCCAGAATTCTATCCTGATCAAAAGTATCCTTCAAAAATGAAAATACGTTCAGACAAAAAATGACAAGGTACATTACCAGAAGATATGCGCGGCAAATAATACCAAATGAAGTTCTTTCTCCTAAAGGAAAATGATTCCAAATGGAAGTACGCAACTTCAGGAATGAATGAAATTTATTGGGAAGAGGAAATAAAAGTGACTGCTGACAGTTTTTGTTATGGATTGAATCGTGTCCTCCAAAAATATGTTTTGAAATCCTAACCCCTGTACCTGTAAACATGATTTTCTACTGGCAAATAGGTGTTTTCTTTTGTTATGTTAATGAAGTCATGTCAGAATAGGATGAGTCCTAAGTTCAATCACTTCTAAGTTATAAAAAGAGTGGAAACACACAGAGACACAAACACGGGGGAAAGCGGAAGACAGACAATGAAGACAGATGCATCTATAAGACCAAGAATGTCAAGGATTGCTGGCAGCTACTAGAAGCTGAAGGAGCCCTGCTGGCACAGTGGTTAAGCACTCAGCTGCTAACCAAAAGGTCGAAGTTTGAACCCACTAGCCGCTCTGTGAGAGAAAGATGTTGTCAGTCTGCTTCCAAAAAGACTGTTGTTGTTAGGTGCCATGGAGTCGGTTACAACTCAAAGCAATCCTGTGTACAACAGAACAAAACACTGCCCCGTCCTGCGCCATCCTCACATCATTGTTATGCTTGAGTCCATTGTTGCAGCCACTGTGTCAATCCATCCTGCTGAGGATCTTCCTCTTTTTCACTGATCCTCTACCAAGCATGATGTCCCTCTCCAGAGACTGGTCCCTCCTGATAACATGTCCAAAGTATGTGAGAAGAAGTCTCACGATCCTCATTTCTAAGGAGCACTCTGGCTGTACTTCTTCCAAGACAGATTTGTTCATTCTTTTGGCAGTCCACGGTATATTTAATATTCTTCAGCAATACCATAATTCAAAGGCATCAATTCTTCTTCGGTCTTCCTTATTCATGGTCCAGCTTTCGCATGCATATGAGGCTATTGAAAACACCATGGCTTGGGTCAGGTGCACCTTAGTCTTCATGGTGACGCTTTTCAACACTTTAAAGAGGTCTTTTGCAGCAGATTTGCCCAGTGCAATGCATCTTTTGATTTCTTGACTGCTGTTTCCATGGGTGTTGACTGTGGATCCAAGTAAAATGAAATCCTTGACAACTTCAATCTTTTCTCCGTTTATCATGACATTACTTATTGGTCCAGTTGTGAGGATTTTTGTTTTCTTTATGTTGAAGTGTAATCCACACTGAAGGCTGTGGTCTTTGATCTTCATCAGTAAGTGCTTCAAGTCCTCTTCACTTTCAGCAGGCAATGTGTCATCTGCATACCGCAGGTTGTTAATGAGTCTTCCTCCAATCCTGATGCCACGTTCTTGTAATGTATACATACAATGGAATATTATTGAGCAGTAAATGAGAAACAAAGTACTACAACCTGGATGAATCTCAGAAACATTATAGTAAGTGAAAGAAGCCAGACACTGAAGTTCACATATTGTATGATTCCTTTTGTACGATATATCCAAAACAGACAAATTCACAGCAATAGAAAACAGATTAGTGGTTACCAGGGAAGGGGGGCAGGGGGAACGGTGAATGATTACTTAATGGGTATAGGCTAGTTTCCTGGGGTGATGAAAAAGTTTTTAAACTCGAGAAAGGTGGAGGTTGTACAACATTAGGACTACTACGTGCCACTGAACTGTACCATTTTAAATGGTTATTTGTATGTTTGTGAATTTCACCTGAATTTTTTTTTTTTAAATCTTCCCACAAAGGGCCCAGACAATTTTACCAGCAAGTTCTACCAAAATTACAGGCAATAGATTATTCTAATTGTGTATAAATTTTTCCAGAGGATAGAAAAAAAAGAATAAAAAATCCCCAACCCATTCTGAGGCCAGTATAACTTTGATATAAACACTAGACAGAGAGAGAGAGAAGAATATCACCAGCCTTTATCACTCATGATTTTAGATGCAAAAATTCTAAATAAAAATATTAGCAAACTGAATAATATTGATAAAATTCAATATTCATTTATAATTAAAAAAGAAAAAGTATTTAGTATAAAAGAGATAATACAGCAACATCCAATTGCTTTTATCCCAGGAATGTAAAAATGGTTTAATATTATAAAATATGAAAATGTCATCAATCAATTAACAAAGTAAAGGGAAAACTTATGGTCATATCAACAGAAGTAGATAATGTGTTTGATAAAATTCCATATTCATTCATAATGAAAAAGGAAAAGCATTTAGTAAACTAGGAATATCAAGGAACTTCCTCAACCTGATAAAGGATATATTAAAAAATACCTAAGGCAATTTAAATGGGAAAGTCATAGAAGAATTCTCTTTAAAATCTGAAATAAGATCATTTTCATACAGCATTGCACTGAAATTTCTCAACAGCTTATTAAGATAAGAAAAATAATTAAAAGCATAAAGATTGGAAAGGAGAAAGAAAAACTGTTTATAATCAGTATATTGTCTACATAGACTATAAAAGAAAGTATGGACAAATTGTTTAAATAATAAGAGTTTAACAAGGTGGCTGGATATAAAATCACATATAGTATCATTTGCATTTCTACACACCAGCAACAATTAGACAATGTAAGTTTTAAAGGAAGACATCATTTAAAATAGCAACAAAAATTTAGGATAACCTAGGAATAAATGTAACAAAAGATGTACAGAGCTTGCACATAGAAAGTTATAAAACTGTAAAGGCATTTGAAGATATAAATAAATGGAGATATTTCCTATGTTCAACCATACAAAGACTGACTGTCGTAAATATGTCATTTCTTTCCAAATTTGATCTAAAGATTCAATGCAACTTGCATCAAAATGCTAAAAAGGTTTTACGTAGCACTTAAGCGGATTCTAAAATTTGTATGAAAGATAAAATGACTAATATGGCCAAGACACTCTCAAAAAAAAAAAAAGAACAAGTAAGGAGGCTTACCCTACCAGCTATTGATACTCAGAATAAATTTACAGTAATTAAAATAGTATAGAATAGTATATATTTTAAAAAAAAACAAAAACCCATTGCCATCAAGTTGATTCCGACTCATAGCGACCCTATAGGACAGAGTAGAACTGCCCTATAGAATTTCCAAGGAGCAGCTGGTGGATTCAAACTGCTGGACCTTTTGGTTAGCAGCCAAGCTTTTAACCACTGTACCACCAGGGCTCCATAGTACAGGGAGAGGCAAATTGACCAGAGGAGCATAACAGAGATCCTATAAATGAGGCCATGTTGTTGTTTGTTAGGTGCTGTTGAGTCAGTTCCAACTCACAGTGACCCTGTGGGACAGAGCAGAACTGCCCCACAGGGTCTCCAAGGAGCAGCTGGTAGATCTGAACTGCAGACCTTTAGGGTTAGTAGCTGAGCTCTTAACCACTACACGACCAGGGCTTCTAAATAAGGCCATATGTAGATAAAACTTAGTAATACACAGATATACTTAGCAATATGCCAGAGGTAGATGGCATATCAGTGGGTTAAAAAGTGGTCAGTGATTGGAGCTGGAAAAAGTGGTTATTCACATGGAATCAATGGAATAGTCCCCCTACAACAACAGTCTGTTTGAGATGGATGTCACATGCAAAACTTTAAAACATTAGTAGAAAATGCAGGGAAATATCTTTCTAACCTCAGGCTAGAGAAGGGTCTCTTACACAAGACAGGAAGAGCACTAACCCTGAAATTTTAAATGGTAAATTTGACTATATTAAAATTTAAAACTACTGATTATTAAAATATGCCTAAAGAAAAGAGAAATACAAGCCACAAACTTGGAGAAGACATCCGCAGTCTGTAACACCTATCACAAAAAGACGATTTGATTCAAGAATCTGTTAATTACTCTTACAAATCAATAAGAAAAGGACAAAAAGACAATGAGCAAAATGTAGAACAGGCACTTCATAGAAGATAAAATACATCCGGTCAATAAGTATATAAAGAGGTACTCAACCAAATTAGTAATCAGGAAAATACATACCACAAGAGATAGCATTTTATATCCATTTGATTGGGAAGAAGGAGGAAGAGGAGGACAAAGAGGAGGAAGAGAAGTTTGACCACTGGACAAGATGTCGCATTTCTAATACACTGTTGATGGGACTAAAGTGACCCACCGACTTTGGAAAACAATTTGGCATTATCTCATTACCTGAATATTCACTCACCTCCTAACCCACCCACTCTACACCTAGGTGTTTACCCAAGAGAAACTCTTACACATATGCACCAGAAGACTAAACAACAATATTCAGGAAATAATTCAACTGTCTATCAACTAACAACGAAACAGAGAGATACATCAGAGACACCAAGTACTGACGACTTTTCTTCAGTTACTGAATCTAGTCATGCCTAAAGTTGGGTCTCAACCTAGATCTTCCAGTGACACTACCTTTTTTGTTGAAACTAAATTGAGTTGGGTTTCTCTTGCTTCATGTAAAGGAATTCCTGTAGTTCTTTTTACACCAAGGAAAGTCTTATAGAAATCTAAAGAATTATGATTTGACAAATTCGATGACTAAAAACACCAAAGTATTTACAGAAACTCAAGAGAACGTGCTTTGATAACAAATTTCAACATAGAGACGATTTGAAGAGAAAGAGGCTTGAACAAAAATACTCACACAAAGTCCAAAGAAGCCTGAATTAAAGTACCTGAGAAGTGACAGTTCTGTAAGTGACATTCCCAATTCTCATGTTTATAAACAGGTGAACTATGGAGAAGGGGTGATGACATACATCTTTGAAGGGTCTCCTCTTCACAATGCCTAGAAGAAACTTGGAAAACAAAAATCACTTTCTTAGAGAGACCTCACCTAACTGATGAGTAGAATATCAAAAGTCTACTTAGAACCCATTTTCCCAATAGAAATATGTTAGATATTGTGGTTACATTTCCTAGATCAGATACAAATTATACATTTAGCCCTTGATGCTGATGAAGCACTATACACCTGGGAGGAAAATTAACAGTAAAATTGTATTAATAGCAATTGAACACATTACCATATAATCATTTTGAAAGCAATTAAGTTAGATGAAGTGATGGCTAGTGAAGAAGAGCTCAGTTTTGTGCAGACTGAGGAAGGAGCTTGCATTTTCAGAGATTTTAGAAGTTGCTAGTGCTGGTCTAATTTCAATTGGGGCTTTCTTTTTCCAAAATTAGATAAAATATCAGCATTATTTGTTCCTTATCCGTCCAATTTAGTATTACGTTTTGGCTTACAAATGGAAGAGATAGGAGAGGGTGAGGGAAGGGGTTTTCTTAAGGGAAATGGGAAGGGGTAAAGAAAGGTGAAGGAAGGAGCAAGTGAAAGAGGCAAGTGTTCCTGAGAGAAAGAGATTCCTCTAAATGGTCAGTTCCTGAAATTGAGCTCACAAAGGAAAAGAAAAAGGGCTGAACAGAACTTCCTTCATAGTAAGTAAAGAGGTGGTAGGGAAGAAAGAGAGTATGGATCTTTGCACCAGGTAGAATTGCTGAGAAGATAACATACTTGCTGGTATGAAATGTTTACCTTTTAAGTGAGTAGAAGGGGGGAAAAAAGATAATGAACTACTGATTGTATCCACCAGAGATTAGTAAATTTGAGTATTATTTATTTTGCCCCAAATCCCAAAGGAAAAGGAAAAACCTCCCTACTACCTTCACCAACCATGTATACTTATTACTAACCGCCTTACTGACTTGGGTCAGCATCCACCATCTGCTGGATCCATTCTTCCGCGGTCATCTGCTTCACACAATTGTCTTTCACATGCCAGGAACTGGGCTCCCTAGCAAATACTACACAGCAGAATTGCTCTATTTTGAGTGCACAGACATATCCACAAAGACCTCCATCATCATATACTTCAAGGAATTTGCATAAGTAATTTATCTTCCTCTTCTCCATACAGAAGTGATGGACAGGCAACTCCCTAATGGAACTTTCTATTTCTTTTTCTAACTTAATGAGATCATCCTTCTTTGCTTTAAAGCCAATTATTTGTTTATCATCATTTAAACCAATAAATAAATATCCCCCTTCAGTGTGTGCAAATGCAGAAACATTCTTAGGGAGTATCTCTTTAGTGCGTTGCACAAACTTTCCTGTTGAGAAGTCTTTAATTTCAACATGTGTGGATTCAGTAAAGGTGATTTCTTCTTTGTACGTAAGCTGCTTCCTGTTAAAAAAGTCAGCAGCCAAGATTTCCACGTTTTCGTCTTCTTGTATATCAGTTTTAGCCCTCTTTGGAGGGAATCTTGGTTCTGAATTCCATTTCCCTCTACTTTCTTTTCTTTCTTTGAGGAACTTCAGTGCATCACTGGCACTCATGACAAGGACAGATGTTGTGTCTCTGTAGTACAAATTGGTGCACAAGCTGGCAATCCAGAGACCAGGGATTGCTGAGCTCCATGACTTAACAAAAATTAAAAAGTAGCGTCCTTGTTGCCTGAAGTCTAGGAAATTACGAGTAAAAGATGACAGAAGATTCCTAAAAGAAGTTTCCAAATCTAATCCTAGTCCATCTTTTTGGTAACTATAGTCTTCATTCTCAATTTCAGCTTTGATCACTCCCCCTCCAAAATTCAGCAAAGCATTCATACAATGTAAGACTTTTTTATTCTGCTCTCTTCTCAGTTGACAATTTTTCATCTTTTTTCTATTCTTCTCCCCTAAAGTGATTCTTCCTACACTGAGAACCAAATCACCACAGTTTGCTTCCATATCAATAGCGATGTTCATTTTCCCAGCAGCCATTCAATTTCCAAACTGAAATCTTTCTCTGTAAAACAGAAAGAGCCATTAGAATAGGACCCAAGGAGGAGCGAGCAGATTCTATAAAGTGAAGCAATCCCAGCCAAATCCTTTGCTGTATATATTCCGCTGGATGCCTTGGTAAGGATACAGGCGAAGCAAGTTTTCTGGACAGATTTTGAGGTAGGACTATAATAATTTCTACTCCCACTAAATTTCCAAATTCGTTGTCATAGTTTTATGTGATCCTCTTCTAATTCTTTTAATCTCATCTTTATCTGAGTTTTGATATCTCCTTTCTAATCCCTAATGTTGTGTAACTTGTTCTTTTCCCTCCCTCCTTTCCTTAAATAAGCCCATGAGGGGAGTCTATCTATGTATTTTGTCTTCTCAGTGAACCAGATTTCGGTTGTATTTATTATTTCTACCTTTATCTCTATTTTAATAATTTTAGCTTTCACCTTCATAATTATCTCCTTTTATGGAGGATCACTTGGGGGAAATGCTCAGTTGGGATCTAAGGACACCCAGCGCTATGCCATATTAATTTCTCCTTCTTGTAAAGATGGGTTAGACTCACAAATGTTGGTCATTGATCTTAAGCAAGATGGGCCAAGTCACTGTTACCTTTTCTTATAAGATATCCACGTATTTTCCATGAGGGAGAATTCTTGTAAACAAAAGCTCTGCTTTAGTGTACACATCCCAACTCTATAAGCCTTGTCCCTTTAAAGGTCTATTGGGATCATTGCTTTGCTATAGATGGAAAACTAAGATTTAAGATTTCTCAGCTGGTCCAGAGGCAGTTGAGAGTACAGTCGGTCCATCACAGGCAGCAGTAGCTACACTAGGAAAGGTTACAAAGGGGCCAGAATATTCCTGTCCACTGCTAGACCAGTATCCTGGAATACCCCTGCAGAGGTTCAGCTGGAGGCTGTGGATACCACCTCTGTCTCTGATGATGGCTCTTAATTTCAATGTGATGAAATACATCAACCTTTCTTTATACCTTTGTGTTTGTTTTGTGGATTTAACAAATCCTTCTCAAAACTAATATTCACCTATCTTAATTCTAACATCCTTAATCCACCTGGGATTATTGTTTTGTGCATTCTGTGAGATGTGAGATAGAAGATAGGGTTTTTTTCCTTTCCTATTTGAAAAACCAATCATCCAAGCCCCATTTATTTAAAACATCAATCTGTTCCCACTGATATGCAATGCTAGTTTCAAAATAAATCAAATTGTCATACTGTGGGTCCATTTCTGGGCTTTCTAGTTTGTCCCCTCGATCCCTGCTAAGACCACATTATCTTGATGACTATAGCTTTGGTACTCTGCATTTCAGTTGGGGAGGATATTATTCTCATCTCTCTTCCTTCTAGATTGTGAACTGTGGCAGTGCAATTCCATTCTTGTTTTCTCCTTCAGGATCCAGAACTCAGTTCTTCAGTGACTGATCAGTCACATGTTCAGCTACAGGGTCTCTTCCCCAATTCACCTCAAGTTCAGGACCCCAGGGCCTTGGAGCACCCCCGATGAGCTCCGGAGACCCGCACCTGTCCATACAGCGCCCTGCCCTCCCCGCCTCGCTAGCCCCTCCTCGGAACTCCCGGCCTTCTCTGGTCTTCTCCAACCCATCCAGAGGGCGGACGCCCAGCCTTGAACGCCAAGTCCCCGGCCATCAAGTCCTCCACACCCCGCCATTTTGGTGAAACTTGCCACTGAGACAAGAGCAAACGAGCCAAGACGCCCGGGCGGAAGAGAAACGAGTTGGGGTCTTCCCGGGAGCAGTGGTGGCTGTGCTGGTTGTGTCGCACCTCGTCAGGGAGGCACAAACTAGACGCCCGGAGGATAAGAAGCTGAGGCTCCAGGACTTAGACAACAGAGTTGGAAGAACTTACCCTCCCGCGCTCCGCTCTGGCAGCATAATTCCTTGGAGGTACCAGCGAGCCCAAAATTTGATCACCGGCCCTTGTGCGGCGAGCTCAGCGCGCCCTTGACCGACGGCCCACCAAGCCAAGCAGCCGCCTGGCTGCCGCAACTTTGTCCGCGATGCGTCTGGAAGTAAAACTTCACGTGACTCTCTCTGCGTAACCTCCAGAGACTTCTCGTTTCGTTTTTGCTTATCTGTATTTTTTTAAATCCTGTGTGGCAAAACAAAAATAATAAAATTAAAAATAAAAAACGAAGAATGAACTTGGTTAGACCCGAGCTACTGCCCGTCTGTGCACTGACCGCCGGAAGGGGACGCGATCCTACTCCACGTTCCTGCCCTCCGCGTCCAGGAGCTCCGATCCTTCCCGGGAAGAAGGCGGGCGGATGTAGGGGCCTCAGAGAGGCTCTGAGGCCGATGTTTCTAGAACCTGTATTCTCTTTGGCCAATCAGCTGGCCATTCCTTCCCTCTAGGAAGTGTCACTCGCGTGGGCGTGTTAGGCAACCCGGTCTTTGGCGGAATTGGCATCCGTTTGACGGATCCGAAACCTAAAAAGTGTCAGGCTGTTTTGCGGGATAACCCTGCCGCACCCTTCCAGCTTTACTTGCATTGCCAGACCCGCACTGCTGTTCCTGCTTAAAAGCTCAGTTGCCGCCGGGGACCCGGACCTGAAGGGCGAGAGGAGCTACTGATGCGCGGAAGGGGGGAAGAGGCGAGAATAGGGATCCTCCGCGGTGGACATATTCAAACACTCTAGTGGTCTAAGGAGCACCTTGGGGCCGTCTGGGACGATTAGTCCAGACCCGGCTCCAGTAGCTCCTCTCGCGGGATACAGCTCCTACCACTTTGCTTTTTTCGGCACTCGTGGAATTATGGTAAATACATGTTTCTCCAGCTCATCACATCTAAGATGTCTCCAGAAGGTACACGTTTGTCAGATGCACAGAGGCCAAAATGACTTCCACTCACTGGGGAGTTTGCAAGTCTAAACTGCTCTCTCTCGCTAGTCCACGAACCCCATTCCAAACTCAAAAAACTGCCTAATTTTGGAAGTCCACTCTAGACTCTCATTGTGCCTCTACCCTAGGGATGAAGAAAGAGTATTTACTAACATTGAATGAACATACACTGGGTAGCAGTGCTTTCTATCATCTCATCGGATCCTTGCTCCAGCTCTAAAGAAACAGAGCTTCAGTGCCTTAATATGCTTCACATGTGCATCAGTATAGACTAGGTTATGCTGCAGTAACAAACCATCCCAAATCTCAGTGATTCACAACAAACGTTTTTGTTTCTTGTTTATACTACATGTCTGTTAAGGGGTTACTTTGGCTCTGCTCCGCCTCATCTTCACTTGGGAATCCAGGGTGACAGAATATCCCCTATCTGAGACATTGCCAATCTTGTGGCAGAAGAAAACAAGAGCATGAGGAAACTGTGTGATGACTCTGAAAGCTTTTGCTTACGAGTAGCACGCATCACTTCTATTCACATTTAATTGGTGAAAACAATTCACACGGTCAAGTATGTTATCAATGGGTGGGAAGTGTAATCTTTTCCCAGAAAAGGGCAGGAGATATTTTGGAAGAAAATATAATCTGCCTGAATATTTTCTCAGAAATATTCACTTTTCTTCTTTTCATATTCATGATATACTCACCCCTCTCTGAGAGAAACAGAAGTCCCATTCCAATGGGATGTTCCATCAGAGACAAAGTGCAGGATCTTGTAGTAGTTTTATATCATGTCGGAATGCGACTTCTTCTCGAGATGTATGAACTAACAATTCAAGTTATCTACCCCTTCCCACATACACACTATACAATGATGGAATGGTAATAGTTTGATTTCAATAACTCCTTCAATTCAGGAAGGGGCCCGAATGAAAGGCACGGAATAGTCACGGATCCATAGACTCTTGCAACACACGACCTCTTTCCCCGAGCCTTCTTTGGTTCCGGCTCCCGGGGTCTCAAGAGCGGCGGCCCGCGCCTATCTCGACCCCCAACCCCTCCGCGCTCCACTCTCGTTTGCCTGGACGCGGAGGTCGGTGCCCACTTGCCCATTTTCCGCGCGCGCGGGGACTGGGCGGGAATCTGACGCCAGGGGGTGCTCGCCTTTCGCTCCCTTATAACCGGTCAGGGGTAGGCTCCCCCGCACCCGCCCCGGGTGAGGAGAATCTGAAGCTCCGAGCGCTAGGGAAAGGGGCGGGGAAAAGCTCGTTTGCAAAAAAAAAAAACTCGTGCAGCGTGTACAGCACAGTCGGGAGCGCATTTAAATTCCCCGCGCGCCTGTGCAGGAAGCGGAGTGAGATCACCCCAGGAGAGGCTGTCACAGGGCGCGGCGGCCGGGGACCGGGAACGGCACCGCGGTGGGGGCCTCCTTCCCGCTTCCTCCTCCTCCTCGGCCGGGCGGCCTCTTCGTCTTCTCCCCGCTATGGGTCGCTGGCCGCCGCCGAAGACTTCGACAGCGACCGGGCGGGCGCAGCTCGTGGCCGTCCTGTCGCAGATGAGCCCGGCCTCGCTCTGCGGCCCCGCAGGGCCAGCAGCCGCGACAGGAGCGTGCTGGTGAGCCCGCGCGGCTGCGCCTCGGGCAGTGCTCGCTGGGCCGCGCAGGCTGCTGCAGGGCCCACGGCCGCCCCGACGCTAGGGGCGCGCGGCAGCGCCTCGGCCTCCCCTGCCCGGAGCCGAGCAGCCGGCCGATCGGTGTCCCCGGCGCTCTCCCGCCGCCTCCCCACCTTCCTGAGGCGGCCGAGGCCCAGAGGCGCCGGCGGGAGAGCGGGGGCCGCCCCAGAGGCCCGAAGGCCCGGAGCACAGAGGGATATGGGCGAGGTCGGCGCCCTGTTTCCGGAGTCCCAGGAGGCCCGGAGGCGAAGCGGCCAGTGGGTCCGGGCTGCCGCTGCCGAAGGCCCGGGAAGGCGAAGCGGCCACCGGCCCGAGCCGAGGAGTCCCGAGCAGCCACCGCGGGCGGGAAGGGCCGAGGACGACGAGGAGGCGGCCAGCGCGGAGGGAGGTGGTCACTGCGGAGCCCTGAGCAAAGAGAGCCTGCACTGCCAGGCCTTAGAGCAGAAATGTAGCTATTATCACTGCAAGGACCGCAACATCCGACGGGAAAGTGCTTGCGCGCGCGCGTGTGTGGTGTGTGTGTGTGTGTGTGTGTGTGTGTGTGTGTGTGTGTGTGTGTGTGTGTGTGTGTGTGTGTACAGGGCGCTAACCACGTTTACTTCAAGCAGTTTTGCCTAAGTTGTCAGAAGTATTATAACCCTTACCGAGTGGAGGATATACTTGTCAAAATTGTAAACAGACTAAATGCTCCTGCCCAGTAAAACTTCACGTGGACTCCGAAAGGCCTCATCGTCAAGATCGTGTGGGAGATGCAAAGGCAAACCTTTCTCCTGCGACAGCACTTTCAGCCTCAAATATATCGTTTAAACGAACATAAAACGAACCTGCTGAAGTTGTGCTAATGCAGCAAACAAGTAAGATTTTCTCCATGCCCCTTCGCCTTTCCACCTCCTCCTTCTCAAAATACTTCATGAAAGACAGTGTATTTTGACAATACCTTCAAATAAACGTATTGCAAAACCGATTTTAAGACAAAACAAATAATTTTAAAAAATAACAAAACTAAGGATTAAGGACTCACTCAGTTACCAGGAAACTGATGTACAGGCAAATGTCTGGGAACACCACTTGTGGTCATCCCTGGGGGAGACTATGTTAAGGATAATTGTTGTTTGTTGTTGGGTGACGTCCAGTCGATTTTCGACTCATGGTGACTCCATGTGATACAGTAGAGTTTTCTAGGCTGGTGGCGCAGGGATTAAAGTGCTTGGCTGCTACCTCAAAGGTCAGTGGTTTGAACCCACAAGCTGCTCTGTGGGAGAAAGATGTGGCAATGTGCTTCCCTAAAGATTACTGCCTTGGAAACCTTGTGGGGCAGTTCTACTCTGTCCTATAGGGTCACTGTGAGTCAGGATCAACTCCACGGCACCCAACAACAACAATCTTTATGTAAACAGATCACCAGAGTGGGTTCCAACTGCCAGTCTTTCGGTTTGCAGCCCAGTGCTTAACCTTTGCATCGCTAGGGCTCCTTAAGGATGATACTTTAAATTCTTTTATGAAATATTTTAGACATACAAAAAGGAATAAAAGCATAATATAACAACTAGCCTTGTAGCCAGTACCTACGTGTTGTGGATTGAATTGTGTCCCCCCAAAATATATGTTGGAATCCTAACCTCTATACCTGTGGATGTAATCCCATTTGGAAATAGGGTGTTCTTTGTTATGTTAATGAGGCCATATCACGGTGTAGGGGATGTCTCCAACCTAACAACTTTTGAGACGTGAAAGAGCAGATTAGGCACAGAGAAGCAAGCACAAATGGGGAAAGACAGATGCCAGCCAGAGATCAATCACCAAGAAGCGAAGGAATGCCAGGGGTACAGAAGCAGAGACAAGTATCTTCCAACAGGGAGAGAAACTTCCCCTAGGCTAGTGCCCTGAATTCCGACTTCCAGCCTCCTGAACTGTGAGAAAATAAATTTCTATTCTTTAAAACCACCTACTTGTGGTATTTGCGTTCCAACAGTACTAGCACTACAGTATTACCATCCAAGCATCCTGTGTATTCCCTCTGCCCTCATTTCTCCTCCCCACAGTGGCAGCCAGTGTCCAGAGTCTGGGGTTTATTATCCTACATATTTATTCATAGTACTTGTAAATTTTTGTGTACATCCCTAAACAATCTGATATTATTCACGTTTTCTAAACATGTAAGTGGTATCATACTGTTTGTATCCTTCTGCAGAACTTGGGATTTTTTCCCTTATCATTGTGCTTTTTTATCATTTATGCAGGTATATCATTTGTTTTCATTGCTGTGTGGGCCAGGCTCTTCCGGATACTTCCCTTCCCATCCCATGAGATTCAGGCCTCTGAAGATTAAATTCTTTACTGCATTTCATGTATTTGTACAAGTTCCAGAAAGTCGTGTCTATGTGACCACTGAGTTTACATTCTTATTTTCTCCATGCCTGGAGAGGTTTGCCCTAGTTTCCCTCCAGGCTCCCTCTCAGAATTGCTTGTTATTGGTCATAACAGATGCTCCTTCCACTCTCCCCCAGCTTTCCAAGTCTCTAGCTGCCGCAAGGTAAGGAAAAATTATGTGTATAAATTGAACCAACCTACCTTTCTCCCTTCCCTCCCCTTCCATCTTCCTTTGTTCTTCCTTCCTTTTCCCCTTGCCCCTCCCACCATTCTTTTTACTCTCCTTGGAAGGGGCAAGGCAGATGATGGAGTCTCAGTCCTGCCCTACCCTGGAATGAAGAAACTGTCCTGTAGGCATCTCTGTCTCTGCGGGTAACGGTGTTTTCATGTCATAGTCAGGACTGTGAGAGTTCAGTGCACATTTTTTCCTTTCCAGGCCCATGAAAGCAAGACTGCCTTCAGGCCTTATCGCTCTACACCCTCCCCAGACCTTCAATTCCCCAGACTGATTAAGCCTAACAGTGTGCAGGCAGTTACCCACTCAGCAAAAAGTCACTGAAGGCTCATAATGTTTTCTGTCAAAGAAATAGGACAGCTTAAAACTTTACCCTGATGGTATAAGTGGAATGACTGTGTTGTTGTTAGGTGCTGGCCCTCTACTTTACCAAGCTTGATGTCCATCTCCAGGGATTGGTCCCTCCTGATAACACGTCCAAAGTACTTGAGAGAAGTCTCTCCATCCTCACTTCTAAGGAGAATTCTGGCTGTACTTCCTCCAAGACAGATTTGTGCATTCTTCTTCTGACAAGCCATAGTATATTCAATATTCTTCACCAACACCATAATTCAAATGTGTCAATTCTTCTTTGGTCTTCCTTTTTCATTATCCAGCTTTCACATGCACATAGGGCTATTGAAAATACCATGGTTCAGGTCAGGCGCACCTTAGTTATCCAAGTGACATCTTTGCTTTTTAAGATTTTAATGCAATGCGTCGTTTGACTTCTTCACTGCTGCTTCCATGGGCGTTGATTGTGGATCCAAGTAAAATGAAATTCTTGACAACTTTAATCTTTTCTCTATTTATCATGATGTTGCTTATTGGTCCAGTTGTGAGAATTTTTGTTTTCTTTATGTTGAGGTATAATCCATACTGAAGGCTGTGGTCTTTGATCTTTATCAGTAAGTGCTTCAAGTCATTTTCACTTTTGGCAATAACTGTAGACCCAGGTTATTTGCTAAGTTTTCTGAGATTAATAAGAACCAATGTATACAGACAGTAGTCATTTCCTTTATAATTCAATTTAGTTAAAGCCACATTTATATTTACATACAGTTATACTTAGTGTAGGTAATATACTCATCTGACCTAGTAGCCAAGTGTGGTTATTTTGGAAGTTCCAAAGCAATCCAATCGACTCAATGACAACTGGTTTTTTATACTGGTAAAGCAATCCAAAAATCTTGAAAATGTCTTTTTTGCATATTTAGTTCAAACCATGGAAAATCAGGGAGATGATAGACAGGCATTTTGTATACTTCGAATTCATGAAACAGTTTTAACAAAGGGATACCTTAGTTGGAAGCATTAAATTTAATTCTCTTGTCTTTATTTTACCAACTAATACTAGAACCCTCTGTCTTCATTAAAAGTCTTAGTAAAGATGGGATTCTTAAATTTTTTAATGACTACTAATTTCTGGCCTAAAGTAAGTAAATTTGAATATCTTGCTTTTTTATCAGCAGACACTGGGACCGTACTTCCAAAGTCAGATTTTTCTATTTCTCACCTCAAAACTTTTTAGAAAGAGAAACGGCTTATATTAGAAGGATGGAATATTGTTTACGCTTTATTACTTATTTATTTTTATTTTGCCTTTCATGCTTATTTGTAGTATTTATGCTTAGAGATTTTATTTTTCAATTTTATCTTATTTTTCCAAGTAGAAAACATTCTACGATTCAGGCTTCTGAAGATTAAATTCTTTAATGCACTTCATGTATTTGTGCACGCTTCGGAGAGTCATGTCTATGTGGTGACAACTGAGCTTATATTCTCATTTTCTCCATGCCTGGAGAGTGTTTCTTAAAGGGTTAACATATTTAAAGGATTAAAGATTTTGGCTTAATTTCTTAATTTTTCTCCTGGGACTCTTAGATACTCCTCTATTAGATTCATATAAGCACTTACCAGTATGTTGACACTGACAAATATAGTATCATAGAATTTAAAAGACATTGTCTTAGTTATCTAGTGCTGCTATAACAGAAATACCACAAGTGAATGGCTTTAACAAACAGAAATTTATCCTCTCACAGTCTAGGAGGCTAAAACTCTGAATTCAGGGTGCCAGCTCCAGGGAAAGGCTTTCTCACTCTGTCAGATTGGTCCTTGTCACCAATCTTCCCCTGTCTAGGAGCTTCTCAGTGCAGGGATCCCAGGTCCAAAGGACACTTCCCTCCTGGTTCTTCATTCTTGGTGGTATGAGGACCCCCTGTCTCTCTGCTCAATTCTTTTCTATCTCAAAAGAAATTGACTCAAGATACAACCTAATCTTGTAAATTGAGTCCTGCCTCACTAACATAACTGCCCCTAATCCTGCCTCATTAACATCATAGAGGTAGGATTTACAACAGATAGGAAAATCATATCAGATGACAAAATGGTGGATAATCACAAAATACTGGGAATCATGGCCTAGCCAAGTTGACACACATTTTTGGGGGACACAATTCAATCCATAGCAGACATTAATACCTTTATTTTCTAACACCTTCTAAAGAAAGGCTATCTTTCAAAGGAAGCTACTTCTCTTAGTTATCCTTGGTTTATCCCTACCACTTTCGAGGAACAAAAAGCTTTTGTTACTATATTGCTTTGGCGTCAGAAAGGTTGGCATCCCTTTTGGGGTTACGGAATCTTCCTGGGTTCCTCATTCTGTTTACCAGTTCACTAGCAGTATAGAAAAACAGCTCATCAGCCCTCAATTATCATAAAGCAAGACACTCCGTCACCTTGATAAGACTAAAACTCTAACCTGGTGTACTCTTTAATCCTGGAAATACTTATTTATGGGGGTTAGAACTATCCTATTCTTCCTCTAGTCCAGGGTTTGTCCACCTTAGCACTGTTGGCATTTGGATCATATAATTCTGTGTTGTGAGAGGCTATCCTGTACATTGTAGGATATTTGGCAGCATCCCTGGCCTCTACCCACTAGATACCATTAGCACATTCCCCCCAAAGTTGAGACAACCAGGAATACATCCAGATATTATGTCCCCTGAAGGGCAAAATTTCCTCCTTCCTCCTCCCACCCCACTCTCCGTTGAGAACAACTTCTCCAGTCTAACAATGAGCAGGCTCCTTCTATTCTAATGATCCAAACACTAGTGCTGTCCAACAGAAATAAAATCCGAGGTACATATGTAATTTTAAATTTTCTAGTAACCACATTAAAAAAGGTAAAGACAAACAGTCAAAATTACTTTTAATAATATATTTTCTACAACATTCAAGCAGTCAACAGACACATGAGGAAATGCTCTCATCACTAGCCATTAGAGAAATGCAAATTAAAACCACAATGAGATACCATCTCACC